>NC_087207.1:40249327-40295614 GCF_015104395.2 Macrobrachium nipponense | reverse complement strand
AGGACATTTATTTAAACCAAAACAAAGAAAAAATGTGCTTCTCAATAGTTCTTCAGTAACTGTATATGTAGATTGGCTAAATAGTAAGCTACTGCATCCATTTTTGAGGAGAGCTATTCACTTTAGAATACTATTCCGAATTTCCCAAGGGTTTGTCAAGGCATACTTGGTATGAAAATACTATCAACAACTTGAAAATTAAACTAAAATGATAATTGCTGTATCTGCGGGGATGTCAATCATTTCCAGGGCACACTGTGGTCAGTACGGAATTCATTACCATATCATTTTCTCGATGCATGTTTGGTTATTTTAGCTTTGAGATACTTCCCCAAGGCATGAATTATGTGACATGAGCTATCCAGACTTCGTTGGTACTTCCCTTATACGAAAAACGTTTTTGATGTAAGAAACAACAAGTTGTGAATTTACTTCACCACGAAAGCTTAAGCCTTGT
Organism: Macrobrachium nipponense; assembly: GCF_015104395.2. Taxonomy (NCBI): domain Eukaryota; kingdom Metazoa; phylum Arthropoda; class Malacostraca; order Decapoda; family Palaemonidae; genus Macrobrachium; species Macrobrachium nipponense. The sequence goes on along the minus strand of NC_087207.1, from coordinate 40,295,157 downwards.
TCGCGTCAGTTACTAGTTTTGTAGCTTAAGAGTTTTTGGCATCTTTTTGTCATTCATGCAATCTCTTCCTAAATGTCTCCAAGTTTGCTCATATTTGAGATTGCTGGGGTATGTTTACTATTAATCTGTGTTCCATGTGCTCTAGAATAATTTTCCCAATGTCTTTGATGGGGTTTGATTCATCTGATTTATATTTCTGAAAACATTTCCCGGAATACAGTTTCTCGAAGGTAACACATTCCAGGGTGACAGGAAGAAGACACAATTTCAAAATAAAGAATTACAAATAAAGCTGGCTGACCTGCCCGTTCTTACCAATTGTGGAACATTGTATATTATCATGGGTGTTTCTACTCGATCTTGTGTTATCAGGCAATGAAAAAAATTAAATAAACCAGCAAGTTTTGTAAAATGCGTGAGTTATCATATCATCCTGACGAAGAGGTATGTCTTATCAACAATTCTAAATCGTGTGTATATAGTATATATACATACATACATACATATACACATATATATATAGATATATATATTATATATATTTATATATATATATATATAGTATATATATATATATACTATATATATATATATATATATAAGGCATTTTACTCCTAAAGTTTCAATTTGGGTCATGATAATATAAATTCAATCATGTTTGAAAACTTTGGTCTCTTTCCCAATTTGTGAGGCCTTTCCAGTTCAGATGCAAAAAAGATATATTTCTTTTTAAAAGGTCGAGATTTATTTTCTTAAAAATGTATGTTGTGCCATACTAGTTTCTACGGAGAAAATTTAAAATGTAGATATTTCCTTGGGTAAAAACCTGACAAAAACGACGGCGGTCTGATTCCTGCCAGTTCACCGACCGGGATATTTCCTTCCTTTTCTGTATGTTTTTGTTTGTATATATGTCTTTTCTATGTTTATGATATCTACTATGTTTTGTTTATGTTTTTACATTCATCCCCAGGGGCTGGTAGTACTCAACAAGGCGCCCATTTTGCATAAACTGATAGGTACGGTAACCAGAGGGGCGTGGTAGTAATCCGTGATTTTACATTCCGTTTTGAAAAACAAATTAATGTTATGTCAGTTCTTATGCGAAAAATTATTTTGCTAAAATGTAGAGCTATTTCGACTTAAAAATATACTTCTTCATCTTTTTTATTTCTTTTGAAAAAAAATGTTACCTGAAAAACAACTTTATGACATATGTCTAGTTCTACAGCAAAAAGAAATATGATAGAATATAGAGAATTAATTTGTATATTTTTCGTAACATACTTTTGTGTCATTTCAGTTCCTGTGAGAAAAGAAGCTTCTCAAAATAGATAATTTAAAAAAAAAAACGGTCCTCCTGTAAATGCATTTCTTAAGCGAAAAGAAATTCGTTAAACTTAACTGATTTTTTAAAACATATCTATGTCATTTAGATTCATATGCTAACAGAAAATCGTAAAGGTAGACGAATCTCAAAACTGTCTCCTTCACCTTCTTGCGCGGAGAGAAGTTGTTGGAACGTGGAGGTTTCATTTCCGAAAAAACACATTGCCTTGAGCGAAAGTCTATCCGGCCCACGCAGTCACAAAGGCACTGTAAGGTTAAAAGCAATTAGCTCATTTCCGACGTTGTCTTTAAAACGAGAGAGAGAGAGAGAAGAGAGAGAGAGAGAGAGAGAGAGAGAGAGAGAGAAACTAGCGAGTTAAAGCAAATGACTGTAAGTTGAACGGGATGGAACCGAAAGAAAAGTCATTTATATCACCAATAAAAGCAGCCTCTTAGGGAAACCAGGTCAACGAAAGACATTTGTATGTTTTCTCGAGTTAATTATAATGGGAAGGAGAAATGATATATCCGTCACTTCGGAGAAACCAACTTATCTTCCAGCAATTGGAGTGCATTCACGAGCCAATATTTAAATCCTGAATAAGGCATTGTCCTTTACGTTGTTTTTTCCTATAGAGCCATCACACGTCAGGGGAAACAGACTTAAAGCTTCCGGTTTTCAGTAGTATCCTCAAGGTGAGGTTACTAGCCTGTGTCCTCCTCCGACCTGGGCGTCGTCACTACTGACGACAATAACCAACCGTGATCATACTTCACTGTTTAGATCAAATAAGCTATAACTGATGCTTCACGAAAAAGGTTCATGTCACGTCTCCTCTGTGGGATTGAACTCAGGTTTCTCGCTGAGCCAAAAAAGATCTATAATATATATATATATATATATATATATATATATATATATATATATATATATATCTATTATATAGTATATATATATACATTGTATGTACATATATGTATAAGTTGAGTATATCTTAGTTTTACCATACCACTGGAGCTGATTAACAACTCGCCTAGGGCTGGCCCAAAGGATTAGATATTTTCAGGTGCTAGGAACCAATTGGTTTACTTAGCAGCGGGACCTACAGCTTATTGTGGTGTCCGAACCACATCGAGAAATGAATTTGTACTACAAGAAATATATATATATATATATATATATATATATATATATATATATATGTGTGTGTGTGTGTGTGTGTGTGTGTGTGTGTGTGTGTGTGTGTGATGCGCTCGTGTATGCGTGTGTGTGTGTGTCTAATATACTATTGATCCTTAAGACAGTGCGATCTTAATTCATTCCAGTGGCGCCAGTGTTCCAATCTACGCTATGATATTTTCATATGAAGAATTCACAGATATTTATAGCATGCAATAAGGATTACATCCCAAGTTCAAGAACGTGGTTTTATTTTTGAGGAAAAGTAATTTTTCTGGATCGGGATTACAGTCGAGTGTACAAGAATAAGCTATGGCTGACTTAATAGATGTTGCTGTTTAAGCTTCTTTTATTCTTTGCTTCTAGTTTACTCGTTTTCTGTTTGTCGTTCCAATCGCTTTTTATTTTTGGGTGGATGTATACTTGGAACTAGAGCCGAAAAGGCCAGTCAGCAACGCAGTGTCACTGAAATTATAGCGATGAAAAATGATCGAATGGAATTCAAAAGGTACCAAATAAAAGGATTAAAGACGTCGTCAAAACTTGTTTAGACTTAGATTGATTAGTATTTGTTTATAGTTCGTAACTTTTATAATTGGTCTAGGCATTTATGCCTTGGGATTCATAAACCTGTATTTATTTAGGTTCTTTATTCTGTACAGAATCCAATTCTTCTATGATCATTTTCCTGGAATTTTAAGCAAACCAGCAACACCAAAGTCTGTCTTGAATTGATTGAACAATTGTCTCCGTTTGCGTAATTGCTGAAGATGTTTTCATTCCTATTATTGCTACCCTTATAGAAACATCTTGGTGACCAATAAAAGGCTCTAGATGACAAAATATATAGTTTTTTGAAAGTGTTCAAACATCTTTTATGATAGAAGTGAAGCACCTGTTTGATTGTTAAGATGGGAGCGAATGGTCTGGTGCCACAACGATAGTCTACTGGGAATAAACTCCACGTTTAGACTGGCCATCATCCAGCCCGGGGCCAAAGTCTCTCTTTCTCTCCGAAATATGTGTGCATTACGAAAGTATTCTGATCCAAATATTTGAATCGGTACTGAACGTTGTTAGAGTCGGGGCTTTCCGTCTGGACCCCTTCCTTACTCTACTTTCTTTATGGTTAAAGCCCTGGTGGACGTCGCAGTGAAAAGAGCAATTTGGTCCCGAGCAAACCTTCTCTCTTTTCTTTTTTTTAATGGTCTGTTTCCTTTCTTGTCTTTAGCTGCCTTCCCAACGTTTTACTCAATAGGGAAATGCTTTGGCTTTATTCTGTCCTAGAACGTGTTACTGTAAAGCAATGAAAGTGTTTTTCGTGCAATCGTATTGACACGAAAAAAAAAAAATTGAGTTTTCAAATAGTGAATCTCATCTGTGTGGCCTGTCTCTCGTAATTTGCCGCACATAATTGATACTCGTGAGTGCCAAATATTTCTATTTAGCTAGTTATTCAGCTTTTGGAAGTAAAAATCTATGTTAGAAAATTTCTAATATTACTTTAAGGATGATACTACAGTGTAGACTGATTCATTTATATTTCATCCCCAGTTAATCAATAGAAATTTAGAGCTATGTCAAAAGCGACATTCCAACACTGAAAAGACTCGTTCATAGCTGGACACGAAGGGTAACCAGAGTCGCAGGTTAAAGATTTCAAGTTATTCACCATGCTCTGCCACTTCGTCCTCTCGAACCCTTCGCCATGGTTGTTTGACACACGCTCCCTCACAAGCGAAACGTAATGCACAAAGCTCGGTCGTCCTCGCTGACTTCCCTCAAATTTCTCGTGGCAAACTGAACTGTTTCAAGCGATATGGGAATTTTACTGAGGATTAGGTATTCTTATAAGAAAAGACTTAACCAGATTGACAGTTTAATTGATTGGTTATCATATACCACAACAAAACCAAGTAAAAAAAGAACAACTGATTTTAATTTGAAAAACAGTAAGGAACAAAGGCCACACTCATAAGAAGACTTTGCAGTTATATTAAAAAATAAACAAAACACCGAAAAGAAAAATTTTAATTTAGTAATAAGTCGATATCATCAGATATCAAACAAAACTTGCAACAAAATGAACTAAATTTGTTCATAGCACGAAACTAAACGAACGACAGCAAAAGAGACTAATCAACTTAATTGTAATAGCTGACTTTAAAATCTCCTCTCTCTCTCTCTCTCTCTCTCTCTCTTCTCTCTCTCTCTCTCTCTCTCTCTCTCCTATAGAGAGGGTCTCTTCTGTTGAAATTAATCAAATTTCCAGCCGAGGAAAGCTCCAGTCTTTCTGGAAGTGATTAAGTGAATAAGCCGATTACTTTGCCCCGCAAACCCAGAATGGGTCACCAGAACCCGCTGGCGAAATTGAGGACGCGTCGCTCTGCAAAAGAAAGAATTAAGAGAACATTTATACGCCACCAAAAATCCTTTTATCTCCAAATGCGATCGTACAAATTCGTTTCGTAACGGGTTCTGCGAACAAAGGTACGTATTTCCGTCTGCAGTCGCAAGATTAACAGACTACCACCATGCAGCTCATACATGAGTTATTAACATATTTTCTGTTTATTTGACTATTTTCATTTACTTCTTTGGCTAGTCTGACACCGAGATTTCGAATTGCCCCTATATATACGCACTGAACTGAGCATAGCGATATTACGCAAATAACTTTATTATATCAATATTCTAGCAACACAGCAACGTTAGTAATTCACTTGACTCTCAACAACAACAACAACAACAACAACAAAAATCTTTCAAAATACCGGAATAGGGATGTAGGTACAGTAAACCCCAAACGTCAGATGTTGATAGAGTTATTGGCGTCACACTTAATGAAGCTAATATGTATGTATACATATAATATATATATATATATATATATATATATATATATATATATATATATATGTGTTTGTGTATATATAAAGATTTATATATGTTTGCGTATGTACGTATATGTAAAAATGTGTGTGATACTACTAAGAGAATAGCATACATAACTAGGCAAAGTTATTTTAACATTCATTCTCAAACGCCGAAGAATTGAATAAAGGAGTAAACCCAATACAGAAAATTTCACTTTTACTTGCCAGAAAGACTCTCAACTCTAGAGAATTCTAGGATATCGCTATCAGTAAGTAGTTTCTTTATTCTATATTAACAAATACAAAATACTTGTTTATTGTAGCACTTAATCTGTAAACTTACAAGTAAATCGTACATAAGGCCCCTAAAGGCGTGTCCACACTAGGAAAACATTGTTTGCAAAGTTGGCGAACAATGATTGCAAACTGTTTGCAAACAACGTTTCCTGTCCAGACCTCAATTGTCGGCAGGATGCTTTGTCGGTGCAGTAGCCTCTGTATTTTACTTGGCTATTTTAATCACTCGAGGAGGGATAAGAGAAAGAAAAAGAGATCGGAGGAAGTCTTTAGAAATGGAGGCTTGTCATGCTGACTTGCTTCTGGCGGAATTGAAAATAGATACATATATACACGTATACACCCATACATACACACACACACACATGTATACATATATATATATATATATATATTATATATATATATATATATATATATATCATTCGAGCTACAAATTGCCTTTAATATCTAAATTCACTCTACCTCGGAATTTATATTTTTTCATATATGTACCGAAGGGGAATTTTTTTTAGTTGATAACAATTTCGCCCCCACATGGGATCGAACCACTGTCCAAGTGGACGGAACGAAATCAGGACCCAGTGACGCTATCAAGTCAGCTAACAGAGACTTGGACAGTGGTTCGATCCCATGTGGGGTGGGGGCGAAATTGTTATCAACTAAAAAAATCCCCTTCGGTACATATATGAAAATATATCAATTCCGAGGTAGAGTGAATTTAGATATTAAAGGAAATTTGTAGCTCGAATGATATATAAATGAATCACTGTTCGATGTGATGATTATTCATATATATATATATATATATATATATATATATATATATATATATATATATATATATATATATATAATATATATAAATATATCCATTGTACATGTGTTATATGATCATATACTTGTATATATATATATATATATATATATATATATATATATATATATATATATATATATAGAAACACTAAATGTTTTCTGTTCTGGATGAGAAACAAATATGCGGTATAACGTGTTTGCAAACTTTGTTTGCAAACTGTTTGCGAACCGTTTGTAAACTGTTTGCAAACAATGTTTCCTAGTGTGGTTAGGCCTTAACTAACTTCCAAAAAGTTGCATATAATTGGAAAATTTCAGGTCTCCATCATTCGTTTTGCCTATTTCCAGATTCATCGCACATGAAAAAATGTAGCTACAACATCACATATAATATTTTGTTTACATTATTTGCACTGCAATGTAGTAGAGAGGGAAGAGGAATCGTTCATGGTGAAAAAATACATAATCTCTGTTGCTTGGAGGTAATTATTAAAAATATTAAAAGTCTGCAGTTCTGACAAATATGTCTTAAATGTCTTAGAACTGGGACAACTGGAATTAAGACAAATCCTGGCTCCACAAACGGATTTTTATACCTCTCGAAATCCAATCAATTATTCCTTGGTTCATAACTTACCCACCGAAAAATGTTTTGTTGAAATCCATCAACCACTTTTTCAAATACTTGTAGCCAGAGAGGCATACACACAAACAAACAGACACAAGTGAATGCCCAGCTTTACCCAGCTTCATTGTTGAAAGCAATTGTAACACTGTTCAATCATTTTATTAACATTCTATGTAATCAGCATGCATTGCTACGAGTTTTCACAGTATTTATTTAAGTAGCAAAAATGACTAAAAGCAAACGATAACTGAAAATAAAATAAAAAGCATTTTACCATGTAACGTGAACCACGCCTCTTAATAAGAAATCTATCCGGTTTATGTGTACAATGAATTGCCGAACCAAATAACATATCTGCATTTGAATAAATCATTAAAGACGGAGATAGCTTGGAAATAAACATTAAATCTAATGTTTTCGTTCCATATACAAGCATATAATAAACGAAAAAATTTAGTAAAAATGCATTTCCCTTAATCTTCTCCTTGATTTCAAGAGTTGCCTTCATTAAAAACTCTGCATAGATAACTGGTAACACAGTTAGCAGATCTTCTTGTTTTTTTTTTTTTTGTCTGTGAACATTTTGATGTACTTTGACATCAAGTTAAGAACATGAACTAGCAACGTATCAGCAAAAATACCCACAAAGTCTAGTTTCTTCCATTCATGCCATTCCTTAATCATCACTGATTTTCTTCTACGTAATTCCTGTATACCCCCTAAACCATGTGCTCTTCTTCTTCTTCCTCTTTCCCACCGTTATCCCTATATTAAGGGGTCGGTTGCCTGATGCGCCTATCTCCACTGCCTTCTATCACAGGCATCATCCTCCACCAAACCTCTTCTCTCCATATCTTCCTTCACTTTATCTCACCATCTAATTCTCTGTCTCCTCGATCTTTTTCTCTAACAGGTTCCTCCCTAGCCCTCTTCACTTTCTCTTCGTCATCCATCCTCAACACATGCCCATACCATCTCAATCGTGACTCTCTTATCACCTCTGTAATCTTCACTATGCCTGCCCTTCCTCTTCACACATCGCTTTTAATAAATCTCCCTCTCTGTAACTAGTAATTTGATCATTTCAATTTGGAACTCCTATGAACCTAGTGATTTACCATTCTTTTTTCCCTAGTGCTCTCTTCACTTTTGTATCCTGTATCGCCATCACTGGTCCCTCCACCCTCTGTGCTTACCCCATTTTCAGTATTTAACAGTTGTTCAAAATATTCTCGCCATCTCTTCTTAATGTCTTCATCCCTGTTCAATATATTTCCATCACTATCCTTGATGACATCAATTTACCCACATTTGCTTCAGCCTTTTCCTCAAGTTTTAAATCTTACAGATATCCTTTTCCCCTTCTCTTGTTCCTATTCATTCAACTGCTCTGCTGCCCTTCCAATAGCCATACCTACCCTCCTTCTCGCCTCTCTTTCCTCTTCTCTGTGCCATACCTCCGCACCCTGTGCATGCCTTACTTTCCAGTTCTTAAATGGTTCTTCCTACCAGTTCCTCTGCTTCCCCCACACATATTTCTCTCATATCTGCCCAGATTTTTCCCACTCTGTTACCGTCCAAATTCTGTGTTCCCCTTTTCTTCTTTAAGGTCCCAAATCTTAATTCTAGATCTTCTCTTTCTTTTCTTGGGTTTTCTACCTCTCATTTTAAAATCCATCACTACCAACCTATTCTGTTTAACACAAGCTTCTCCCAAGATCACTTTGCAGTTTGTCACATTGCTTTTGTCGGCTCCTCTAACCAGGATGTAATCTATTTGGCTATGCACTCCACTTTCATAACTTATCAAGTTACTTATGTAACTTTTGAAACCATGTGTTCATACAGGCCAATTCAAAACTCTGAGCCATCTCCAATAAATAATCCCCATCTTCATTTCTAATTCCATACCCATGGCCTTCATATACCTGCTCATATACCATCTCTTCTCTTTTTTCACCCTGCCATTCATATCAGCTCCTATTATTAGTTTCTCCTCCTCTTTCATTGTTCAAACTCTTGTCTAAATAATTCTTTCTCTTGCTCTTGGCACCCCACCTGAGGAGCGTATGCTGATATTATATTTTCTACCTTGTCCCTTATTATTATTGGAATCTTTCAAAGCCTATCATTTACTTTCTTTACTTCTACCACATTTTCCTTCCAATTGTTACTAACTATAATTCCAACTCCATTTCTCCCCTATCAGGACCCACTGCAATATAGCTTATGCCCATTTCCTATCTCTAGTTCCACTCGCTTTCCACCTAGTCTCCTACACACACAAGAAATCTATCCTCCTCCTCTCCATCACATCTATCTCCCTCAGTTTTCCTGTTAGAGTACCTACGTTCCACGTACCTGCTCTTATCTTCCACTCTTTCACTAACTTCTTTGGCCGCAGTGAACCCTGCGGTACTCCTCACCCATTTATCATACCAGTAGAGGGATTCTGATATGTGTCGCTTACAAGGGCCGCCCTAGCCACACTCATATTCCTTAAAATATCAGGCATGTAAACCATGTGCTCTTCATAACACAGTAACTGCATAAGCGTCCAAAGAAGCGGTCTCAATAGAATCATCTTCGAACTTGTATAAAAATTAATCCTCCACTTCAATCCGATATTTGAGGTGTAAGGATAATTGCCTAAAGAGAGCTTCTGATTGGATGAAGGGGTAACAAAAACAGTCCTTTTGGCAAGAAATAAAAAGTCAACACAACTCCTAAGACTGGTTTGTCAGTAGGAGTCCGGGCATATTTTGTGGGAATTTCCACATTATTTGGTCATAGTTGTCAAAGGTTACATTATGCTGTTCCTCGAGACCCCCCATAAACAGAATGGCGATTGGTTTCAATATTGAATTATAAAGTTACGAATGTGTTTAACCGCCAAGTGGTTTTCTGTTTTCTCTAATCTTTCTCATCACTTTACAAGTCTTGAAGAAATTATTCATCTTGAAATCTTTTAGTGGATTTGTAAAACTCTTTGCAGGACATGGGCTGTCCGAGAGCAGGAGCCAGTAATGGCATATGTCCAGCTAAATTTATAACAAGAGGACATAATGCTTCAATCTGGTTTATAAAATGGCAAAATTGGTTTATCATCCTAAGAATGGAATACATTACATCAGTTCCTTTTATCGATTACTTTCCCTCAATTACTCAAAAGAGATAGCATTTATTTTTGTACTAGATAATTCATGAATTAAGGTATATCTCCTCTTTATAGCCGTGGTATATTATTACTTAAGGATACTATGTTTTGCTCCTGCCTTTTCCTTCTCTTTTGTTACCCAAGTTTGATATGAGTGTTGTCCCATCAATAAGAAGCATTATCTCACTTTGTTTACATCTGGGACTCTGAGAGACAATGGTGGTCCATATACCATACTGTATAGATATCTAATGTTATGCTGTACATTACTTACATTACGTACAGTTTATGAACATTAATGTACATTTGCTTTATTATTATTTTGTAGAAAAATGATATTTATGTTTCCATTTATATTTCCCATTGCACGTACTGTGAGACCACTATTTCATTATGCATCGTGGCAACAGTGTAATTAGATGTGTCAACACTGCTTTTTTTCCCGCCCAGTGCATAATCAGTCACTGTTCAGTGGTCACTGTAGTGACAAGCGTGGACCTGCTTCCCACTGCTATCACGTTGATGTCCGTATATCTTCATTATACAGGATTTCAAAGAATCTACGGGTTTAATTTGTCACCCTTCATTCCAGTTCTCGCATGGATGTGTGTGGCAGATCCCACACATGGCGCATTGAGTAACCACACATTAAGGACTCTAAGAAGACGGCCGCCATTGCCGTTTACTTCTCGTCTCACACATTGGATTCCTTACAGTGACTCAAGATATCAACGACAGTTTACTACAGTGTCTCCAAGAGTGATACAGTGTTTGTGCAGTGCAGGGTTAGAGTGACAGTGTGTTATAGTGTTGTGTTGCATTATATTAAAGTGTCCTTTCCAACCTTTCTTCAGCACATTTGAACTCTAGCGCCTGTTTTCTTGGGAGCCCCACCACACATCCTCCCTCTTTCATGCATAGATGGTGACTGAGGCCCGAGGCACTCGCTCGTCGGCCGCCGCTCGCCCAGAGGCACGCTCACCCCACCCGCCTCCCCTCTGGTCGCAAGCTTGCAACACACACTCACTCACCCCACCCGACTGCCGCTTATTTCACAAGCGCACAGACAAACATTGTAATTTTTAAATATCGAAAGTGCTTTTTTTCGCTTACATGCAGCGACTTGGATATTTTTTTGGCATTCTACAGATCTCAAGCTCTCTTACGACACCAAACACGATATGGCTCAGCAAGAGGAAAAGCTAATTGATTTAATGGATCAGACAGAGGATCAGACAGTGGATCAGACAGAGGATCAGACAGCGGATCAGGCAGAGGATCAAACGGAGGGTCTGATGAGAGACGAGGTACCTGTGCACCTCCCCACTACTGATGAAGATACCAGCACCACTCTCCCTCCCCCCCTGACTCCCAATAGGACAGGAGACCAGAATAATGACATACTTTACCTTATACACTTTCTGCAGGCTTCCAGCATGCAAGAGCAAGACCGACAATGACAAGAGGAGCAGAACTTCAGACTACAGATGGAGCAAGCAAGACAGGAAGACAACCAGCGGTTCATGTCTCGTTTCTCCTTGCTATCAGGACAGATTGTGGCATCGCAACCCCAGCAACCTAACCCCATGATTGCACCTCCTGTTACACCTGTTCCCCCAACCCCTGGCTTCTCAGAGCGTACACCTACAATTTCTAGCAAGCCTACAGTCCATCCCCCACCTCTCCTGCAACAAGATGCAACGTATCAAGCATTTCACCAATGGAGACACCGTTTTGAGGACTATGCAGCATTAGTTGGACTTGATAGATTACATCAAACTTTCCAGCTGATTCACCTGAGAACTTGCATCTCCCTGGACGTCCAGCGCCTGCTTTACACATACACTGGGCATCCCTCCCAACACATCACTTTCCCTTTCAGAGGTGTTGGATGCACTGCAGAAGCATTTTTGCAGCCTCAGAAATGAAGCCTTACGACGCATGGAATTGTTGTCCTGCAAACAGGCTATTGGAGAATCGTTTGCAGACTACTATACACGTATCAAGGATCTCGCTGATGAAGTGGACTTATGCACTGGCAACTCCACTTCCTGTACTGAACGGCAATTGCAGATGATAATTTTGATGGGTGTGAGAGACAAAGAGTTAATACGTCGCCTTATCCCCCTCCAACCCTCATCTACCCTCGCAGAGTTTGTGACATGCTGCTGCTCCTATGAATCTACACGTGCGACTGCATCAGCCATTGCATCTTCCCCAAGCCATGTCAGTGCAGTATCTACATACAAGAAGAACCAGCGTCTACAGGAGAGGACTTTTCATCGATCTCTTGACCAGGGTTCTCACCAGTCTCCTAACAGTGACCCTTGTCAATATTGCTTTCGCAAACACGAGTCCGGACAATGCCCAGCCACGGGTGTATCGTGCAATAACTGCGGACGCACTGGTCATTGGCCCCGCACTCAGAAATTCCCTGCTAAGGAAGCTTAGTGCAAGACCTGCCAGAAACAGGGACATTTTGAGAAGATGTGCAAGTCGACCAAGAAAAGTCAAATTGGGTATACAGCTTCACCTCCCCCTACTAAGTCAAATCCCAGCTGCCATTTCGTGGGTGATAACTTGGGTAGCGAGTCCCCCACACCAGTCACTGTCTCTCTGTCATTTGGCGATATATCATCACATCTCCAGCTAATACCCGATACAGGAGCGGACATCACAGTGATTGGCACCATACATTTGGATGCACTCCGCATACCTCGGACAAGGCTTGAACCTCCACCCATGACAAACGTCATTACAGCAGATGGATCCCCCATGACACTGGCTGTAGGATACTTCCAGGCAACATTTCGTCTTGGCAACAAGTCTTGCTCAGCAACCATATATGTTCATGAGGATCTCCAGACTCCCCTTCTCTCCCGTGAACATCGCCGAGCCCTCGCCATAGTGTCACCAGAATTCCAGAAGCCCATCCTCAAGGTAACACATGTCAACAGATGCGCTCAGTTTCCTGCCTCCGCCATGACGTCACCCGCAGCTATTAAGGACTATTTTCTTCGGCACTTCAGCGACGTCCTCATATCCAAGAAAGATCTACAAACCCAGCCACTAAAGAAAATGGCAGGCCCTCCAATGAGGATTAACCTGAAACCTGGTGCTACACCATTCGCTGTACATACAACCATGCCCATTCAGTTTGCTCTCAGAGATCAAGTGAAAGAAGAACTTGACTCCTTGGTGCAACAAGGAATCATCAGACCAGCAGGCAATGAACCCTCTGAATGGTGTCATCCCATGGTCTTGGTACCCAAGGACAAAGGTGTGCACATCACTGTGGATCACACCCATCTAAATTCTCAGGTAGCCCACCCTACACACCCATCGCTAATGCCCCATGATGCCGTCCGCAACATCTCTCCTAATGTGAAGTACTTCACCACAGTGGATGCCCTGCATGGATATTGGCAAATGGAGTTGGCAGAAGAGGACCGTCACCTGACTACATTTATAACTCCATATGGAAGATTGCAGCACTGTCGCGGCCCGATGGGATTTTCAGCAACAAGTGATGCATACTGCCTCCATGGAGATATGGCACTAGAAGGTGTTCCCAACTGTGTGAAGGTTGTAGATGACATCCTCCTTTCTGACGAGGATCTCCCTTCCCACCTACAACACGTGCACCAAATGCTGACCAGGTGCCATCAATATGGCATCACCCTCAACAAGGAGAAATTCACTGTAGCCGCCCCTAAAGTTAACTTTTGCGGTTATGTCTTATCATCCGATGGTATTGCAGCAGACCCCGACAAGGTATCAGCTATACGTGACTTCCCTACACCATCCAATGTCATAGACATCAGGTCATTTATGGGTCTTGTCAATCAACTTGCCGATTTCACTCCAGACATCGCAGCAGCAGCACAGCCCCTACGCCCACTTATGAGCCCCAAACACTCATTCGTCTGGACGCCCGACCATGAGCGAGCATTTTAGAAAGTCAAGACAGCTCTGACTTCACCACCTGTCCAAGCATCCTTCAATCCTGCCTCGCCTGTGATTCTACAAACAGATGCCTCACGCCTATGTGGTCTCGGCTATGCCCTACTTCTAGATAATGGCCGAGGACAGATGCGTCTCATCTAGTGTGGCTCTCGTTTCCTTACGGATACAGAGACTTGCTACGCCACCATAGAGCTGGAGCTACTTGCAGTCACTTGGGCTATAGCTAAGTGCCACCTATACTTGTCTGGACTTCAACATTTCACCTTAATGACTGACCATCGTCCCTTGATACCAATTCTCAATCACTACACTTTGGATGCTATTGAGAATCCACGCCTTCAACGCCTCAGGATGAAAGTGGCCTCCTACATCTTCACTGCAGTATGGCGTGCAGGGAAACAACTTTGCATACCAGACGCCCTGTCTCGTTCCCCAACCAGTTGCCCCACACCTGAAGATGAAGAAGAGTACACTACTTCGACTGCACATGTCAGGCGTATCATTGCCAGCACCGCCACTTCCACTGATGACCAGGCAACAGGACCCATCATCGAAGAAGATAAGTCCCTACAAGAAATCCGCATGGCTGCATCTCAGGATCAAGATTACAGTCGTCTCATTCACTACGTCTCTAACGGCTTTCCTACCAACCGCTACGATCTCTACGCTTCCGCCCTCCCATATTGGAAGCTGCGGGACAACCTTTACGCAGGTGGAGAGTTAGTATTGTATGGACCCCGGATTGTCATCCCTGCAGCCCTCTGTAGACACACCTTGGATCGACTCCACGACAGCCACTGAGGGATTGAAGCTATTCGACGTCGTGCAAGGCAGACAGTATTCTGGCCAGGCATCAATGCAGATATCAAGAGAAAAGTAGAAAGCTGTGAGGCCTGCCAACAGCTTCTCCCTAGTTAGCAACAAGAACCTTACATGTGTGACGACTATCCATCCCGACCCTTTGAAAGTGTGTCAGCTGACTTCTTCCATGTAGCAGGGAAATCCTTCCTTGTTATTGCTTATAGACTTTCAGGCTGACCTGTGGTTGTTCCCTGTGGACGTGACCCAGCTGCAGCCAGAGTTACAAGAAAGTTCTGTGCTTTCTTCCGCGAGGTTGGTGTTCCACTCCACTTACGAACTGATGGAGGACCCCAATTTTCCAGCCATGACTTCAAGCAATTTGCTGACCGCTGGGGAGTTCATCACATCATCACTTCTCCACATTACCCTCAGGCTAATGGACATGCAGAAGCTGGAGTGAAAGCTGTTAAACACCTTATCATCAAGACTGCCCCATCTGGGAACATAGATTGTGAAGCCTTTGATAAAGGACTGCTGGAGCTTCGGAATACACCGAACCCCGCTGGACACTCCCCTGCGCAGATTCTCTATGGCCATCCTCTCCGCACTAGTGTTCCGGCTCACCCCAGATCATTCACAGAGGAGTGGCAAACTAAGACTGAAGATTACGACCGTCGTACTGCTGCCCAAACCGACCAGGCCATGAGCCTCTACAATTCTCATGCCCGCCCTCTACCCAAGCTCACCATCGGCCAACAAGTTAGGATACAGGACGCAATGACGCTTCGGTGGGACAAGGTCGGCATCGTGATGGGCCGCTGAATGTCAAGAAAGTACGAAGTACGCCTTCCAAGTAGTCGTGTTTGGTTTCGAAACCGAAGACATTTACGCCCAGTGGCTAATATGAGTGATGACACCTCTCCCCAAGTCCCTGTGTCCCCTTGCTCTGGCCAGGAAAGAGAACCATCATTTGAACCCTCCAATGTCCCTCGTCATTCACCTCGACTAGCTCAGAGGAATTAATGTTCCGCTCGAGACACTGCTACGAGCGTAAAGGGGGAGGGAGGTGTATAGATATCTAATGTCATGCTGTATAATACTTACATTATGTACAGTTTATGAACATTAATGTATATTTGCTTTATTATTATTTTGTAGAAGAATGATATTTATGTTTCCATTTATATTTCCTATTGCACGTACTGTGAGACCACTATTTCATTATGCATCGTGGCAACAATGTAATTAGATGTGTCAACACTGCTTTTTTTTCCCGCCTTGTGTATAATCAGTCACTGTTCAGTGGTCATTGTAGTGACAAGCATGGACCTGCTTCCCACTGCTATCATGTTGATGTCCGTATATCTTCATCATACAAGGATTTTAAAGAATCTACGGGTTTAATTTGTCACCCTTCATTCCAGTTCTCGCATGGATGTAAGTGGCAGATCCCACACACATACCTACACATCTGTTAGGTTAACTATTAGTAATATTAAGAGTATTAGGATATCTCCTATCTATCTATATATATATACATATATTACGTATAAACATACATATATATATATATATATATATATATATATATATATATATATATAATATATATATATATATATATATAATATATATATTATATATATATATATAGTATATATATATATATATACCATATATATATAGATATATATATATACTATATATATTAATATATATATATATATATATATATATATATATATATATATATATATATATATATATATATATATACATATATATTATATATATATATATATATATTATAGGGTAAGGATTACTAACATTGTAAGGGATATCATTGTTTACTATTATCCTTGTAAATTTATATACTGTAATAGATTATTAAGGAAGGTATTTGTGTTTGTTTCAGACTGTAGTAGTGGTTTAAGTTGAGTAAAGCTTAGAAGCAGCAGCCAAGTGTTTTATTGTCACCACAATTTACTCAACTTAATCACAACCATGGAGAGGGTGCTGAAACCTGCTTGTCTGGATGTCGACCCAAGTTCCCCAACAGTGGCAAAGGAGTGGCGACATTGGCACAGGACCTTTGTGAACTTCATCAAGGGTGTGGTGAGAATGCATATAACAAATCCAGTACACTTGTAAATTACATGTCTCATACAGTGTTTGAGTACATTGAAGAGTGTACAGACTTTGATTCAGCTATAACTATACTAGAAAGGCATTTACTTACTTGCAACAAGGCAACAGAAGCCAAGTGAATCATTTGATGAATTCTTGAGAGAATGCAGGAAGTTAAGTAAAGACTGTAATCTAAAAGCTGTCAGTGCTGATCAATATCATGAAGAATTAATTCGGAATGCCTTCATCAACAGTCTTTCTTCAGCTCACATACGCCAACACCTTCTAAAGAACAACATTCTAGACTTACAATGTGCCTGCAATCAAGCTTATTCCTTGGACCTTGCAAAAAGAATGCTGAAGCCTACGTTTCTCTGACTGCACACACTGCTGTTACTGTTACCCCTCAGATTCCAAAAACATCACAAGTTCTTCACTCTACTGCAGTGGTAAACCTTAAGTCTTCTGAACAGGATGCCATGCAAAGTTCACCCGATGCTTCTGAGAAGTCGGCAGTTGCTGTTACCAACAATGCACGAAAGAAATGCTACTTTTGCGGAGGACCATTCACACTAGAAGTACAGGCCCTGCGCATGAAGCTACCTGCCATAGATGTTCTAGGAAGGGACATTTTGCTCATGATTTTCCAATCTAAATTGACAAAAGCGTCCCTAGCAACAGTGTTTAATTCTCATATTATGACTACAGTGGCAAGTGTTCCTCATGGACTTTCACAGGCTGCTACTGTAGTAACAGTTAAAGGCAGGAAGTTGAGTGCCCAAATAGATTCATGTAGTACTGAGAGTCATATAAGTGAGAAAGTTTCTCAAGAATTAGAACTGAAAGTGTATCCAAGTAGTAAGGGGATTAGTATGGCTCAAAAATCTTTAAATACTAGTTCTCCCTGATATGTTGTGGCCGACCTAATGCTTGGACACAATTATCAATCTTATCCTGACACACATTTTGGTGTACTGAGGGACCTGTGTGCAGACCTCTGTGCAGACATAATTTCAGAGACAGCATCTAAGTGTAACATTTGAATTTTGCAGTCATAAATCTTGGTTAACTTTGAAAAGCAGTAATAACTATTGTGTTCTTACAGCTGCAGCACCTAATTGCAGACCAATTTCTACCAAATCCAGACGTTACAGTAATGATGATCAAGACTTTATAGGAAAGGAAGTAAACAGGCTACTCCATGAGGGCATAATATAACCGAGTTTATCACTCCATGGCGAGCCCAAGTTGTTGTTGTGAAAAACCCAAGTGATCAGCATAAGAAGAGGATGTGTGTTGACTATTCGCAGATGATTAACCAGTATCCTGAGCTGAATGCATACCCATTACCAAGGACTGGTGACATGGTGAATAATCTTGCTAAGTACCACATGTTCTCTACATTTGACTTGAAAAGTGCTTATCATCAGATACCAATTAAAGAGTCAGACAGGAAGTACAACGCTTTTGAGGTAAATGGTAGTCTGTATCAATTCTGCAGGATTCCTTTCGGAGTAATGAATGGAGTAGCTGCTTTCCAGCGAGCAATGGACAAATTAGTAAAGGAAGAAGGCTTGCAGGGTGCTTTTCTTTATCTTGACAATATCACAATTGCTGGAACTACACAAGAAGAGCATAATTGTAATGTAAATCATTTTCTAAAGATTGTGGAACGAAGCCAGCTAACTCTAAATGAATCCAAAACTATCAAATCAGTGCACTCCATAAAAGTTCTAGGTTACTGTGTGGGGAATGGACATATACACCCAGATCCTGAGAGACTTCGTCCACTGCAGGAACTATCGCCTCCAACAGATCTGGGATCCCTAAGGAGAACTCTAGGTATGTTTGCTTATTATGCCAAATGGATTCAAGATTTTTCAAATGAAATTCAGCCCTTTGCAGCTACAAAAAATTCCTCTAGATGCAAAAGCTCTAAGTGCCTTTAACCAACTCAAAAAGGAACTTGAAGATGCCACCCTTTATTCAGTTGATGAAAACTTGCCATTTGAAGTTGAGTGTGATGCATCTGATGTCGCTGTCTCTGCAGTTCTAAACCAGGGTGGTAGACCTGTTGCCTTTATGTCCAGAACACTGCAAGGGAGTGAACTTCACTACCACATTGTTGAGAAAGAGGCTATTGCTATCATAGAAGCTGCACGTCAATGGAGTGACTACCTGGCCTGGCATCTTTTTACTATAATAACTGGTCAGCAGGCTGTAGCATTCTTGTTTGACAATAGAAAGCGTACTAAGATAAAGAATAACAAGATACATGAGTGGAGGGTGGAACTTGCAGCTTACAGCTATACAATACACTATCGCCCAGGGAAGGAGAATGTAGTTCCTGATGCTCTTTCCCCCTGAGCCTCTTGCAGCTCAATCTTCTATACTTCTACACTTACTGACCTTCAAAATGGCCTTTGTCAACCTGGAGTTACCCGACTGTTGCACTTTGTAAAATCAAAGAACCTTCCTCTTTCTACACAAGATGTCAAAGGGGCCTGTGCTTCTTGTAGGGTTTGTGCAGAGTTAAAGCCTCAGTACTGCCAGCCTCCAGCAGGTACTTTTATAAAGGCCACACAACCAATGGAGAGAATCAGAATAGACTTCAAGGTACCTCTACCTACTGCTTCACGTAATCCATACACGCTTACAGCTGTTGACGAGTATTCAAAGTTTCCATTTGCTTTTGCATATCCTAACATGAGTACCAAGACTACAATTAGTAATGCCTGGAACTGATATTTAGC
The DNA here is from genome assembly GCF_015104395.2 of Macrobrachium nipponense. Lineage (NCBI taxonomy): Eukaryota > Metazoa > Arthropoda > Malacostraca > Decapoda > Palaemonidae > Macrobrachium > Macrobrachium nipponense. The sequence continues at coordinate 40,275,224 of NC_087207.1, read as the reverse complement.
TTGTGTGGGATGCCAGGTTATATTCACTCTGACCAAGGTACATCTTTTATTTCCAAAGACCTTAAGGCATATCTTTCACAAAAAGGGGTGGTGACAAGCCGTACAACTCCATATCACCTAACAGGGAATGGCCAGGTAGAGAGATTCAATGGCATCATATGAAAGGCAGTCAAGCTAGCTCTCAGGTCCCGGAACTTGCCTGATATTCAATGGGAACTAGTACTTCCAGAAGCACTACATTCTTTAAAGTTGCTGCTGTGTACATCTACGAATACCACCCCTCATGGGCGGTTCTTTATGTTCCAGCGTCATTCCAGTCATGGAAGTTCCTTACCTTCATGGCTAATGGTTCCTGGACCCGTATTGTTGAGAGGGTTTGTACGACAGAAAAATGAGCCATTGGTAGATGAGGTCGAGCTTGTGAATAGTAATCCAACTTATGCCAATAATAAGGTACCCTGATGGGAGAGAATCTACCGAGTCTGTTCGTGACCTAGCTCCTTGTCCTGAAGGTCATCTCTTCATTATCAATCAACCGAAGGAACGAGTAGTGTACATCTTGACACAGCTAAAGAACCTACAATCAGGGCTCCATCAGAACCAGTGTCACAGGAGGCGACTGTAGCAGATTCAACTCACCAAGAACAAATGAACAATGATCTTGGGCCTGAACTGAGATCTACTCGTGCTTCTAGACCATCTATGCCCTGTGGCTGGGACTAGACTTCATTAGTTCCTATTCTGTTTTATTCTAGGAGGGGAGAATGTGGTACTGTATTATTACTTTAGGATATTATGTTTTGCTCCTGCCTTTTCCTACTCTGTTTTGTTACCCAAGTTTGATACGAGTGTTGTCCTATCAAGAAGAAGCATTAGCTCACTTTGTTTACATCCATACACCATACCTACACATCTGTTAGGTAATTATGAGTAATATTAAAGGTAATAGGTTATATATATATATATATATATCTATATATATATATATATATATATATATATATATATTATAGGGTAAGGATTACTAACATTGTAAGGGATATTATCATTTACTATAATCATTGTAAATTTATGTACTGTACTACATTATCAAGGAAGGTATTTATGCTTGTTTCAGACCGTAGTAATGGTTTAAGCTGAGTAAGGCTTGGGAAGCTGCAGCAAAGTATTTCATTATCACCACAATAGCTGTTAAACATATTAGCTTAAATACGTCTTTTCTTGTGTCTAAATTTAATCTTTTGCATTTTATCACCATTGCGCACTGAGATATTTATTTATTTAATTACTTCGATTGCAATATTGACTACAGTCAGCAAGAAAAATAAAGTTGCATCAAGAATTTAAAGTGTCTACAAACACTATTTCATAAAGAAACTTTCTTGTCTGATGCACGTATAAGAGCAAATTCACTCCTCATAAAACATACCTACTTAAACTTATCACCCATTTTTTTTTATGTATATCCAGACTTTACTTTGTATATTATAACTACAACAGCTCCCTCATTACCATGATAATGTATATTAACAAATATCCATACACTCCCAGTACTAGTCTCCCATATGTAGTACACATCGTTACACGCTGCCACATCCAGACACACATATTCATCGTTGCAGAGGTAGTACCCACATCCCTGTGAACCCAAAACCACACACGACACACCTTTTACCCACATATTTAAAACGCCATCTTCAGTAAGTTTCATCATGCAATTTTTACCATTTTTTTTCTGAAAATGTCTCTGATAAACAATACATTTTCTATGTGTCTATCATCTATCTATCTCTGTGTGTGCATTATGTATGTATGTACACACACACACACACACACACACACACACACACACACACACACATATATATATATATATATATATTATATATATATATATATATATATATATATATATATATATATATATACCAATTCCCCTTGTGCCATTTTTTAATGACGACTTCTGGACCGTTTTGATACCTTACAAAATGCACTGGGTAGTATTACACACGTTGAAAAAACTTCAGCAATTAAATCACTTGGCTTAACGTCTAAATCAACTGAGAAGAAATCTTGCAGTAACAAAAATATTGGAGGAACTTTGATTTCGTGACAATTAGCTTAATCAGTAAAATAATATTGCCCATAAATTATTTTAAAAATTGAAAATTTTATCTTAGATATACCATATAAAACATAAATTAATCCTAAGAAGTGATAAGACTTCGCATAACAAGGTAGCGGTTAAGGAAACCATAAGCTTTGTCAGAGTAATAGTCAGACAAACAAAAATTAGCTCCTCAGACGCCTCACATATGGCTGAAATGAAGTGCGCAATTTTCTCGTTGCATGTTTAACCAAAGGCAATCTGTTCACCTTTAATATGTACAAATCGCATCTGTTCCATATCACTAACAAGCTATTTTTTAACGTATAGTTATTCTGAAGACAAAAATTATTCATGTCGTTGCTAATAAATTAGTATGAGGAATTGGCAAGTAAATAGAGTAGGATTTTTTGTTTCAGCAGCGCGAACTCCGAGCTGTCAATAATACGGTAGCTATTCAATGGTGACAAGATTTCTTACTAAACCGCATATGCATACGTGTTTGCGTTTTGTCAGCTATTCAAAATTGTGTTATTTCTGAAAATAGATCATTATATTATGAATCATATACAAAACTTATTTGTAGCCTAAATATTGTTTAAATGCTCAAAATCTGTAGAATATCCCGTGTCCTCCGAAGTTTTACTTAATTCAAATGTCAAACAGCATTGCGTATTCTCAGTAACATCTGGTAGCAAAGCCTTGAAACAAATTCTCAGGTAAGGTTATATATTCATTTGTATTATTATATATTAAAAATCGTTTTAGTGGGTTTTCAGTTGCTGCAGTAATTTCCTATCCGGCGATTTTAAGTTGACATCTAAATCAGTAAGTGTCACTTGAACGTAAGCAAACCAGCCTCTAGGTGATGACCCTAAGGATTTTACCAAGGAGTAGAGGAGTCTGTCCTGCTGGTTTTGTGATTAAGGCTGCAGCTAGTTATAAGGTAAAGGATATGTTATGACGAAAGATTTTCTCGTAAGAATGTCAGGCCTACTTTTTTTCAATTAAGTACTTACTAGCCTAGTGTTGGCTATTTTATCTTCGCATTCTACCTACCTACCTACTAGGTAGTACCTAGGACTACCTACTTAGGTAGTCCCAAGGGGGAAAGCACTGAGGGGAAACTTTGGGTTCTAGGTAGGCAAGCAACAGTGAAATAAACGAGTTAATGTGAATTTCATAGATTTGTCTCCAATTTCTCCACATGGAAATCATTAACCGTTTAGTATTACTTTGTAGGGGAAACTGTAGGGAAACAACCGACTGGGCTAGCTGATCCAGTTTTCACTGCGTATGGATCCACCCTCTGAAAAAGTACTTTAACACATCCTGACACCGGAGATGGGCACCAGTCACGAGTCATTGGTGATGAGAGCAACTGCTCGAGACCTCTACTATCCTTTCGAAGTAAGTATTTTCTCCAAAGTTAGAAATTAAGGCCATATTTTAAGATTAAACAGAGGTTAATGAAAGTCCAGCCATGCGCAGTGTAAACATACCTGCATGACACTTTCAAAATTTTTACCTATAACACCAACAATTTAGAAGATTGACGCCATCTCGATGTTTGCGGAGTCGCCTGTGTCAATAAACTTTCTATTCCTTGTGCTAAATCTGCACACCACATGTACCCATAGATGCTGGGGCACTTTCTTCACAACAATCGTCATTAATTACACCAACGGTGGCTTTTCCAAGGAAACTACGATGTTTTGGTAGAAGAAGAAGAAGTGTGCACTAGATAATTATTTAAATAAATAGTTAAATGGCAGTATAAGGTCATGAATTGCATAAATTTCTTACATATTCATAATTATTAAATGAAAATATTCGTTGTTGGAAAGGTAAATAGATTCCTGACTAAAAATATCAGCAGTTTGTTGTGAACAGTACTTACTACGTTGTTCGCGTTCTTCTATTGTTTATCAGTGTTGCCAATTGGTATGTGTTTACCCTCCAAACTGGGTATAAGACTTACACAAAACCGGGGAAATAAGTGAAATTAGCATATCTATTTGTAGTATATATAAATATTAGAGAAATTTAATCATTATTGCATTATTATGGCAACTAGAATTCATGGAAAAAGTTTGTAAATGCATCGGCATATGTGTGACACTCCACTAAATTGGCAACGATGAGTCATTTTGCCGTCGTCTGCTCGTATCTACTTTAGAAATATCTGTAATTTTTCGGGGTTACTAATTTGGTTGCAAAAAAGGGATAATAGACATGAATTAAAAAAACATTTTGAAGTAACAAAGTAAAGTTAAACTAAATAATGAGTAAAGTAAACAATTGCCTGCAACTGTGTTTGTGGAGTGAGCGCTTAGGAACCAGGAACCGCAATGTAGTTCAAGTGCAATTTGGAGTGAATTAAGACCAAAACATGTATAATTATAATCAAATAAGCACTGTGGAGTTTCAGTTGTGATGGCAGTTAGGATAAAACCACAGATTACAAGGTAAAAATGAATTTCAGTTCAAACCATGACCCCAGGAATAAGAAGTGTCATACTTTCACTAATATAGGCAGCAAAATGTTTTATTGTGCTGATTACAACTGCAATCTTGAGTAAGATCAATAAACGTTACATATATATGCTAACATTGTTCAAATGAGGGCTGAGAAGGCTGGGAAAGATGTTGAATCCTTTGCGGTTACAAACGGCACCTCAGTCGGTGGACACCATATTGGATTTAAAAACTGCCTTGAAAACATATTTTACGAAGATCTCACATGCCTATTTTAGTATGTATGGCGCTGTCATATATCACATTACATTGACGAAACTTCAATCTTTTTAATGGTATGCTTAAGGATGTAATTGTATTATTGTTTCATCAATTAAATATCTTGTGAATAAGGCTGATCCACGTGATGACGATGGATCCACTGCAGTGTATCCCCCTAGTTAGGCTTATTCTACTGGCAAACTAGGCTAGTGTTAAATGCATAATGATAGCTTTGTCCTGTATACAAAAAAATATAGAATATGACTGATCATCATAAGTGTAAGTTTGGAAACAGGAACTGCTGTATGTTATATTTGGAGAAAAAATATGGCTCATTTTATTTTGGGCAGTAAGGAAAAAAGTTCAAACTGAGCATACTCAAAAGAGTACATTAGGTATGAGAGTATATTTAAAACCTGGCAGACATGCATCTTGATAGGTTTTCTTGTTATCAAATTACTGTAGTTGCTTCATCTCTAATATTGTTGGCCTCTAGGCTAGGCCAGAGAAGAGAAATGTAAATATTTGTTACATCTTAGCAAACAGCTAGACTACCTATAGGCTAGAGTACAAGTGCAACTGTACTATAGTTTTTCATAGGTGTAGCCACAATTTATTATAGTAGAGAATGAATTTAATGTTTATACTATATGTCAGTTTTGAGTATTGAGGGGCTGCAGTGGGAAACTAGGGTTTTAGGTGAGGGGAAACAAATTCAAGAGAAAAATAGGGATCTACTATAACTTAACCTTGTGCACTGGCCCTTACCTGACATGGGAGGGTAATCTTTGCCCTTCTGGAGCCCTCCACACCAAACCTGATCTGTGGGACATAAATTATGTGAAATGATGATGCATGGTAAATTAACCCTCCTAACCTTACATATAGCCTAGGCTAACAGGCCTTTCCTGACAAGGGTCCTGAGGGTATTGTCCTACTTACAAGTGGGGTTAGGTTCCTAAAACCTCGTCATTTGTTGGAAAATTCGTGTCCCAAATCTAGCCTATTCAGTACCATCCATAAATATATGGTAGCTTAGCCTACACTATGTAATATATTCTATACATATTATATGGTATAGTAATTATTAATATCAGCTAATTCTGAAGGTACAATACAGATTGACTTTGATATGTCAGTACAAAAAGAAATTTAATAACAAACAAGAATCATGTATACTGTAATGGGTAAGTACCAAGATTCGATCCGTCGTTGGCTTACTTGAACAGTTAGGCTGTTGAATGGCTAAGTATTACTAAACATCAGCAAATTTGAGTTTTAATACTTGAGTATTATGCAATTGTGGAAGACCTAATTTTGAAGCTAAATTTGAGGGGGGTCACATAATGCACGAGGTATAAAATTAACGTATGTAATATTCACATATCGTATTATAAAATACAAAACATAACAAATATGCATCTTTTCCATGTATTCTCATATTACTCTTGCATTATGAAATATGGACATAGTGATTAGTATTTTGGTTTGGAAATTAGCAGAGTGCAATTATGCAGTAAGTTTATTTAGCCATATTTAACTCAATTCAGAGCTTCTAGTTAGTGTAAATAATTCTCTAGATGCTTTATTTATATGGGGGAAGGTTATTTTTCATTATATGAAGTGTTTTGAAATCAAGATATGACTTAAATATGTCTCCTTTGAGATAAATTTAGTTATTTCGTTAATAGATACTCACTTGATTTCATCATAATATGAGCTTTACATATTTATCTGTTATCAGTATTAAAACAATAGTAGAATTTGTTCTTTCATGTCAAGTAGTTTTGATTCTCCAATTTTATTTTCAGTTGAGTTTGATGGCTTGTCAAAATTTACGGAAGTTTCATCTATTACCGATGCACAATAATTTAGTCATTGATAGCTTGAATATTGTTTTATCAGGACCAGCTTTAGAGTCACTGGACCCTTGTCACTCAACAAAACTGTCCAGACATTTGTTTCTGACATCTCTTTAAAATCTACCTAAAGTGATACAGTGTGTTGTCATTAAACATGTTGGAGACATGGATTGCAACGTCTTTGTTAGAGTGAAACTTCTCAACAAAATTTTTAACATCACTCTACCTGGTAAACATTTCTTTAATTAATGAAATAGGCACAGTCTTCTTCCTCCTCCTCCTCCTCCTCCCCTCCTCCTCCTCCCCCTCCTCCTCCTCCCCCTCCTCGATTCCTCATTTGCCATCTGTTGCTGTCCCTGCTGAAGGTCTTGTAGCTCCTCAGCGGTTAGCTCTTCCCCGTGGGTGTCCACTAACTCTTCCACTTCCTCGCCACTCACATCAGAGCCTATGGACTTCCCCAGAGACACAATAGATTCCACAACCAGTGTAGGGTCAGCCTCCTCAAATTCTACAAAATCCTTCTTGAGGTAACACTGCCACAATTTTCTCCAAGCAGAGTTTTTTGTTTTTGTACATGAACTTTCCTGTCAGACATATACTTAGCTTACGTCTCTGACGTCACGACAGAATTCAAAACTCGCGGCTAACGCGACAGGTAGGTCAGGTGATCTACCTTACCCGCCGCTGGGAAGCGGGTGTAAGAAACCAACATACCTTTCTTGGCAGATTTTTTCTGTCGTCGGTGTCGACCACACCTGTTGTCGGTACCTCTTGACAGTTGGATTCTTTTCTCGTTTTCGCCCTGGATTGTTTCTACGGACTTTTGGTGAAGTTACCCGATCTTTTGGCCTGGCATTCGCGATTTGTTGGACAGTTATTGGACTTTCTTTGGATTTTTCTTGGATTCATGATGTCTGATGTTGATACTAAGAAAACCTGCTATGTTTAGAGTTTGTTGTATGACTGAGTGTAAGGTGAGGCTACCGAAAGCTGCGGTAGACCCTCACACGGTATGTTTGAAGTGTAGAGGGAATGAATGCCCTTTAACCTAATCCTTGTAATGAATGTGAAAAGCTGAATGAGGATGAATGGAAGTCTTTGTCTTCCTACTTGAGGAAGCTTGAAAAGGATAAAGTTAGGAAAGCTTCTTCCAGGAGCAGTAGTAGATCTCGTATTAGCGAGTTGGATATAGATAATCCTATTTTAGAAGAGCTCCTTTGTCAGTTTCAGCTCCTGCTCCCTGCACCGAAGCCGAAGATGCGCCTTCGGAAGTGGCCTCCATGAAAGCCACCATTCGCAGTATGGAGAGGAAAATCAAACAATTAGAAGGTAAGAGTGATTCCAATAGTGATTTGTGCAGTGAACCCAGTGCAGTGGAGGGTGCGTCTGATCGGCTCCCTAATGCTTCCAGGCCTAGACCTCTTCCAGACTCCCAGTCCCAGTGGAGGAGGAAAGTCGAAAGCAGCAGGAAGGTTAGGGAGCATCCCCAACGGTCAGGCGTCCCCTCGTAGCTCCTGTTGATCGTTCCCAGGCTACCTTGGATCGCTCCAAGAGAGAAGTTTTGCGCCAATGCTTCTCGTCTTCGCCTTCGCCTTCTCCTAAACGAGGATGGAGCTCTTCGGAAGCCTCGCGCCCTTCGAAGAGAGCCTGGAACGCTCCCTGCGCCCGTCCTTCCAGCCCTGAAGTTTTTTCGGAAGAGCCTGAGGTGGAAGCGAAGAAGCGTAAGAGATCTCAGGAGTATCGTTCCCCGAGCGAGATCGAGCATCGTCACCTGTTCACGAGTTTGTGAATTCTCCTGCAAGGTGTTGGCTACCTTCAGGCGCAGATTTCGGCTCTGGCTGGCTCTCTTTGCGTGTCTTCTAGTCGTAGGAAGGACGTCTCGCTTCCTAAATAAAGAAGTCCAGGCTCCCCTCTCCTGACTCTCGCTATTCGACGGAAGCGGCGCGCTCACCTGTGCGTTCGGATTCTCGCAGGAGACTTTCTGCTTCGGACAAGATCACATCTGCGTCCAAGCGCCATTCGCCTGACAGACAGGTTTCTCCTTCGGACAAGGAGCAAACTGCGCGTAGGAGATCTTCACCCTACAGACGCTCTTCTCGAGACAGGATCGCTCCCCTTGACAGGCGCCCAAGAGCCTAGTAGGCGCTACTCGCCTCGTAGCCGCTCCTCGTCTCGCCTCCACTCTACGGTTGACAAGCGCCCTAAATCGGACAGGCGCCCTTCACTGGACAGGCGTCAAGAGCTTGTTAGGCGCGTTTCTCCTGGCAGGCGCTCTTCTCCTGACTTTCACTCGCCTCGAGTCAGGCGCCGAGAGCCTAGCAGGCGCTTCTCCCCTTGTAGGCGCTCACCTAGTAGGCGCTCGTCGCCAGAGATCCTCTCGCCTCGGTTCAGGCGCCAAGAGCCTGATAGGCGCTTCTCGTATGGCAGGCGCTGTTCGCCTGGTAGCCGCTCTCCTTTGGATAGGCGCCAAGAGCCTGATAGAAGTTCTTCTTCAAACAGGCGCTCTGCGCCTGACAGCCGACTTACTCCTGTTAGGCTCCAAGAATCTGGGAAACGCACTCCTCCAGACAAGAAGGATGTTGCAAGTAGACACTTTTCTGAAGCTTTGTCTCCAAGACGTATACGTCTTACTTCCTCTAGAGACTCTTTTAAGAATAGTCGTGCCTCTAAGGATCATGAGGGCTCTTCAGCTCAGGAAGAACAGGACCCCTCAGAAGAAGAAGGACCAAAAGACTCCTCTGTTTCCTCCTATAAGAGGCTGACAGAGTTACTCCTGCAAGAGTTTGGAGATATCCTTTCTCCTGTGGCCTCCTTCTCCTCTTTCGTTATTCTCCACTTCTTCGAAGACGTCGAAGGTTTCGTCTTGTGTAAGGATGAAACCTACTGTTTCCATGAAGAAGGCACTTAGAGGTTTTGGGGAATGGCTCCTTTCTAAGGAAGAGAAAGGGAAGACGGTTTTTTCTTTCCCTCCGTCTAAACTGACTGGCAGATTGGGATTCTGGTACGAATCGGGAGAACCTTTAGGCCTCGCTCTTCCTTCGTCTGCGGACTCGGACTTCTCTTCATTGGTGGATTCTGCTCGTCGTTTTTCCGCCCTCTTGTCCCGTCCAAGACTACGTGGGGAATGAACGAACTTGACCACCTACTGAAGGGAATGTTCCGAGTCCTGGAAGTTTTCAACTTCCTAGATTGGTCTTTAGGTGTTCTGGCTAATAAGACCCAGACCCCAGATTCTCTGTCTCCTGAAGATCTTAACTGCGTCCTCACTTGCATGGATAAAGCAGTGAGAGACGGATCGAGTGAAGTCTCCTCACTGTTTGGAGCTGGAGTGATTAAGAAACGGTCTGTCTACTGTTCGTTTCTCACGAAGGCAGTTTCACATGCGCAAAGGGCCTCGCTTATGTATGCTCAACTCTCTCCTCTTCTGTTCCCCAAGAAGATTATTCAAGATGTCTCGAGTGCCCTTTCAGCTAAGGCTACTCAGGACATGTTAGCCCAGGCAGCCAGGAAACCTCGCTCTGTCTTCCAACCCAAGGCCAAGAAAGAGACTCCTCTGAGACAGGAGCCCTTTCGAGGAGGACCCGCTGTCAGAGGTTCTGCAACAGAGGGACTAGACCTTTTAAGAGAGGTAAAACCTTCTCTAGGTCAGTCAGAGGGGAAGAAATAGCGATCAAGGACTCCAGACATCAGTGGTGCCAGACTACTGAAATTTGCCGACGTCTGGGCCCACAAAGGGGCAGACATTGGTCCCTATCGATTGTCAGCAAAGGATACCTCATTCCCTTCTCGTCAAGACCACCATTGACTACAACTCCGAGGGAGTTGGTAGCCAGTACAAGGATCCCATCATGAATCAAGCCCTTTCTCTAGCAGTAGATCTCATGCTAGAGAAGGAGGCTATAGAACTAGTGAAAGATCCCCGCTCTGCGGGCTTTTACAACAGACTATTCCTAGTTCCGAAGAACTCAGGAGGATGGAGACCGGTGTTGGATGTAAGCGCCTGAACGTCTTTGTGGAAAAGAGGAAGTTCGCCATGGAGACAACTTCCTCAGTGTTAGCGGCTCTTCGTCCAGGGGACTGGATGGTGTCTCTAGACCTTCAGGACGCTTACTTTCATGTGCCGATCCATCCTTCTTCACGGAAGTATCTACGATTCATGATGGGAGGAAACATCTTCCAATTCAAGGCCTTGTGCTTCGGCCTATCGACTGCACCCCAAGTCTTCACGGGGTTAATGAAAAACGTGGCGCAGTGGCTACATTTGGAGGAGTGAGGGTGTCGCTTTATCTCGACGACTGGCTTATCAGAGCAGAGTCTCAAGAAAGATGTCTGGAGGACCTTCAAAAGACCCTTACATTGGCAAGTTCTCTGGGCTTCTGGTGAACTTCCAGAAGTCTCAATTAATCCCCAGTCAAGAGCGGATCTATCTGGGGATTCGGATAGCTTCTCTGGCTTTTCGGGCTTTTCCGTCGCCAGAGAGGATAGCTCGTTGCTACGAGAAAATAACGACCTTCCTAGAGAAAGATGCATGCACAGCGAGGGAGTGGATGAGTCTGCTGGGGACACTCTCCTCGTTGGAGCAATTCGTTTCTCTAGGAAGGTTGCATCTCAGGGCCTCTACAGTTCTTCCTATACCAGAACTGGAGGCGTCTCTCACTAGATCTGGAGTTCTCCTTCAAGATCTCAAGGGCGGGGAATCAAGAGAGACCCTCGGTGTGGAAAAACCCACCCACTTCGTTTTGTGGAAGGAATGTCTCTTTACATGCCGAACCCCAGCCATGTGTTGTTTTCCGGACGCATCGGAAGCAGGTTGGGGAGCGACGCTCGGGGACAAGAGAAGTGTCAGGCACCTGGAAGGGGGATCAAGGTGTCCTGGCACATCAAACAAGAAAGAGTTGATGCAGTTTTTTTGGATGGCATTGAAAGCCTTCGAGCCCCCACGTCCGAAATGCAGTAGTGCAGGTCAATTCGGACCACACAACAGCTTGGCGTACATCAAAAAACAGGGGGGGACGCACTCCTTCTCCCTGTACGAAACAGCAAGGGATCTTCTGCTGTGGTCTCAAACAAGGAAGATCAGTCTTCTCACCAGATTCGTACAGGGAGAAAGGAACGTCAGGGCCGATCTCCTGAGCAGGAAGAATCAACTCCTGCCTTCCGAGTGGACCCTCCACTCAGAGGTATGCCAAGACCTGTGGAGAAGATGGGGCAGACCTCACATCGATCTCTTTGCAACAGCAAAGAACGCAAGGATCGAAACTTTACTGCTCCCCGATCTCAGACCCAGGAGCAGTATCAGTGGATGCGTTTCTCCTAGATTGGACAGGTCTAGACGTCTACGTCCTTTCCCCCCTTCAAAGTACTGGGACAAACCCTCAAGAAATTTGCTATCTCGGAGATGACAAGAATGACGCTAGTAGCTCCGTTCTGGCCTCGCCCAAGATTGGTTCACAGAGTACTGGAATGGTTGGTGGACTTTCCAAGAGCACTTCCACAAAGACAAGATTTGCTCAAACAACCTCACTTCGACAGGTATCACAGATACCTCCCCGCTCTCAATCTGACTGGCTTTCGACTGTCAAAAGTCTGGTCAGAGCGAAGGGGTTTTCGACAAAAGCTGCTAAGGCTATCGCCTCAGCTAGAAGACCTTCGACCATTAAAGTCTACCAGTCGAAGTGGACGTCTTTCGCCGGTGGTGCAGGAACCAGAAGTTTTCCTCTTCCAGTACCTCTGTGACTCAGATAGCAGATTTCCTAGTTTTCCTCAGAGAAAAAATGCGGTTTGGCAGTATCTACTATCAAAGGATACCGAAGCATGCTGGCTGCGTTGTTCAGACATAGGAATTTAAGATCTTTCGAATAACAAAGATCTCATGATCTATTAAGATCTTTTGAATCTTCCAAGAAAACTTCGAACGAAGTTCCAAGTTGGAATCTGGATGTGTTCTTCGTTTCCTGAGGTCCGCTAGGTTTGAACCACCACATTTAGCCTCCTTCAAAGATCTCACGAGGAAAGCTCTCTTTCTCATGGCTTTAGCAATCTGCTAAAAGGGTTAGTGAGATTAATGCCCTAGAAGGAAGGGTAGGTTTCAAAGGAGATTCCGTGGTTTGTTCCTTCCTTCCTTCGTTTTTTAGCAAAAAATGAGAACCCCTCAAATCCTTGGCCAAGGAACTTTGAGGTTCGTGGTTTATCTGCCCTAGTAGGGGAAGAACCTGAAAGAACTCTTTGCCCTGTTAGGAGTTTAAAATACTACCTTCAGAAGAAGAAAACCCTTAAGGGCATTGAGGACAGACTATGGTGCTCTGTAAAGGACCCCAGCAGGCCATTGTCGAAAAATAAAAAAGCGCTTTCTTCTTCATTAGAAGTGTTGTGAAAGAAGCACATAGATCTTGTAATGAAGAACATTTCAAGCTCCTAAAAGTCAAGGCTCAATGAAGTGAGAGCAATTGCCACTTCCTTGGCTTTAAGAAGAATATGTCTCTTCAGAATCTGATGAAAACTACATTCTGGAGATGTAATTCAGTATTCGCCAACCACTACCTAAAAGACGTCAGTATTACGTATGACGAGTGCTTCGCGTTAGGCCCGTACGTATCGGCGGATTCGGTGCTGGGGCAGGGAGCTGGACATATCCTTAGTAGTTTTGTTCCGATACGTAATACAAACCCATCGGTCCTTTAACAATAGGAAGGTAACTAGCGGTCAGCTGGGACGGTCGTAAGCTTCGAACAAGGGGAGAACGGTAGTTAACTGCTTGTCCGATCGCGCGCGCGCCCGCGCGCCCGAGAGGTGAAGAATCACTTTTGCTTTCGGCCGCGGGTGTGAAGGACGTGTTCGTCATCGCTCTCTGCCCGCTTCATCGTCGTATGCTTTTGTTATTTATATTGTGTTTTCTACTAATGGTTTGGTTTGACTTGAAATGAAACTGTAAGTACACTGTTTTCATTTTCATTACTTTAATTATGAATCAACATGGAGCTATCGCCGTAGAGACGGCGATTTCCGCTCTTTTCATGAATTGAACCCTTGAATTATGTCTCGGTGCCGAGGGCGGGCGCACTCACGCCGAGTCATGTATTTTGGGCGAAAGTGTGTAATTGAAAGATGTAAGTACTCTTTTTCATTATATTTTTGCCCTGTGCGTTCGTTGCCGAGAGCTTGATTGCGCTCGGCAAGAGCCTCTTATTTTGTATGAATAGAATGCAATGAAAGTGGATTCGCAATGCAGTTTTCTTTTCATTTTCATTTATTAATTGCATCAAATTTAATTTTGGATCAAATTCCGCTCTTACCGGGAATTAATCCTTACGATTTATTGCTGTGAAAGTGAAAATAGCAAGTGCAGTATTGTTCATTTTCATATATATTTATGATAGCATCATATTATTATGGATCAAGTTTCCGCTCTTACCGGGAATTGATTTTTCCCTCTTTAAGTTCTATGAAGTGAATCGCAGTGCAGTATTCTGGTTTTCATTTTCATATTACTTTTCACTGCTGTGCGGGGGTAGGGGAAGCGAAGGTCTGCCAGGAAGTCGTCGGAAAGCTCTCCCGCGACTCCCTTGGTATCCGATTCTTCGTCTTCTTTCCTGCCCCCCCGCTCAGCTTCCTCGTATTTTGTTTTTGGGGTCTTCTTCCGTTCGGGGTGGGGGCAGTCTCCCCCCCCGTGCGTGAGGGAACCCCTCTTACTAATCTGTCTGTGCTACCGCAGGTGCTACAGCCGTGGGAGACGACCTTGGACAGGTATGGACCACTGCGGCTGCAGGGCGTGCCTAGCATCCACGATCTGCTGCAGAGTCTAGCGAGGTCTGGGGCGGTGACCTTGGAGTGGTCTCCACTACAAACTTCACGGCCGCTTATGCTGCTTCCCCCCGCTGGTCTACACCCCATGCTGTGTCGGTGACGCCGTCTGCCGCTTCTAGGGCCGGTCGCCGCCGTACCGAGGAGGGGTATGCCGCCGCTGCCTGTGTTTTCTTCGTGTTGCCTGCCCAGACTTTCCGCTGTTCCAGCAGCTCCGCCCCTGGACCGGCCGCCAGTACCACGCTGGCTGCCGATGATTCTACGAGGCGATGGCTGGGCCTGCCGTACCTGTCGCTGATGTGGTTCCCGCTACTGGCTTGGCTGTCCCTTCTGTGTTTTACCGCCTGCCGCTGTTCCTGCCGCTCCTGAGCTGGTTGCTGTTCCTGTCGCTCCTGGTTCCTGCGCCTGTCCATGCTGGTCCAGCCCATGGTGTGTCTTCCCCAGTCCCAGGTCCTTCCGGACAGGTGCAGTCGGGCCGTGTTGCTTCGGCAATAGGCCCGACTCCGGCCTGGATGGAGGACCTGACGACTGTCCTGCGTGAGCTGACGAAGAAGAGGAAGGTGTCATCTTCGTCTGTTGCTGCCTCTTCCCCTTCGACTTCTAAGGCCCATAAGCCGAAGAAGAAGAAGGCTGCCTCCCCCCCCTAAGAAGTCTCCTTCGGGAACTTCTAAGGGCCCGTCCCACCTCGGTGGGACGGGGGGTCCTTCTGCTGGTCCTCCTGCTCCTTCGGGAGCGGGGCCCGTCTCCCCTTCCGTAAGGAAGAGATAGACGGGGACCAGAGGAGTATCGGTTAGCTCTGGTACTTCCTCGCCTGGTGCTAGCGGCGATGCCGCTACGCCAGGTTCCGGCTCGGTCTCTCGTTCGCGGGAGATCCCGAGTGTACGCTCTCCCTCGGGGAGACCGTGCAGCCAAAGTTTCGGCGCCAGAGTTCGCTCGGCGCCAAGACCACGGCACGGAGCAGAAGGCTGGCGAGAACCCCCGCTCAGGTGACTCTCGCCAGGCCAGCGGCCGCTCTCGCAGCGACCAGCTGGTAACCGGGTTTTTGTTTCCCCCTAAGAAGACTCCTTCGGGAACTTCGAAGGGCTCGTCACATTCCGTGTGACGGGGGGGTTCTTCTGCTGGTCCTCCTGTTCCTTCGGGAACGGGGCCCGTCTCCCCTTCTGAGAAGAAGAAGAAGACGGGGACCAATGGTGCTGGCTACCCGCTGGTACACCCTCGCCTGGTCTTGGCAGCTCTGCTGCTAAGCCAGGTACCGGCTCGGTTTCTCGTCCGCGAGAAGTTCCGAGTGTACGATCTCCTTCGGTGACCGTGCAGCCAAAGTTAAGACGCCTGAGTTCGCTCAGCGTCATGACCGAGGCACGGAGCAGAAGACTGTCGAGAGCCGCTCAGGTGACTCTCGCCAGCCAGCGGCCCCGCCTCGCAGCGACCAGCCGGTACCTCGGGTGGACGTAGACGGTCTCTGACCGGCCACGGGTTGAGGCTGGGAAGAGGCCCCCATGTCCCTCGACCGACGGTACCAGACCTCGGCTGGTACCAGCGGTTTTTGACGTGCCGCGAGAGACGCTCACCCGGTCTCACGGCGAAAGCGAGCTCTGCAGGTCACCTGACCGCCGCTCCCACAGGGACCGGCGGATACGGTGACCAGCAGCAGCTCGTCTGACGCACGGGACCGGGTCGACGTGCTCAGTCGAGCCGTCTCACCACAGGTGAGCGGCACGGCCAGGCCTGCAGATCGATCCCCACCGCGGGTTGGTGATCGGCTGCAGCCCCCCACGTACGCTGGTCCTGCCAGCGAGCGGGGGGGGGGGGGGGGGGGGGGGGGGAGCGTCAGGTCTGTCTCTCCACTACCTTCAACTCCTCGGGCTACACCGGAAGAGCGAGGTAGCTAGGAGTGATCGTTGGAGAGGTGCGCCGCTCACGATCCCGTCACGACGCCGCACGTGCCACGTATGGTCTTAGGACCAACCAGGACGTACGCGCAAGTGATTGGAGGCGACCGTCAGGGGGAGAGGGGGGAGCGTCAGTTCTGTCTCTCCGATACCTTCAACTTCCTCGGCATACGCCAGGAAGAGCTAGGTATATAGGATGTGATCGTGAGAGATGCGCCGCTCACGATCCCGTCACGACGCCGCACGTGCCAGGTTGGTCTTAGGACCACCAGGACGTACGCAGCAAGTGATTGGAGGCAAACCGTCAGGGATCTGTTGCTGGTCCTTCTTCTGAAGGAGGAGGGTCCTGGGAGCTGCTCTTGTTGGAGGGACTGGACGGTCCTACTCCTCAAGACGCTGTAACTTCCGAGATTCAGAGTAACTTTACCCAGGTTATTGCACTGATTCGTCAGCACAACGACCGGGGGGAAGGATCGCCGCTCCCACCAGCAGAGCCCATGTCTCTGCTCGAGTCGTTTTGGGGCCCGAGAGGGAACCCAAACCGACGGTGGGTATGCCGCGATCGGAGCTTACCGATTCTGTCTTGAACCAGAGTCTCTCGTCTCCGGACAAGAAGGCTCTCTCAGTTCTGGCCGGGGTCGATCAAGCTACTTCCACCTCCTCTACTGCGACAGCGGCGTTTCTACGTGTCTTCGGACACCGTATTTAAACTACTCCTTCGTCCTCCTGAGAGGTTTCGACCTCGACGAGGACTGGAATGAGTCGGAGGACGGTATCGGCTCTCTCCTGTCAGTGTCGATCAGCCCCACCCAGACGACGTTCACAGTGGCGGCAGACCCTTACCTACAGTGAGAGTTTCGTAACCCTCCTCGGGAAAAACGTTTTCTCCTGACGATACGTTTTCCCAGACTCTGAGAGGCCATCGCCGCAAGGCGATGGCTGCTCCTACTCTTCTCCAACTGCTAGTTCCACTGGGAAGGCGAGCGAGTATCCAATTCCTCCCCCATTCCCTCTCTCCTTACGGCTACGAGGGAAAGGGGAAGGATCCTACAGAGATTTCTCTGTAGGATCCCACGTTGGGGACTGCGCTACCAGGGGGGACCTTCGGGTCCTACCTGACGTAAGCCCCGGTCGTTGAGGAGGGCCATCCTGCCCCATTCTCGATTTCTACGGGAATCGAGAGGACCACCAGCCGATATCGTTTGACGAATTCGGTGGGGGTTTCGCAGACTGCTTAGAATTCTACGGAATTTCTAGCGCATTCAGAGTGTTTAGAGTTTCTTACGATCTCCAAACACTTAGGCGAGACCACGGTCCAAAGTGAGCGAGACGAGAATCCCCGATATGTTACACGATAATCGGGAACCGCGCCTATGCTCGAATTCCTGGAATTTCTAGCATTAGGAAGAAGACTGCTGCTGAAAGAAGACTATCTCACAGTAGGCGACCAACCTGGAATAGAGAAGAACGGACGGGAATATCCAGTTTGGCTGGAACTATCGTCTTAGTATTCTGTTCACCATTGAAGCTTTCCTTCGAGGAAGACTTCTCCTTCACTCTCTTTAATAGAGAACGAAGGTGGTCGATCTCCAATCCTTATTTGTTTTCTTGAAGGAAAGAATTTAGGATGGAGATCGTTGTTCAGAATCCTACAAATATACTACGTATATTAACCTCGCGACATGATTCTGCTAAGCAGTTGAAATGGTCCGAGGGGTAGGCGCATATCCTGGTTATTCTACGGATTGCGACTTAGACGAAAAGTATTCTAATTGAACTGCAAACCCGGGTTGCCTGCAACCTCCCAGGAGTTTCCAGTTTCAATTTTATATATTCTATGTTGTCACAACAACACCATTTTAGCTTTTATATTTACCGAAATTCGTTTCGCTTAAATATAATTGCTCGAGCATATCTTTTTATGCTCGGTGGTTCTAGCCGAACGCATTCCTTCGTGGAAAGGATTACTTGGCAACTCAGGATGACGAGTCAGCGACAGCTACTGCGTATTGAAATTGCCCGAGGCATTTCAGTATCAGCTGCCGCTTTGAGATAGACGGTTGTTTATGTCTTTCTCACCTGCTTTGATTGAATACAACCGTATCTCTGCCAACAATCACGGACTTAAGTCTCTGATTACGGGGA
This sequence comes from Macrobrachium nipponense, assembly GCF_015104395.2. Taxonomy (NCBI): domain Eukaryota; kingdom Metazoa; phylum Arthropoda; class Malacostraca; order Decapoda; family Palaemonidae; genus Macrobrachium; species Macrobrachium nipponense. The sequence continues at coordinate 40,256,682 of NC_087207.1, read as the reverse complement.
TTCTCGCATACATGAGTGACCATCTACTGCTGAGAAAAGCGCTAGTATTCATCGTCTTCGGTATTGCGAGAATTTTAAACAGAGATATCTATTCGACTCTCATCTTTCTGTTTTACCGCACGTAACAGAATTCTGTAATAGTCTCTTGCTGCATCGTATCCCGATAATGCGAATGATTTTTGCGGAATCTGATTTTGTCCTCAAAATATCTTGTATTCGGAGGTGTACAATTGTTCATTGTTCACTTTGATTAGCAGATGTATTGAAAGACATCGCCTACTCCCACACCTGCCAGCTCTACTTCCAAACGTTCAGCCCATGAGAAGCAGTTCTTCAAGGCGGCTCTCCCCTGTGTTTCATTACTGAAGAACGCCCCCGCTTTCATTGCACAAACGGACAGCAATGAAAATGGCGGTTAGCGTTTTCAGTCATTTGTAAGCACAGGTTTAGAATCTTGAGATTCCTTCTCTCGATTCAGCTGGAAGACGTAGGTTTGCATTCATTGCCTACCTTCGTCTTCAACGTCACATAGTGTTGTTTCTCCTTAAGCTGAGATTCAACGTCTATGAGATTTTCTTGCCATCAGGGACCTCGGTCTTTTGAAGGCAATTGACTTTCGCCTTTTGAGTTTATGCATTAAGAGAATCTCGCCGCGCCGTCCGGCATCGGTGACTAACAAATATTTTATTTGTTTGGTTCTCTCAGCATAACTCTTTAAAGGGCGAAGGTCACGTGACTTACCCGGATGCTTGGACAACTTGCTCTACGGATTCCGAACCAGTCAGTCGGCAGCTGTCAGAGCGTCCGAGTTCAGTTACGAACTATGCTGTGGACTTAGTTCGGTTGTTCCAGAGCAATCATTACTTCGTCTTAATAGCTTGTCAGTATGAGTACTGTACATAACCAAAGTCGAGAAGAGGGATAGGTCATACGACTATTCCCTTCTTTTCGTCTTAGGTAACTGCATGACTTCTCTTGAGAAGTCAAGCACAAAGGGATGGGGATTTGTGACGCTCGATTTCGTACCGATCTTCGTAGCGAAGACTCAGAACCCTTCGGTAACTGACGATTGGTTCGAGTCCTTCACAATACCCTCCCTAATGGACGTCACCGCCTCCGATACGAAGGCTATGCTGCTTTGTCCTGTGAAGGTGCGACGGAGCTGTCTGAAGAAACTCGACACCCAGGATGATGTGGACGCCTCTTCATCATTCTCTCGCGTTCCGCAAGAACTTCTCCGTGGCCGCAGGTAATGAAGGCAGGCGCCTGGTCCAACCGGACCGCATGCACCTCCTTCTACCTTCAGGATATTGCCCACAGTTCCTTGGATCTTTTTCCTTGGGAACCGTGGTGGTTGCTCAACACGTTGTGTAGTTAACCCAGACCCTCGCAGGCTGAACAGCATCGAGTCCTGGTGTGACCGTAAGAATGGATGAGGAATGAGAGTGTGACTGGCTCCTCTTCCCATCTTTTTCTTCCCTCTACCTTTGGGTAGAGGGACACGGTCGTCACCCTGCTGGGTAAGGACGAGATACAGGTGAGCTACTCAATAGAGCACCATCCTATCCCTTTCAGTAGGGATAGGAGTAAATATCCCACCATTCCTCCAACAAGGGGGAGGAAGTGATGCCAAATTGAGACAAACCCATCATTTTATGATTGTCTCTTGCAAACAGGAACAAGTTCTTGCTTGCTGGTACGAAGAGATTACGCTTGCCTCTCTCTTAGTACTTGGCCCAGAGGTCTGACCATTGATCCTGCGGTGCACACCCCGATCAATCGGACAGAGGTTTGGATCCCTCCCTTGCTCTTACGACCAGGGAGGCACTCCAGGGTTGGACGAACACCAGTCTGTTCACCAAAAGACTCAGATTCCTCCTCCCACCAAGAAGTGAGTCTTCCTATTGTTAAAGGACCGAGGGTTTGTATTACGTATCGGAACAAATGACAATTTGTCGAAAATTGCATTTTTCCTAACTATACAAACCTGAGGTCCTTTACATATAGTCCCACCTCATGCCACCCCTCACTCTGCAACTTTTTGCATGGGCCTAAAGCAAAAGTGATTCTTCACCTCTCGGGCGCGCGGGCGCGCGCACGATCGGACAAGCAGTTTTAACTACCGTTCTCCCCCTTGTTCGAAGCTTACGACCGTCCCAGCTGCCGCTAGTTACCTTCCTATTGTTAAAGGACCTCAGGTTTGTATAGTTAGGTAAAATGCAATTTTCGACAAATTGTCATTTTCCCTTGTTTTTTGTTAATTGAGTTCATATGGTTTGTATGAAAAATGATGCAGGTAGGCATCTTTTTTCGTTTCGTAATACTAATAACTTTAGTTTGGTTTAGGTGATCGGATTTGGTTTGAAGCTCCCTGCGTTGGTAGTGGTCAGGTTCTGTCATAGAAGAGGGCGAACCCCCATTGACATGATCCGACTTGGATTCTACTAAGTAAGCGGATATCAAGTCCCGTTAGTAGACCCAAAGAGTCTTTTCAGCTGTAGGTCACGCCCTCGCTGTAGCTCTTATGGCTATGCAGACTAATAGACAGTATCTATGAAGTCTTCAGCCTAAACAGGTAAGAACCAAGGTTATTTTTATCCTACAACAGGTGTTGTTTACCTTTTCTTTGTTATTTTCTGTCTTGTACCCTCCACCAAGGGTGTCAATCAGCTAAGTATATGTCTGACAGGAAAGTTCATGTACAAAAATGATATTGTTATTTTACAATAAAGTTTTGTACATACTTACCTGGCAGACATATACGATTGATGGCCCGCCCAGCCTCCCCTCAGGAGACAGGTATAAGAGAGAAAAAATCTGGCAAGAAAGGTATGTTGGTTCTTACACCCGCTTCCCAGCGGCGGGTAAGGTAGATCACCTGACCTACCTGTCGCGTTAGCCGCGAGTTTTTGAATTCTGTCGTGACGTCAGAGACGTAAGCTAAGTATATGTCTGCCAGGTAAGTATGTACAAAACTTTATTGTAAAATAACAATATCATTTTGGAAGTCACTCCCTGCCAAGCCATATTTATAAGACCTGCAATTAAAGATATTGACAGAACTCTCTTAGGGTCAATTGAGTGTCTCAGGTCACTTCAAAGCACGTTTGGAACGATGCCTTTGTGTAAAGTTTCTTGAAGTTTAAGATGATTTGGTGGTCCATGGGCTGGATGAGAGGAGTGGTATTAGGGGGCAAGAACTTAACAGTGATGAATTTAAATTCATCCAACAATTGGTCTTCCAAGCCAGGAGGATGAGCAGGAGCATTGTCCTTTATCAGGAGGCACTTGAGAAGCAACTGGTTATCCTGGAGGTATTTTGTTACCAAAGGGCCAAACACTTCATTGACCCACTCAATGAAAATTTGCCTTTTGACCCATGCCCTTTTGTTTTCCCTCCACATTACAGGCAAGTTATTCATAAAAATTTTTTTCTTAAACACTCAGGGAATTTCAGAGTGATACACCAGTAGGAACTTTGCTTTGAAATCCCCACTTGCGTTTCCACAGAACAAGGAATTAGCCTGTCCTTCATAGGCTTGTGCCCTGACATTGAACTTTCCTCCAGCATGATGTAGGTCCTCTTTGGCATTTTTTTTTTTCAAAACAGGCATGTTTCATTACAATTGAAGATCTGTTGAGGGAAGAATCCTTCAGCTTCAAGATATGCCTTTAATTCCTGAACAAATTCTTTTGCAGCACATTTGCCAGAATTCGTAGCCTCCCCATGCCGTACGACACTATATCCCCATACACTTTTTTAATAATACCAGCCTCTGCTGGCCTTGAAATCACTAACAACAGCCCTTGTTCTTGGTATTTTCTTACTTAGATCAGCATGCAACACCCTAGCCTTTTCACAAATGATCGCTTCAGACACACCATCCTCTACTGATTGTTATTCATTTGTCCGAACTAACAAAAGCTTTTCTACATATTCCACTAGTTGCAGTCACTGTTTTGTTAATGAAGTGACCCCATTCGCATCATCAGCTGCCTTAATTTTATTTTTCTTTGCTAGGATAGAGCTGGTTGTTGACAATGACTTAGCGATAACACCAACACGTGCACCACTTTCATACTTCGCTTACTAGTTCTTTCTTGAATTCTATACTATTTCTGGCCTTTTTTACGGAAGTGCTGGCACTTAGAACTTTATTTGGCCCTATGATGGCTTGTTTGCAATCGGTTTCACTGGCAAAAATAGCACAAAACACAGAAAATACATGCAGTGATGCAGACTGTGCGTGAGGTGATGCTTATTCAAATTCAATGAGAAACAAAGGCAGAATGGGTCACGAAAGAAGATGGGATGATTTATTTGGGCACACGGTACGGGGTGTAGTCACACGGTGGGCCTTAGAAGGAGCGTTCCCAAGTGTACGAAATCTGAGGAAACGTGTGAAACCCAAGACAAAATTTCATCAGAAAAAGTCTGGGGAAACTGAATTGTACGAAAACCAGGGCTTATGAAAACTGAGGTTCTACTGTAGTTGTTTACTTTCATATGATGGTTGAAATGCAAGCAAAACAATTGTTGTTATCTGATTCGAATGTTCTTAGCAAAATAGCTGTTTCTTGTTCGGTTGTTTACGCAATGAGTATAAAGCTACTAAAAATACTTTTATCATTCTGTTTTACTTTTTTAACTTATTTAAACTAGAAGATTTGATAAAGAGATGTAGGAAAAGAAGTTAGTCCATTGTAATTTGGTCTCTTGCTGCCTAATTGTACGCTGCTGCCTGCGCACATTGTGTGCAAAATTTAGAAATATTTTCAAAATATTGTATTGGTATTAATCATTAACCCCACTGCAAATTCGAATTATCACAAGGCAAATTATCTTAACTCTACTATCACCATTAATCTCCTTGGACACTTACATATGACCTCATCTAGTATGGACACTTACACATGACCTCATCTAGTAGGTGCCATAAATCATAGGTCAATACCATACATGTTTGATTATTCTGTTGCTATTTGCTTATGATCTGACTGTTGTGCTATTTGCTTATGATCTAACAAATTTGACTGCAGCTTGTAAGAACAGCTATATTTGGAGAAAATTAAGAATTTCACTGTCCTCGTGTTCTTTCAAAAATAAATGTCAGTACAGTGGTACCTCGATATACGAAAGTCTCAACTTACGAAAAATTCAATTTACGAAAGCAAATACGAAGATTTTTTTGGCTCTACATATGAAAATAGTTCAGGTTACGAAAGGTTGTTGCTGTAAAGTCCTGAGATTCGCCCGGAGTACCAATAACAATTTCAAAACTCGCGCGCCGCCAACTGAGCAGACTCGCCACCATCCTCCCGCTCTCCCATTGGTTTCTGATGCTAGTCACCGCCATAAGATCCTGCTCTCCTATTGGTTAGCATCTCTCCCATCGTGCATCTACGTAGCGGCATTCTTCGGTCACTCCGAAGCAGCATCGTTTGTGTACGCATGTGAAATTCATTCGTTCTATACGATTTTGTTTATTACCGTAAATTCATTAGTGATTTCGTTGTAGTACTACTTTATCGTGTTGTGTGAGAACTTTACTACATACGTATACTACACAACTTAATTACATACAGTATATATATGTAGTCATGGGTCCCAAGAAAGTTGCTGAAGTTCACGGAAAGAAGAGGATGCTTTCTATTCAGACGAAGATGGAGATCATTAGAAAATATGAAGCTGGCATGCGGTTGAGTGTGATCGCTAAGGAATACGGCCGAAATCCGTTGACGATAGGCACCATCCTTAAGCAGAAGGAAGCCATCAAAGCAGCTACACCGTCCACCTTGTCTAGCAAGAGGAGCCACGTGCACGATGAGATGGAGAGGCTGCTTTTTGTCTGGATAAAAGACAAAGAAATCGATGGCGATACAATAACTGAGACGGCAATCTGCCACAAGGCCAGCGCTATTTTCGGCGATTGATTTGATGCCCAGGCCGAAGACGACGGAGAAGGGACATCGACGCCAACCCCAGACTTCAGGCTTCTCATGGGTGGTTTGAGAAATTCCGGAAACGGACTGGCATCCATTCGGTGGTGTGGCATGGGTAGGTGGCCAGCTCGGACACGAAAGCAGCTGAAGCCTTTATTAAGACGTTTGACGAGATGATGATCAATGAAGGCTACAGTTCTCAGTAAGTCTTCAACTGTGATGAGACTGGCCTTTTTTGGAAAAAAAATGCCTCGTTGGACGTACATCACGGAGGAAGAGAAGAAGCTACCCGGGCATAAGCCTATGAAAGACAAGCTTACGCTCGCACTTTGTTCGAATGTCAGTGGGGATTGCAAGGTGAAGCCCCTACTTGTGTATAATTCCGAGACGCCTCGAGCCTTCAAGGCCCACAAAGTGCTAAAGGAAAGAATTTCATACAATCAACTTACCTGTCAGATATATACATAGCTAAGACTCCGTCGTCCCCGACAGAAATTCAAATTTCGCGCCACTCGCTACAGGTAGGTCAGGTGATCTACCGGCCTGCCCTGGGTGGCAGGACTAGGAACCAATCCCGTTTTCTAGTCTATATTTTCTGTCGCCGGTGGTATCAACATCGTTGCTGCCACCTCTTGACTGGAATTCGCTTTTCTAAGCAATTGATCATCTTTTTGTGGACTTTTGGTGAAGTACCTGGATCGTTGTTTTGGCATTCGCTACTGTGGACTGGATTTGGACTTGCTTTTTGAATTTTTCTCCAGAAGTCTGATTCAAGTGTTTGTGTTAGAATGTGTGTGAATGTAGGCTGCAAGGTGAGGATACCGAAAGCTTCGGTTGATCCTCACACTGTATGTCGCAAATGTAGGGGTTTTGATTGTTCTATTTCTAACACCTGTCATGAGTGTGAAAGGTTGAATGTTGAGGAATGGAAGACTCTAACTTCTTACTTGAAGAAGTTAGAAAGGGATAGAGTAAGAAGGGCGGCATCTAAGATGGCGGGTAGTTGTACAAGGCCTATTGAGCCTTTAGACAATTCTAACTCTTCTCTTAATTATGATTCTCTATCAGGACCCTCACTGACTGTACATTCAGATTCAGCTTCGGAAAATTGCTGAACTGAAGGCTACGATTCTCAGGATGAAAGCCGAAAGGGCTACCATAAAAGGTAAGGATGGTGAAAGTGACTTTAGTGAAGTGAGTGTCCCCAGTGTTGTGGAGGGGGCGTCTGACCGTCTCTGCGACGCTCCCAGGCCTAGACCTCTCCAAGCTCCCAAGCCCAGAGGAGAAGGAAAGTCGAAAGCCGTACGGAGGTTGGTGAGAATTCCCCCGGTCAGGCGTCCCTTCAGCAGGTGCTGTGCATAGACAGCCTGCTCAGGACCGCTATCGAAAAGCGTCCTCAGAGAGTGCTTCTC
>NC_087207.1:40235184-40248827 GCF_015104395.2 Macrobrachium nipponense | reverse complement strand
ACAATAAAGTTTGTTCATACTTTACCTGGCAGATATATATAATCAAAGTGCCCACCCACCTCCCTCAGGAGACAGTGGCACTAGAAATATCTGACAGAAAATGGGAATGGTTTCATGATGCCCGCCTCCCAGCGGCGGGAATGGGTACTACCACTGGCCGACCACTGCGTGTGCCGGGAGTTTTGAAATTCCTGTCGGACTTCGGAGAATACAGCTATATATATATCTGCCAGGTAAGTATGAACAAACTTTATTGTATCATAACAATATCATTTTTAACTGTCAGCGTTACCAACGCTGCAGGTAAAATCTAGTCAAATGAGTTACCTGTGTTACTGTTGGCAATGCTGCCGCAAATATTGGCCACCAGTGGCCTGTCTCCTTATTCCTCAATTGTTTTTTGTTCGCCATGCTGTGCGATCAGTCCCACATCAGGCGAACTTTTGGTCATTTAGCCCGACCCCACTCAAAGAGTTTCTCTTTTTGGTTATAACTACGATTTTTATTGTAGTGTCTTACCGAAACAATTATAGAGCCGTGATTTCACGAGCGGCAGGATACTAAATTCAAATTTAGCGCGTCGGCGTCGCCAACACTGGTGGTGATGACGTCATCTCCCATCCACTCGCGGGAGAAACCAGGTACAACTGCCCAGGTGAATCCAATTCTTTTCCTGCCGGCGTCCGGTGAACATCGGTGGTCGGTGCGGTTGGATGACTTTGCTTCGCTTTTTTTCTTGTGGATTTGATCTTCGGAATTGGTGAAGTACTCTTTTTTGTGGCGTTGTTGTTATTTTGCTTTTTAGTTTAGGCGTTGCCATGTCGGATTCTAGTCCGTCGGGAGTTAGTTTTGCATCTCAGGATGTAAAACTAGATATCCAAATTAGAGTATGATTCTCACACTAAATGTGTTAAGTGTAGGGGACAGGTTTGTTCAGCAGATCGAACATGTAACGAGTGTAGTGATTGGACTGATTCAATGGAAGTTTTTTAGTTCATACTCGGAGAAATTAGCTAAAGACAGAATTAGAAAAGCAGCGCTTAGGGAAAGTAAGACTTAGCTCTGCTTCGTCTTGCGATGCATCTGTTCCTTCTGTTTCTCCTCAAATTGTTATGTCTCCTTTAACTACACCTCCTATTCCTCCTACTAATCCCAACTTCTCCGGCTTCCCGTGTAGTTTCTTCCGACACCATTGCCAGTCTGGAATCGAGGTTAGATCAGAAATTTTCCGGTACTAGCGAACTACGGTTTTGCAACTTGGTAATTCAGTTACAAGACGTTTTTTGGAGAAAGCGGCTTCAGGTAAGAGTGTAGTTGAGGGTGCGTCTGTCTGTCCTGACACGTCTCCTAGACAAAGGTCACTGTCCAGCTCCCCCGCACCGGGGAGGAGAGAATACCGGAAGTCCAAGAGGAGTCGATCGAGATTTGCCCACAGACAGGCGCCTCTCTTGTTGAGCCTGTTGCGCCTCAAACAGGGCTCGGTTAAGCGTTGGAAAGGTGTTGCGGTCAGACGCCTTTCAAATGATTCAAGCGATTCGTCTCCGGTCGCACGGCGCTCTTGGCGAGATTCGCCCGTTTCGCGTCTTAAAGAGGCGTTCAGGCGCCGATTCTTCGCCTCCTCCAGTCAAGCGGTATAGGAGCCTGAGAGTAGGGTTGCGCCTCGGCCGTTAGCGGCTCGTTCGTCGCCTCAATCTGTGCCTTTTTTCGGCTCCATCTACTAGTAGAGATTGTGGTTTTAGCGCTGTAGCTAGCAGTTCTAAGGGTGTTTCTTAGGCGTTTTTCGTCTGTTACGCCTGATGCGCCTGTTTCGCCTCGAATTTCGGCGGCTCCAAGCGAGGCGCAAGTAGTTTTCCGCCTCCTGCTGAACATTTAGGCTCTTCCAAGCCTACGTTAACTGTTTTTGATTCGTCTATGGCGCCTTTGCGCAAGCAGTAGAGATGTTAACCAACTGGATGAATGAGTCCAAGGGTGGTTCAAAACCTTCAGATCAGGTTGTAGTTCCGTTCTACTTCTTCGGCGGTTATCGGAGAATGAAGAAGAAGTAGAGGAGGATTCACATCACCTCTTGTGTTATTCACGTCTCCTTAGATTTCTTCTGGTATCTTATCCAGATTATTTTGAGAAAGCGGCTCCGCGCTCCCCAACTTCGACTTTTTTTGATGAGGAGGAAAACTTCAGACCCTCTCCTCCCAAAACTTGTTCTATCTAAAGCGGTTAGACATTCGTTGAAAGAGACGGAGAAATGGATGTCTATGAAAAGAGACTTAGGGAAGGCTCTTTTGCTTACCCTCCCTCTAAGTTGCTTCGTAAGAGGATAGGTTTTATGTAACTGGGGAAGCTCCTTCTCTGGGAGTTTCTGCCTCCTCCCAGGGAGACTTCTCCAGTTAATCGACTCCTCAGAAGATCTGCTTTCGCCGCAGCGAAAGTTTTCTTTACAGTGCCTGAGTTGGACCACGTTGTAAAGAATCAATTTAAACTTTTGGAAGTCTTTAGCTTCCTTGATTGGACTATTGGCGCTTTAGCGGCCAAGATCGAAGACTGTCCTTCTCTTTCTCAGGAGTTAGTTGCGGAGGATTGGATTGGTGTTTCTGTCCTGTGCGGACAAATCCATTAGGGATGGATGTGATGAGTAGCTTCGCTCATCGCCTTTGGTACCCTTAAGAAAAGGCAACTTTGGTGCTCCTTTGCTTCTAAAAGGGTTACGTCCCAACAGAAGTCTGCTCTCTTGTTTGCTCCTTTTGTGAAAGATAACCTCTTTCCAGACGATGTAGTGTTGTCAATTTCGTCTGCGCTAGATAAGAAATCTACTTCGGATTTACTGGCACAGTCTACTAAGAGACCTAAAGCTCCTGTGGAGATGTTCCTTCGGTTTCTCCTCTGGCCCAAGCGCCTTTTCGAGGGAAGAAAACCCAAGCGCTTCTTTCGGCCGAAGTCGAATTTGCGACCTCAGTCTAAGGCCTCGGCCAGGTTAACAAACCTTCCAAATGAAAGCTCGGTTCTTCATGCACCAGTGGGAGCCAGGCTGGCTCTGTTTTGGGAGGAATGGGAAAACAGAGAGCAGAAGCCTGGGTAGTGCAAGTACTCCAGTTCGGCTATCGTATTCCTCTCGTTTCACCTCCCTCGCTCTCACCTGTGCCAATTCCATTCCAGGCATACTCTCCGGGCTCAGGACAAATTTCTGGCGCTAGCCGCAGAAGTGGAAGCGCTTGTTCTCAAAGAAGCGATAGAACAGATAGAAGGGGATTTTTCCTCCAGGCTTTTACAATCGCCTTTTTGTAGTTCCCAAGTCATCAGGGGGCTGGAGGCCGGTTTGGATGTGAGCGCCCTGAACTTGCATGTCCAGAAACAAAATTTCATATGGAGACACTCCGGTCGGTTTCTGGAGTCCATCAGACAGGGGGATTGGATGGTCTCTCTGGACATGCAAGACGCTTATTTTCACATTCCGATACATCGCGAATCTCGGAAGTACCTGAGGTTCATGTTCGAAGAGGCAAGGTGTTCAGTTTCGGGCGCTTTGCTTCGGACTAGCGACCGCTCCTCAAGTTTTTCACCAGGGCGGGTTCTATCCCCGATAGGAAGCTGGCTGCACATATTAGGAGTAAGAATCTCCCTCTATCTGGACGATTGGCTTCTCGGTCGGAATCAGAGAGTCGGTGCATGAAGGACCTTGGAACAACTCTGGATCTTGCCAGAAAGTTAGGAATTCTGGTCAACAAACAGAAGTCCCAGTGGTTCCATCTCAGAGCATCCTTATTTGGGGATGATTCTGAATGCTCAAGTTTTCGGGCTTTTCTGTACCCGAAGAGGGTCCAAGGCTGTATGGAGACAGTTCAGGAGTTCTTGGACAAAAAGGTAAGTTCTGCCAATCAGTGGATGAGGCTCCTGGGCAAATTGACGTCAGTGGAGAATTTGTGACGTTGGGAAGGACTGCACATGAGACCTCTGCAGTTTTTTTCCTGAGAGCCTCTTGGTGCAGGAAGACACAACCAGACTCGATTACCTTTCCTGTCACAGATCAAATAAAAGAGGACCTAAGTGGTGGCTCTCTCGAGCAAGGTTGGAAGAAGGGTTAGATTTACGACCCATTCCTCCCGAACCTACAGTTCTTTTCCGACGCATCGGACACAGGTTGGGAGCCCTACTGGGAAATCAACGGACTTCAGGAGCTTGGTCGGAGAAGGAGAAGAAGTTCCACATAAATGTAAAGGAACTGTTAGCAATTTTCTTGGGCTCAGACAGTTTCGGAGCTTAGTAGAAGGTCGAGTAGTGGCAGTGCATTCCGACAACTCCACGGCTCTCTCGTACGTGCGGAAACAGGGGGGGACTCAGTCTTCTCTCTGTACGAAGTAGCCAAGGATCTCTCCTGTGGTCAAACGAAGCGAAGGTTCAGCTAGTCCCGAGATTTGTTCCGGGAAAGATGACGTCCTGGCGGACGAGTTAAGTCGTCAACAGCAAGTGTTACCTCTGGAGTGGACTTTGGACAACAAGATTTGTCCAGAAACTTTGCGCCTGGGGATGGACACCGTCCAATAGACCTGTTCGCGACATCAAGGAACAACCGTCTTCCTCTCTTTTGTTCTCCAGTCCCAGATCCTCTAGCTTGGTCGGTGGACGCAATGCTGTTGGATTGGTCGGGTCTGGAAGCTTATGCATTCCCTCCTTCGGTCTAATAAGAGAGGTGCTGAACAAGTTCATGTCGCACAGCAATGTAACGCTAACGTTAATCGCTCCCTTTTGGCCCAGGAAAGAGTGGTTCCCGGACGTCTCCAGTTGTTAGTAGACTTCCCAGACTTCTTCCTCCAGAGAAGTGGCTCTCAAACAACCTCACTTCAAGAGGTTCCACCAAAACTTGTCCGCTCTAGCTCTGACAGGGTTCAGACTGTCCGGAATCTTGTCAGAGCGAAAGGATTTTCAAGAAGAGCTGCAGAAGCTATCGCTCGTTGTAGGAGAGAGTCTTCTAACAAACTCTATCAAGGGAAGTGGAGAATCTTCAGAGAGTGGTGTAGAAGTGCTAAAGTCTCTACTTCTGCGACCTCTTTAACAGAAATAGCAGATTTTCTTCTATTTCTTAGGAACTCTAAGAAACTGGCTCCTTCGACGATCAGAGGATATAGAGCCATGCTCTCTTCGGTTTTCGACATCGAGGTTTGGATATTTCCTCCAATTCAGATCTGTCGGACCTCATTAGGTCTTCGAAACCACTAAGCTCCCGCAAAGATACAGTGGCTTGGAACTTAGATGTGGTGCTTAAGTTCCTCATGGGGCCACCGTTTGAGCCTTTGAAGTCGGCTTCACTCAGGAACTTGACTAAGAAGGCACTCTTTCTTATTGCACTAGCTTCTGCTAAGCGTGTCAGCGAATTGCACGCTATAGACAAAAGAGTCGGTTTCTCTCAAAGGCAATGCTGTATTTTCGGTATCTTTGACCTTTCTAGCCCAAAAAATGAGAATCCTTCTAATCCTTGGCCGAGGAGTTTTTGTGGTAAGGAACTTATCTGATTTGGTTGGACATGAGGAGGAAGAAAGGCTCTTATGTCCAGTCAGGCTATTAAGCAGTATCTGTTTGCCACTAAGGGTATTAGAGGACAATCTTCTAAGCTCTGGACCTCGGTTCAAAATCCCTCTCGTCCCCTCCTTTCTAAGAATGCTATATCGTTCTTTATTAGAGAGCTTATCAGGGAAGCTCACTCGCAGTCCTGAGACGACAATCTTTCCGTTCTGAGAGTTAAAGCTCACGAGGTAGAGCAGTGGCAACTCTTTAGCATTCAGAAAGATTTATCTTTAGCTTCGATTCTTCAGAGCACGTTCTGGAGATCGAATTCGGTTTTGCGAGTCATTATCTCAAAGAGATAGAAACCGTTTTTCGAGAATTGTAAAACGTTAGGTCCGGTGGCTGGTTCTGCATGGTGTTGGGAGAAACGGCACAGGGGTCGTCACCTCTATGCTAACTTTTCACCTTGAATAGGTTGTCGAGTTCAAGGGAAGCTGGGGGTACTGAGTACCTGGGATACTCACCAGTCTGTTAGGTCAGATTTTACAATGGTTGGGTATATATGTTTTTAAATCTGGTGTTGGTGACAAATGTTTTGTATGATTGAATTTCTGGTTTTTAGCCCAGGGCAAGGGCAATCTTTGTTGTTTACTATCCTCCGTCAGTCAGCCTTGACTCGCTTGAACTACGGAGGATTCCACTCCTGTAGAGGCTAACTTTGGTCAAATTCCAATTCCTCTACAATAGTAAGAAGAGCACCGACCAGAGGCAGTAACAGTCTGCTGTAGCTCTCTTACAAGGTAAGGTACAACAGACACCTTGAGTGTTTACTGGTATTGCAATAAATGTAACCATTTAAAAATACTAGTGGTCCACTGAATCCCACCTTCCCATAAATGTGTAATCAGCTCTATAATTGTTCGGTAAGACACTACAATAAAAATGAAATTTTCATTATTAAAATGAAGTTTTATTGTATACTTACCGAACAATTATGATTATACCACCCCCCTCCTCCCTTAGGTGGACGGACGGGCAGAAAGAATTGGATTCACCTGGGCAGTTGTACCTGGTTCTCCCGCGAGTGGAGGGAGATGACGTCATCACCACCAGTGTTGGCGACGCCGACGCGCTAAATTTGAATTTAGTATCCTGCCGCTCGTGGAAATCACGGCTCTATAATTGTTCGGTAAGTATACAATAAAACTTCATTTTAATAATGAAAATTTCATTTCTCCTGTTTCACTTTGGATAGCTACTTTGTACTCGCTATGGATAAATTAGGAAATAAACATCGTCACCGTCTGCAAACGCCTCTGCTTATGTTTCATCTACAGTTCGACGATCGAGCCTTCTACTGCTGGATATGTTGGTGCTCATCAGCTGTAAAATAACGTAGTGGCCGTCTGCAAACGCCTCTGCTTCTACTTCATCTACAGTTCAACGATCGAGCCTTCTACTGCTGGATATGTTGGTGCTCATCGGCTGTAAAATAACGTTGTCGCCGTCTGCAAACGCCTCTGCTTCTACTTCATCTACAGTTCGACGATCGAGCCTTCTACTGCTGGATATGTTGGTGCTCATCGGCTCTGCACGCCCTTCAAGCGTAGGATGAGTACCCGCATACATGATCGACGTTCTTTTTGTTATTTCGTGTAGGAAGGTTCAGTGCAATACCAGTCAGAGATGTTTGTCTTGGTCAGGAGATAACGAAACATTAGTTAGTTATTCAAGAAATTAGTAGACATTTTATCATCTAGTATGTTAAGCATATTTCTAGCCTGACGAATAATTTAACCAAAATAGAGATAGTAGTGGTATTAGTAGTATATAGTGAATTCTAATCGTTCTTTTTCAGCCCCCCTGCCTGTTCCAGAACCAGCCCTAACGAGTGCTGGGGCTAATGGAGAACCGCAAGCCTCCGAGTGGGTAGGTTCTGCCGGCCCCCCCGGCGTGGAGCAGACAGTGTTGGCAGCAGATTTCCCCTCCCCTCGATTTGTAAGTTCTCAGGATGATGAAAATTTAGGTCAGATACAGACGAGTAGGGATAATAGGCTAAATAGTGTTTAGGAAGAGAAGTGCAGGCTTCTTCCAATCGGTTTTCTATTATAAGTAGTAGTTATAGACGGACAGTGTCCTTAGAGCCTCTTTGGGTTTTTCCTGCTTCGAGTTCCTTGCATCAGAAGCTTTTAGGCCATTGTTGGTCGTTCAGATCTGGTTTCGGGTCTGTCGGGTTCTGAAGGGTTGAATACTGATCCCTCGTCTTTAAGGTTACCTTCCTCTACTTATACGATAGGGTAATTTTTAATAACTAATTCTCTGTTCAACGCATATCGACTTAGGATAATTCGGTATGTAGACAAAGGATAATTCGGTATGTAGACAAATCGAATAAAATTAATTACGGCTAGCCTAGTGTTCGCAATGATATATCGTATGCATATACAGTAGCCTAGCCTAGCCAAAAGTATTCGCTGTACTACATATCGGTAGAGTGATTTTTATAGTGGCTAACGCTTTAGGCTCAAGGCATTCTGACTACAGATAATTCAGTACAGGTGTAATTGAAACGAACGAGAATCCGATCTTAGTATAATTCAATATAAATGTAATCGAACAGAATGAAGATCAGATTCTGTCCGACTAAAGCATTCATTGTATTGTATGTATCATATTAGCGTAGTATAAATACTAACTCGGCAGTCATTCACGCTCTGGAATCAGCTGATGGCGAATACGGGTTTGCGTCGCCGTACCCACCTCATTCTTGTCCTGATTGGGTAGCGTAACTAACATAACAACTCTTCCTCACTTAGGCCATGTTTGTCGTCTTGAAGGAGACGTGTTTTCAACTATGTTGGACATTTAACATAGTCAATAATGGTATCTTGTGGCATGTAATCAGATGTCAGATATATGGAATTCGTTTGTATGACGTCTTCATACGTTTAAAAGACTAATTGCCGTCAGTAATTACATTGTGCGTATGTCAATTACATTTACAAAAGAATTACCAGTCGTATTATCAAATTACGGTGACAACTGAAATTAATATTTGGCCTAATAAAGTTAATTTAATTACCTTAAAATATGTAATTTATTACTTTTCAATTAAATTACAATTACACAAGCTTGTCAAAACAGCACTGTTGTAAGGAGGCGTGGCTTAGACAGACAATGATGCCAGCTAGTCTATTTCCTTGGCTCCAGATTCAACCATATTACTTGGTCTCGGCTAATGTTTTTGTTCCTAGTTACCATAATGAGTATCTGGATACTTAACTTCTGAAACGAAGTCATACTGTTCGTCTTACGATGTAATTTAAGGCCAAAATTTGACTAATACGTCTCATTGGGAGCTAGTATTTCCCTCAGGTTAGATAGCGTAAATTTAGCGATTCCGTTAGTTTTCATAGGTATTACGAACCTTACACTTGATCAATCTTTGTCAGTGTGAAAACAACAGGAAATGAGCTCTTTCATGCTATTACTTTTTTTTACCACGGCTGCGTTTGATTCATACAAAAGCTTGGGACCTCTATCCAGGTTGCTGATGCACGTAATTTTGCCTTATCAGTTTCAGCTACATTTATAACATCAATACAGTAATTACCGTCGCACGCAGATGAATACATTAAACGGATGTTGTTATCGGATTCGATTACTGTCAATCGGACCAATACAATAAAGTTATGTTGCTATAGGATTCGATCGTATTAGCAACAAGTTCTTGTTCGGTTGTTCATAGCTGTACGCAGTTATACGGGTATATTATCATTAAGATAATACCTTTTAACTTAGAAGAGGGTGCAAATTTATGGAGGTGGAGATGTTAGATGGTTGTAACTCTCTCTCTCTCTCTCTCTCTCTCTCTCTCTCTCTCTCTCTCTCTCTCTCTCTCTCTCTCACTTTCCTGATTTCATGTTCTCTCTACTCATCCTGTTTTTCCACCCTCTCCTAATACTTGACTCATTGTGCAACAGAGAGGTTTTTCTTCCTGTTACACCTTTTCAAACTTTTTTTCTGTCAATTTCCCTTCAGCGCTGAATGACCTCATAGTTCCCAGTACTCGGCCTTTGGCCTAAATTCTATTTTTAACCCTACAATCTCGCTGTCTGATGCACGATGCTGCCTACGCCAGCTGCGTTTGAGATATAGGAAGACTTATTTGAATGTAGTTCCGATTTTAAATACTAACCCCATCGTAAAATCGAATTAACGCAAGTCAGTTACGGTAGCTTCAATACGGACTGTATTCACAACCACGTCTTGAATAATTTTCCTGAATTTCTAATGTTTCTCAGATTATCGTGGGGAACAGTCGGTCTAGTTTTCTCTCGCCCAGTTTTTCTGTTAAAACTTATAATGTCTTCACACAATATTCTTTAGCTGCTCATTCTTCGGATGTCGCTTCGGAGTCTTCTCGCTCATCCTGTTTTTATTTGCCAATATCACAACAGAGCCAGAGTTTTCATTGTTTCATCCTGAAATTTGGAGATGATTTCAAACTCTCTCTCTCTCTCTCTCTCTCTCTCTCTCTCTCTCTCTCTCTCTCTCTCTCTCTCTCTCTCTCTCTCTCTCTCTCTCTCTCTCCGGGGTTAAAGGAAATAATTTGGAGGGGCTGCCTTCGTAGCACCTTCCACGGGTCCTGTAGTTCTCAGGCTGCTGGTGTTGATGCTTGAGGAGGTTACGGCAGTTGGAGATTCATCTGCGCCATCGTTGACTGTATTGATACCGGTTGTCACCACCCACTCCTTTCATAGGGTAGTTAGTAATCTTCCTTCATTCCCATTTATATACCTTAGGAGTGTGAGACGTAACGTGCTTACCACGGTAATAGTGGGGGGGGGGCTACGGCCGTTCGCAGTTCGTCTGCATCGTAGTTAGCACCTTTTGTGCCCTCGGCCCCCTTTCTTAGGGTAGCTGGTAATTCTTTCTGCGGCTCCCATTGGTTCCGCAGTTCGTAACCCGTTATTAAAGCACTATGTACCGCACAGTTGGTTCTCCACCTGCACAATGTCGGCGCTAGGTGCTCCTGTGGTTACTCGTAGTGACTTTTCTCTCTCCTTATTTTCTCAACTTTTTCCTGCTGCTTTTCTGTTCCGTCTTTAAGGGGTTTTCAAGGTGGGTTCGACCTTGATTCCGTGTCTACTGGGAGTACTTCTTTCCCTCACTTGCTCCGGACTCCAGTCTAGGTTTAGTACGTATTGGTAACGGGGGTTAGTTGGATCGCGTTTTGTGACTTCTTCGCTCTTTAGGGGTGTTGCTCGCCTATTGTAGTTGTCCTGGTCTCGTGTCATAGTCACTGGTGAGTGCGGAGTTTCGACTTTCGCAGTCAATTGAGACTGGTTAAAGGTTAGGTCATCGTCTTGGTTGGTACACGTTTGGCCCAACAGTATGGGAGTGACTCGCATGGGTGGGCGTTCATCGCCAAGATATATTCGGCTCAGGTGTAATGTTATCGTCACTGGGTAGTGAGGGTATGCGCAGTCGACTGACTAACTTAAAGGTGTTGCGGAACTGGTGACAGTTCGCTCTTGTGACTTTGTGAGTGGGTGGACAGCGGTCGGACAGCAGGGGTTACATCATGATGTCTGGGGGGAGTGCAGGTTGCGCAGTCGAGTACGACTTGCACAGGAGTTTATCATCTTCTTATTGGTAAATCGTTGCGCAATCGGATTGGTAGGCTCAGCTATGATGGGATCTTGTATGTCGTTTCGTATCGAGCAGCCAGGCGTAGTAGGTTCCGGGTCCTGGGGTGCTGCTCTTGTCGGGGTTTGGCTTTTCTCCTTTTTCCTGTTTCGGTGTGGCCGGACAGGTCTGACAGAGGATAGATACCTTTGAAGAGAGACTCGTTTGCTAGTTGTGGGTTTTTTGTTTCTCCTGCGAAGGAAGCGAGTATAACAGATTGTGGACTTTGTCCATTCTCTCTTTCCGCATTCCAGGCTCCGGAGGGATCTCAGTTAATTCAAGTAACGGTTGATACGTTGTATTCAACCAAACCAGCAGTCTCCTCAAACCATCAAGTAGGCTAGGCTGGTTTTGGCGAGTTCGGGCAGTTTTGGGGAAGGACTTAAGCTAGCATCACTTTTCTGTATGAGGTAGCGGGTAACTCCTCTGCCGGAGTCGACTTCCGGTTTACGAGTCAGTTGAAGTTTTTCTTTATTGGGTTCCTTCATTGATTCATGTGGTAAGGGTTACGGATCATGAGGCTCGTATTTGGAAGACACCTTTCACAGCCACTGTGTGGATGTGGTGAGAGTTGAGGATGGTGTTCTTTGAGCTGGACTGTTTGATAACCTCTTCACTTGGTTTCGAGGGGGTTTGCATACCAGGCTAACATTTTTGAGGGTTATGCTATGTTCTTGTCAATGAGAGGAGGGACTATTGTTAAATCATTGCCTCAGCGCTATCCGGACACTCATAAGAATGGGTTCTTAGTCAATCCAAGGGCGCAAGTATGCGCAGGGCTCCTCTTTGGCTTCCAGAGGAATGTTTCGCTGTCGGCGATTGTGTAGGTGGTTATTTGAGAGTTGTTGTGGTTTTCACAACACCGTACCTTTAGGAATTTCAGTTTCTTCAGAGAGGTTACTCTCGGGGTCCCGTGACTCCCGTCGTTGTGGTAACTCAGTTTTATAGTTGGCTTGGTAGAGTTAGGGTGTTAGAAGTTTAGGTAAGCAGTGATAGTCGAAATGAACTTCAGGGTGTTAGAAGTTTAGGGAGGCAGTGATAGTCTAAATGAACTTTATGGTGTTAGAAGTTTAGGGAGGCAGTGATAGTCTAATGAACTCTAGTGTTTCTGTTGGTCAAGCTTAGACAGAGTGTATTGTCCCTTAGGCCCTTGAGGTTAGGCAGATCTCGATGGTCATGTTGGAATAACTACTACTACTTCAGCACAAGTCATCTACATCAGTGAGCAGTAGAGAACTGAAGGTCCTGCACACTCAACTTCTCCTCCATACATGAGAGGCTATATAGCCACATGGGAGGTTCACCATTTCCCCTCCATACATGAGAGGTATAGAATACCACATGGGAGGTTCTTCAGACTCAGGCGGTACCTAGGACTCGACACCGATGGTAGGGTACTTCCTATGCAAGCATCCTCACTTACTGAGCTGCACAACCAGGTGAGGAGATTTGTTATTTTTTTTGCCTCCATGAATAAGAAGTATAGCTTATCACATGGGAGGCACTTCTGACTCAGATAGTACCTTAGACTCAACACTGACTTTGAAGTACTTTCTTTGCAAACATCCTCACCTACTGAGCTGGACAACCAGGTGAGATTTGTTTTTACCTCCATGAATAAGATGTATAGCTTATCACATGGGAGGTACTTCTGACTTAGACAGTACCTTAGACTCAACACTGATGTTGAAGTACTTTCTTTGCAAACATCCTCACCTCCGAGTTAGATAACTATAGCTGGTTCACTTAAGGTAGATTCTTGGGTGAGCCCTATGCCTGCGAGACGATTGTTTGGCGGTCGCTGATTGGCTGGGAGCCGCCTACCTCCGGGTACCAGCCATTCAGCGGCCGCCAAACAAAGGTCTTGTAAGCATAGGGCTCATCCAAGAATCTACCTTATATGAATCAGCTATAGGTGAGGATACATGCTTTTATACATGCTAGGTTGCTTATGAGTTAACCTGCGTATGTTCCGTGGACAGAATCGGGCCTGAATGAGATGACCCGCCTCCGAGTAAATGTTGTTAATCGGGCTAATTCAGGTGTTCAGGGAGTGTATTGCAATATGAAGTTTTCATAATAAAACTAATATTGTAATACGTACTTACCTGAACACCTAAATGATTCCCACCCTCCTCCCCACTTCAATTTGATAGTGAATGATTCAATTGAGGAATGAGGAGACAGGCCACTGGTGGCCGGTATTTGCGGCAGCGTTGCCAACGGTAACACAGGTAACTCATTTGACTAGATTTTACCTGCAGTGTTGGTAACGCTGACAGTTAAAAATACCCACTTAGTGGGTAAATATGTGGGGATATAGTTCGGGTCTGGTCAGTGACCAGGGCTAATTCAGGTGTTCAGGTAAGTATTACAATATTAGTTTTATTATGAAAACTTCATTTTGCTTGTTTGGGAGGATTACTCATCTTCCAGGTGTGTCAGATTCTAGGTACTAA
>NC_087207.1:40225184-40230184 GCF_015104395.2 Macrobrachium nipponense | reverse complement strand
AGACAGGCGCCTCTCTTGTTGAGCCGTTGCGCCTCACAGGGCTCGGTTAAGCGTTGGAAAGGTGTTGCGGTCAGACGCCTTTCAAATGATTCAAAAGCGATTCGTCTCCGGTCGCACGGCGCTCTTGGCGAGATTCGCCCGTTTCGCGTCCCTTAAAGAGGCGTTCAGGCGCCGATTCTTCGCCTCCTCCAGTCAAGCGGTATAAGGAGCCTGAGAGTAGGGTTGCGCCTCGACCGTTAGCGGCTCGTTCGTCGCCTCAATCTGTGCCTTTTTCGGCTCCATCTACTAGTAGAGATTGTGGTTTTAGCGCTGTAGCTAGCAGTTCTTAAGGGTGTTTCTTTAGGCGCTTTTTCGTCTGTTCCGCCTGCTAGTGTTCTTTTAGCGCTTTTGTTTTTCGTCTGTTACGCTGATGCCTGTTTCGCCTCGAATTTCGGACGGCTCCGAGCGAGGCGCAAGTAGTTTTTTTTTTCCGCCTCCTGCTGAACATTTAGGCTCTTCCAAGCCATACGTTAACTGTTTTTGATTCGTCTCTGGCGCCTTTGCGCAAGCAGTTAGAGATGTTAACCAACTGGATGAATGAGTCCAAGGGTGGTTCGAAACCTTCAGATCCGGTTGTAGTTCCGTCTACTTCTTCGGCGGTATCGGAGAATGAAGAAGAAAGTAGAGGAGGAGGATTCACATCACCTCTCGTGTTATTCACGTCTCCTTAGATTTCTTCTGGTATCTTATCCAGATTATTTTGAGAAAGCGGCTCCGCGCTCCCCAACTTCGATTTTTGACTTTTTTGAGGAGGACAAAACTTCAGACCCTCTCCTCCCAAAACTTGTTCTATCTAAAGCGGTTAGACATTCGTTGAAAGAGACGGAGAAATGGATGTCTATGAAAAGAGACTTAGGGAAGGCTCTTTTTGCTTACCCTCCCTCTAAGTTGAATTCGTAAGAGGTATAGGTTTATGTAACTGGTGGGGTAAGCTCCTTCTCTGGGAGTTTCTGCCTCCTCCCAGGGAGACTTCTCCAGTTTAATCGACTCCTCTAGAAGATCTGCGTTCGCCGCAGCGAAAGTTTTTCTTTACAGCGCCTGAGTTGGACCACGTTGTAAAGAATCAATTTAAACTTTTGGAAGTCTTTAGCTTCCTTGATTGGGACTATTGGCGCTTTAGCGGCCAAGATCGAAGACTGTCCTTCTCTTTTCCCCAGGAGTTAGCGGAGGATTGGATTGGTGTTCTGGTCCTGTGCGGACAAATCCATTAGGGATGGATGTGATGAGTTAGCTTCGCTCATCGCTTTGGTACCCTTAAGAAAGGCAACTTTGGTGCTCCTTTGCTTCTAAAAGGGTTACGTCCCAACAGAAGTCTGCTCTCTTGTTTGCTCCTTTTGTGAAAGATAACCTTTTTCCAGACGATGTAGTGTTGTCAATTTCGTCTGCGCTAGATAAGAAATCTACTTCGGATTTACTGGCACAGTCTACTAAGAGACCTAAAGCTCCTGTGGAGACTGTTCCTTCGGTTTCTCCTCTGGCCCAAGCGCCTTTTCGAGGGAGAAAAAAACCCAAGCGCTTCTTTCGGCCGAAATCGAATTGCGACCTCAGTCTAAGGCCTCGGCAAGGTTAACAAACCTTCCAAATGAAAGCTCGGTTATTCATGGCACAGTTGGGAGCCCAGGCTGGGCTCTGTTTTGGGGAGGACAATGGGAAAACAGAGGAGCAGAAAGCCCATGGGTTTATTAGTGGCAAAGTACTCAAGTTCGGCTATCGTATTCCTCTCGTTTCACCTCCCTCGCTCTCACCTGTGCCAATTCCATTCCAGGCATACTATCCGGGCTCAGACAAATTTCTGGCGCTAGCCGCAGAAGTGGAAGCGCTTGTTCTCAAAGAAGCGATAGAACAGATAGAAGGGGATTTTCCTCCAGGCTTTTACAATCGCCTTTTTGTAGTTCCCAAGTCATCAGGGGGCTGGAGGCCGGTTTTGGATGTGAGCGCCCTGAACTTGCATGTCCAGAAAACAAAAATTTCATATGGAGACCACTCGGTCGGTTCTGGAGTCCATCAGACAGGGGGATTGGATGGTCTCTCTGGACATGCAAGACGCTTATTTTCACATTCCGATACATCGCGAATCTCGGAAGTACCTGAGGTTCCATGTTCGAAGGGCAAAGGTGTTTCAGTTTCGGGCGCTTTGCTTCGGACTAGCGACCGCTCCTCAAGTTTTCACCAGGGTTCTATCCCCGATAGGAAGCTGGCTACACATATTAGGAGTAAGTATCTCCCTCGTATCTGGACGATTGGCTTCTCCGGTCGGAATCAGAGAGTCGGTGCATGAAGGACCTTGGAACAACTCTGGATCTTGCCAGAAAGTTAAGGAATTCTGGTTCAACAAACAGCAGTCCCAGTTGGTTCCATCTCAGAGCATCCTTTATTTGGGGATGATTCTGAATGCTCAAGTTTTTCGGGCTTTTCTGTCCCCGAAGAGGGTTCAAGGCTGTCTGGAGACAGTTCAGGAGTTCTTGGACAAAAAGGTAAGTTCTGCCAATCAGTGGATGAGGCTCCTGGGCAAATTGACGTCAGTGGAGAAAATTTGTGACGTTGGGAAGACTGCACATGAGACCTCTGCAGTTTTTCCTGAGAGCCTCTTGGTGCAGGAAGACACAACCAGACTCGATTACCTTTCCTGTCACAGATCAAATAAAAGAGGACCTCAAGGTGGTGGCGCTCTCGAGCAAGGTTCGGAAGAAGGGTTAGATTTACGACCCCATCCGCACCCGAACCTACAGTTCTTTTCCGACGCATCGGACACAGGTTGGTTGGGAGCCCTACTGGGAAATCAACGGACTTAGGAGCTTGGTCGGAGAAGGAGAAGAAGTTCCACATAAATGTAAAGGAACTGTTAGCAATTTCTTAGGGCTCAGACAGTTTCGGAGCTTAGTAGAAGGCCGAGTAGTGGCAGTGCATTCCGACAACTCCACGGCTCTCTCGTACGTGCGGAAACAGGGGGGGACTCAGTCTTTCTCTCTGTACGAAGTAGCCAAGGATCTCCTCCTGTGGTCAAACGAAGCGAAGGTTCAGCTAGTCCCGAGATTTGTTCCGGAAAGATGAACGTCCTGGCGGACGAGTTAAGTCGTCACAGCAAGTGTTACCTCTGGAGTGGACTTTGGACAACAAGATTTGTCAGAAACTTTGGCGCCTTGGGGACGACCGTCAATAGACCTGTTCGCGACATCGAGGAACAACCGTCTTCCTCTCTTTTGTTCTCCAGTCCCAGATCCTCTAGCTTGGTCGGTGGACGCAATGCTGTTTGATTGGTCGGGTCTGGAAGCTTATGCATTCCTCCGTTCGGTCTAATAAGAGAGGTGCTGAACAAGTTCATGTCGCACAGCAATGTAACGCTAACGTTAATCGCTCCCTTTTGGCCCAGGAAAGAGTGGTTCCCGGACCTTCTCCAGTTGTTAGTAGACTTCCCCAGACTTCTTCCTCCAGAGAAGTGGCTTCTCAAACAACCTCACTTCAAGAGGTTCCACCAAAACTTGTCCGCTCTAGCTCTGACAGGGTTCAGACTGTCCGGAATCTTGTCAGAGCGAAAGGATTTTCAAGAAGAGCTGCAGAAGCTATCGCTCGTTGTGGAGAGAGTCTTCTAACAAACTCTATCAAGGGAAGTGGAGAATCTTCAGAGAGTGGTGTAGAAGTGCTAAAGTCTCTACTTCTGCGACCTCTTTAACAGAAATAGCAGATTTTCTTCTATTTCTTAGGAACTCTAAGAAACTGGCTCCTTCGACGATCAGAGGATATAGAGCCATGCTCTCTTCGGTTTTTCGACAGAGAGGTTTGGATATTTCCTCCAATTCAGATCTGTCGGACCTCATAGGTCTTTCGAAACCACTAAGCTCCCGCAAGATACAGTGGCTTGGAACTTAGATGTGGTGCTTAAGTTCCTCATGGGGCCACCCGTTTGAGCCTTTGAAGTCGGCTTCACTCAGGAACTTGACTAAGAAGGCACTCTTTCTTATTGCACTAGCTTCTGCTAAGCGTGTCAGCGAATTGCACGCTATAGACAAAGAGTCGGTTTCTCTCAAGGCAATGCTGTATTTTCGGTATCTTTGACCTTTCTAGCCAAACAAAAATGAGAATCTTTAATCCTTGGCGAGGAGTTTTGTGGTAAGGAATTATCTGATTTGTTGACATGAGGAGGAAGAAAGGATCTTATGTCCAGTAGGGGCTATTAAGCAGTATCTGTTTGCACTAAGGGTATCAGAGGACAATCTTCTAAGCTCTGGACCTCGGTTCAAAATCCCTCTCGTCCTCTTTCTAAGAATGCTATATCGTTCTTATCAGAGAGCTTATCAGGGAAGCTCACTCGCAGTCCGAGAACGACAATCTTTCCGTTCTGAGAGTTAAAGCTCACGAGGTTAGAGCAGTGGCAACTTCTTTAGCATTCAGAAAGAATGTTTATCTTTAGCTTCGATTCTTCAGAGCACGTTCTGGAGATCGAATTCGGTTTTTGCGAGTCATTATCTCAAAGAGATAGAAACGGTTTTTCGAGAATTGTAAAACGTAGGTCCGGTGGCGGTTTCTGGCATGGTGTTGGGAGAAACGGCACATGGGGTCGTCACCTCTATCTAACTTTTCACCTTGAATAGGTTTGTCGAGTTCAAGGGAAGCTGGGGGTACTGAGTACCTGGGATACTCACCAGTCTGTTAGGTCAGATTTTACAATGGTTGGGTATATATGTTTTTAAATCTGGTGTTGGTGACAAATGTTTTGTATGATTGAATTTCTGGTCTTAGCCCAGGGCAAGGGCGGGAATCTTTGTTGTTACTATCCTCCGTCAGTCAGCCTTGACTCGCTTGAACTACGGAAGGATTCCACTCCTGTAGAGGCTAACTTTGGTCAAATTCCAATTCCTCTACAATAGTAGAAGAGCACCGACCAGAGGCAGTAACAGTCTGCTGTAGCTCTCTTACAAGGTAAGGTACAACAGACACCTTGAGTGTTTACTGGTATTGCATAA
>NC_087207.1:40192684-40220184 GCF_015104395.2 Macrobrachium nipponense | reverse complement strand
ATATATGAAAATGTGCGCAATTTCATGTATAAATACAACAATAATAGTTGAAGTTGTAGCTATTCTCATTTTCGAAATATTTGCATATAAATCACGATAAATAGAAAAAAAACCACGTTCGGTCAAATTTGACTCTACCGAAATAGTCGAAAAACGCAATTGTAAGATAAAACTCTTACAGTCTAGTAATATTCAGTCATTTATCTTCATCGTGAAACAATTCGAAGTCTCTAGCACAATATTTAAATTTTATGGTGAATTTTTAAAAAAAACTTTCCTTCCCTCCGCGCGCGGATTCTCCGCCACAAATCTCCGAAATGCGTAAGTCCCATTCTCTGAATAATTTGCTCCGTTTCATATTAGGCATTTCATAGAGTTTTATATATGAAAATGTGCGCAATTTCATGTAGAATAAAACGAAAAATATTTGAAAGTTGTAGCTTTTCTTATTTCCGAAATAATTGCATATATAAAAAAATAATATATAAAAAATTCGACATTCGGTCAACTTTAGCTCGTCAGATATGGTCGAAAACTGCATTTGTAAGCTAATATTCTTACAGTATAGTAATATTCAATCATTTGTCTTCATTCTGAAAACATATTGGAAGTCTCTAGGACAATGATTTAGATTTATGGTCAATTTTTTAAAAAAATATGTGTTTACGTAAGCGCGTTACGAATTCATGCATTAATTTTGTGATAATATTTTCTCTGTGTTGCTTTTATCGTTTTACAATGTGTTATATATCAAAATGATCGCAATTTAGTTGCACATTACAACGAAAAAAAAAGTAACTTGTTACCTTCAACCGTTTTGCGCACAGCGCGATTTGAATACAATTATATATGAAATTTCGTTTTTGCGCTATCATATATCGCATTATTTATATATGATAATGATAATTTTTTTCATTTCTGATGGTTGCATACTAAACTTCAAAGCAATGCCACAGGAAGCCAAAAATGAACTCTTAATCTTGAAAACTAAGCGCGCTGTGATTTTTTGAAAAAAATATTTTTTTCCGCTTCCGCGCTCACTCTCAAACCCCTCCGGTCATACGGGAGTCATTTTTTTATTTATCCGCTCCGGCGTTTAAGGGTTAACTGTTGATTTTACTATTCATCCAAGTTACATTTACATTACATTTACAAAGCCTGAGTTACTATTACAAAACCCAAGTTACGTTTACCAACCAAACTGTATTACAGTTGTCCTAACACCATTTGAATCGTGAACTGTAATGGTAGTTCAGTAACTAGAGCAAATACAACCTCCAAATGCAATGTTATTTAACCAATACATAACAATCTTCGCATGTAATAAAATATATTACCACTAACAAATAGTCTGAAGTATAACTACAAGTAACACTTACTGGAACAAAATAAAGCACTCGCATAATCAGTCCATTCGTGGTGTTGGGTCCTCTTACGTTGAGAGACATATCAAGAAAATACCACACAAGTAACAACATTAGAACCACAAAGGTAACAACCACACAGGTAACGGAGTTTTCCCAAGTTCACGAAGCATGGGAGCACCCAAAATCATGTAGCGTTGGACATAGATTGATTGATTGATTGTGTATTATATCTGGCGTCACAACATCTGGGTAATTGACACCGAAATAAATTAAATAGAAAAAATTAAATTTTTGATAAATTTCCTATAAAAATATCTATAAATGTATTATATAAAAATTTTGTCCATATATATAAGTTCTTACATAGAAAATCTATGTATAATTTAAATTTGGTTAAGGAGGCCCGCCTCCCTCATAAAAATATATAACTGCTCTATATTACAATCCTTTCCAAGAATTGTAGCTAGGATAAAATTACCTACTCTGTCACGACCCCAAGACAGGAACCTATGTCTCAAATTCCCAAGTCTGGGACATTTAACCAGCAAATGTCTCACAGTCAAGGGCACAGGACAGTTCACGCAAAACGGAGGATTTTCACAAGACATCAAGAACCCATGGGTGAGTCTTGTATGTCCAATCCTCAATCTGCACAACATCGTTTCTTGTCTCCTTGGCATATGCGGATATGACCAAGGGAGACTGATGACGTAATACTAGCATTTTTTGATTGATTTAAAAAATATTCCTCCCCTGGGACTGCCAACATATTTTAATTCTCTGACCTACTGGTGGATACAAAATCCCGATATGGTAGGCATCTTGTGGGTTCTGGGAAGCTGACCGCAGACTTTGCAAGTTGGTCAGCTTTCTCATTCCCAGCCACCCCAACATGGGAAGGAACCCAACAGAACTTTATTTCTTTCCCTCTTCTTTTTAGTAAAAGCAGCCATTCCAATATAGAATGACCCCGACCACTCAGTTCAAGTGTTGAAGACGTCTCAAGAACCTGGCTGCCTAATAAACACTTAACGAGCCCAGTAACCACCGACACGCTAGTTACAAACTTGAAATGTATTCAGCAATATAATTGGAACATATACACTAATTATAATATTAAATGTGACACTGCTATAAATTATACGTGACAAATTCCAGTTTATACTATGGTTATGCTCATTTATATGGTTGAAAATAGCTGAGTTCTGTTGTCCATATCTAACTGACCGTTTGTGCTGTATTAATCTCTGGGGAAGTGATTTTCCTGTAAATCCAATGTAAGATTGGTCACAGTCCTGGCATGGGATTTCGTAAACGCCTGTGTCCTTGGGGGATGTCTTTCTTGGACGTTAATCAGGGTTATTTGGTTAAGGTATTTGGGTAAGTAAATGCAAAAGGGTTAGATTTCCCGAATGTTTGGGTCACCGTCTTAATCCGTCCAGGTGTGGAATTTTTTATTTTATTTTATTGGTGTGTCTCTGGTCTTGTCTTGAGGGGGCTGGTAGAAAATTACGTTTGCTTTGTGAATTGCTTTCTCAATTATATGGTCAGGATACCTTAAAGACAAAAGTTGCTTACGAATTAGTTCAAATTCTTTTTCCAGGAAATCTGGAGAACAAATTCGTAAGGCTCATAAGAATTGGTTGCTGGCTATGCCCATCTTGATAGGAATGTCATGATAGCTGAAGTAGTGAATGTAGGAAAGTGAGAAACGTTGGTTTTCTGTAAATTTGTATTCTGTCGTGTCTAATTATTAAAACATCAAGAAAACGAATTTTGTTGTCTGTTTCCCATTCAACTTTAAATTTGATGCTGGGCACTAATGCGTTTAATTTTGAAAAGAATTCATTAAAATTGTCCCATTTATTATTCCAAAATGTTAGAATATCATCTATATATCTCATCCACAGCATGTTTTTGGGTTTTATTGCATTTATTACTGTAGTTTCAAAGTATTCCATGTACAGATTGGCTAAAACAGTACTTATAGGACTACCCATACTATACCCGCAATTTTTGCTCTAGAATGATTCCCCGAATGAAAATACGTTATTAGATACACATAATTCAAGTAACTTTATTATTTTGTCTAGCGCCAATGGGAAATGATCTGAATAAGAGGATAATTTTTCCCTCAAAAACTGAAGAACTTCCTCTACTGGTACTTTTGTCAACAGGGAATCTATGTCAAGGCTTAAAAGACTTATGTTGTGAAGTGGTATGTGTGCTTCTCTGAATTTTTGACAAAAATTTTCCGAATGTTTAATGAGACTGGGAGAAAAAGTGCCTAAAAAAGGGGAAGGGAGGCCAGCTAACCAATTAGAAATATTGTAATTGAAAGCCCCGGCACATGTAACGATGGGTCTGAATGGAAGATTGTCTTTGTGTTTTGGGAAGCGGGAGGCCAAAAAGTAGGGTAGTTTAGGATTAATTACTTTAAATTTCTCTAAAAGTTCAATGTTCTTTTTGTCCCCTCCAAAACGTCCCCGTAGAATTTTTTCACAAAGTAAGATTAACTGGCCAAGATAATTCATCTATAATCTGCAATGTCAACGACTATCAGATAAGAAATATTCTGGAAACTGTATTCGTTGAAGCCACCAGCACCAGGAATTGTAACCTCCGGCCTGGATTAGCTCTTGTTCCTCTTTCCATGTCCTTTCTGTTTGGAGAAAATGCTGCCCTAATAAAACAACTGCAACTCCACTCACCACTACTCACCTATGTATATAAAGCTCTGTAAACTATGTTTTTACTCTGTGAACTTGAAAATGTAGAATAAAGTACTCGTTCCAAGTCCGGGTTTCACTTGCATTCTTTACGTGGGGTTTTATGATATTCTCGAGCAAGGCTGGGGGGGGGGGGGGGGACTTTCATGCTACATTGAATATTCTTATATATATATATATATATATATATATATATATATATATATTAATATATACTATATATATATATATATATATATATATAATGTATGTATGTATGTATGTATGTATGTATGTATGTATGTATATATATATATATATATATATATATAGAATATATATATATATATATATATATATATATATATATATATATAATATATATATATATAGATATATATAATATATATATATATATATTACTATATATATATATATATATATTGTGGAGAGAGAAAGCATACTTGCATATACATTTGTATGTGTGTGAAAGAGAAAGGGAGAGAGAAAAATATACAAAAGAGAGAGTCAAAGGTAAAAGTTCGCGTGATATTTATTGCTGATTGAGTATTTGTTGTTCAGAGAGGGGAGTTCTTCATGCTAGTTTGAAAATAAGATTTAAATTTTAATCTAAACAGCATTTGTATTTTGAAAGAAAGATATTTAAAATCCATTTTGGAGCTAGGTCAGCGTGGAAAACAAAAGCTAGTTTTATTATATATATAAATTTTTTTTAGTTATTTATTTTTTTTTATTTTCACTGGGAAGGTTTCGAACTAGCATTTCAGCAGCTTCAGTTTAGTTTAGCTCTCATTCGCGTTAGAGCAGTATCACGGTATCCTTAGTATTGTGCAAAATGCAGTGATGGATGCCACTGTTATCATCTGAAAACATGAGGGCTTGTAAGGTCAAGGAAGTGATAGTCTGGAGGTCATTCTCTGGAGGGAAGCATCCTGAGTTACGGCTCAATCTTCATGCGGAAAGGCTATTCCCCCGGGGTTGATGAGAGCGGAGTCGAAATTATTTCAGCCAAGGATAAACCCACTGAGGGTCTCAGAGGGAAAACAAAGGAGGGAAGAAATGGAAGTGGTTTTTGTATGTGGACCTTTTTTTTTTCTTCTCCGTTTTTACGACAAATGGAAGAGAGCTGAATACAGCCACCATATTTTTCTGTCGTGTCTAAATTAAGCCAAGATATAAGAAATGTTATAAGTGTTGTATTTAGGAAGGCGTCGGTGCCAGCATCATATAAGGGTGTTAATTATAAGTACCATAACGTTAGAGAGTTTTCAAAGAACAAAATCGAAGTAAAGAGAAATTACTTGAAGCCTGAAAATAAGGAGAGATATTTTATAACCAGGATCTCGCCATGTACTACGAGTTTTTTATCAAGTCATTTTGCCGCTTTGAGGTGCTACCATAATCGTACTAGATTCCCCTAAGGGGAGAAATAACTTAACGCTGTGTAGATGAAAGAGAACTGACTAACGCAGTACCAGAGATGACAGTTTTGGAAGTAATTTTAAAGGGACCAGAAAATTTTAGGTAGGCAAGTGATGATGATAATCTCTTGGAGTAATTATAACTATCCGATGTGACTCGCCTTTTATAAAGAGCAGTTGTATCTGAGAAAAAGAATGCTGACATGACTACCGTCATAATTGTTGACTAGAAATATAAAATGTAAACATTTTTAATGAAAGGTTGGATATTTAAAGAAAACGTAGTAAACTGGAGTGTCGAGACCGTTCCATCATTGGAGACTGAGTACCTAACGGGTGAAGAAAGAAGACGACCGTAAATTTTAGATTTGCGCATTTGAATCGTAACCTTTCATATTTCAGTATCCCAGGTGATAGATTAGGGAGGTGAATTCATTTTTTGTTCAACAGAATACGATTCAAAAAGAAAATCGATAAAAGTTATAA
Organism: Macrobrachium nipponense; assembly: GCF_015104395.2. Classification (NCBI taxonomy): domain Eukaryota; kingdom Metazoa; phylum Arthropoda; class Malacostraca; order Decapoda; family Palaemonidae; genus Macrobrachium; species Macrobrachium nipponense. The sequence goes on along the minus strand of NC_087207.1, from coordinate 40,214,181 downwards.
GGAGAAACTGAGTGTTGAGACATTTGATTCCGACAGTCACCCGACCATTATGCGCGAACGGTCCAAGTAGGTTCAAGGTCCTTGAAATAGTATACTATTTAAAGGACCTTGAGCAGGTTTAGGACGAAGGAGCTTCTCGAAATGGAGTATTAACGACGTGGGATGACTACCAGATGAGGGAGGAGGAACTAATGACGTGTATATTATTGAAAATAGATATGAATACCAGAACCTTTTTGTTATTTAAAAAGGTGATTACTTGTCAGAGTTGGTAAGGTAGAGGTGAACTTGCAACTTGAAAGACGGTTAAACTTTTGCATTTTGAGAAGACTATTTATCATTGGGTTGATTGAGGGGAAATTTGAAAAGTGAAGAAACCAAAATTCATTTTATACAAACCTTGTCCCTTATTAAAGACGACGGCTAACGAATATCAAATAAAGAAAACCACAGTTACAGAAGGGCTTTTCGACATTATATGGTAGTTTGAACAATAGTGACTTCAGATGATTGCTTTCATGAAACAAATGATAACAGTGAAATCCGATGTTATATGCTGGATCAATGAAACGCAAGCAATTTTCTTTTTTAAAGAAAGATGAACACTTGATATTTTAGTAAGCTAACCCAGGCTTATATCTTTGACCTTATCCGGTTAGTGGAGGCGCCTCGGTCCTTGTCATTGGGTGAAGGAATACGAGAAATGGAAGAGGGGACGATGTTGGTGTGTGGGTGTTTCGTTGCTTCATTTCGTTGAACTCTGTGTTTATCGTGTACGGTATTTTATTTAGAAATGAGCTAAAGATTATTATTGTAGTTGCCCCTATTTCCAAAGTCCATATGAGTGTCTTCGGTTTACCTACTCGTGTACGCTTAAACAACTATCAAATTAATAGGTAATGAAAAAATGCGTTACATAAATGGTTCTTGATCCATATGAAGTATATTCAGCAAACTTTAGGCCAAAAGTGCTGGATTAGTAAACAAACGGCGCATTTGTGCATGAGATCAGCATGGAAAACGAATCCGAACTGATGGGATCTTTGGTAATAAATAGCATTATGTATGCCACGTTGACTAACATCGGTATTTTTGACAATTGTGTTACTTCATGAATTTTGTAAATGAATTAAGTCGTATTAACTCTGTAAGACATTTGGAAAATATGAATGATAGACTGTATGGTTAAGTTAGAAATAGGCTCTCACTTTCCCTCTTTTCCTCACTTTCTTTTCTGATCCTAAGAAATTATTAGAGCAAATTCAGTCTCTCTCTCTCTCTCTCTCTCTCTCTCTCTCTCTCTCTCTCTCTCTCTCTCTCTAGGGATTCAATAGCGAAATTGCTGGATCTCTCTCTCTTCTCTCTCCTCTCTCTCTCTCTCTCTCCTCTCTCTCTCTCACTCTCTCGTAGGAACTCAATAGCGAAATTGCTGGATCTCTCTCTCTCTCTCTCTCTCTCTCTCTCTCTCTCTCTCTCTCTCTCTCTCTCCTCTCTAGGAACTTAATAGCGACAATACCGGACAAGATATGGGGCAGCGGTATACAAGAGGATAAATAAGGTAGGCCAGGACAAATGAGTGAAGGGAAGGAAAGAGTTTGGGTACATCGAAAATTTAGCCTTAAAGTTAACCAGATACTTCGTGGAGGTGGTTGGTGGAGCTGCTACAGGGGAGCAAGTGCAGGGAGAAAGAGTAAAGGTCTATGGAATTAAGAGTAAAGGATGTAAATGGATAGATGCTGTCTGATGGAAATGCAGTCTTGCATCTAGGGAACAGTATTTTGAGGAGTCGTTGAATGTGGAGGATAAGAAAAAATTAAATGATACAAAAGATAACTTAAGTATAAGAGTGCGTGTTCGTGTGGAATTGATGGTTAAAGAGGTAAGAATGGAATAATGTAGAAAAATCGTCCACAGGATTACATTGTAGGCGTTGCAAGATGCTGTGTGAGAGGTAGGTACTGGGATGGAAGGGCTTTAATAGCCAGGGAGGGAGATGGATGGTGCCTGCACAACAAAGGTGTGGTGCAGTGCGTATGCATTCTATAGATAAGGAGACATGTGCATCATTCTATGGCTGTTAGAGTTTGGGCAGAGAGAAATTTCCTTAGAATGGCAGTAAGAGGATGGATGTAATGGTCAGAAAAGTGGCTGGAAGTATAAGAAACTAATCACAGCACAGTTGAAGTGAGAGGGGAAATAGAAGATAGTTTGAGTTAGAGAGGAGAGGTTCAGAATGGAGTTGTGAATGATATTACGACGACTAAGTTCATTAAAAAAGAAGTGAGGACTGTATTGGTGGATGAAAAATTGACCAGGGTTGATTATACTGAAGTGGAAGGACACGATAGGGATTATGTAAAGTTTAGGTATGGCCAGAGTCGGCAGGGAATGCTTGCTGTAACTGGAATTCAGGGAGGAGAACTGTAAGAAATGCATGGCTGCATAATGAGATGCTTACTCAAAGCAATAAGGTAGTTTGAAATCAGTTCATAGCTTTTGTTTTGTTAGTGATGACGCAACTTCTATCTGTGTTCTTCATTGATGCATTATGACACAAATTTTTATAGATTTTTCAACATCTTAAATGATTTTTTAAAAATTATGCAGGCATGAATACCTTAAAGTGTTAGTTGAATGTCATATTCTATCTGATAAGATGCTGACGTATACTTGTACACCTTGTCCGACCTTTGCTTAGAAATTGAATCCCAAGAACATTAAATATTTTCATAAGTTTTTGTTAGAATCTTTAAGTTATGTAGCATTGTCTTGTTTTGGTTTAATAAAAGGGTCAGTCAGCAGAGAATGCTTGCTATAACCAGGCTAGTGTTGGATGGTCTTTTCTGGTAGAAGTCAATTGCTGACAGCATTAGAAACTTAACATTTAAATTACGATTTGTATGTGTATGCTTGGTATTTCTTAACGTATAGTTTCTCTTTAGTTATCCTTACAATTTTTAGGATTTTAACATTTTGGATTTATCATTTGTGGTATTCTATAGCTAAATATACAGTAGTATTGTTTGGCATATTAAGGTCAATATATGTACGTACTTATTGCATCGTTCTGGGTTTAAGTTTTGTACTTTAACAATTAAAATCTTTTGAAATACCATTACATAACAGAAATGAGGGAACTGGTACATAGCGTGTGTCAGTGTACATGATTTCTTCCATGCCATCCAAGGTTTTTCTAGCTATTTATTTTACAGCCACAGTAGTCTTAGTGAATCTTGCAAGGCATTTTTATTCACACTAATCGTTTCAGCATATTGTACTTTGCATACATAATGCACGATTTTCTCCAATTATCGTTTCTCCATTAACAAAGCCAAGATCAAAGATATAGTGGCAGTAACAAAATAAAGATTTTACAGTACCAAGTCAGTGGCTAAGACCAAATTGTGAAGCTGTCTGACTGTCATTCGATAATATAAATTAGCCAACCTGCATTGCAACGTTCTTCATATACGTTACTATATCTTCAATGTGAACACAATTGCTACTACTTTTCAATAGCAGCTGCATTGCTCATACCCTGAAACTTTGGTAACACAACTATTTTTTTTTCCAGATTTCCTCTGAGTCACTGTGCCTCAGTTGAAGAATGGTTAAATAACCTCCTTACATAACAGAGCAAACTGCATTCAGAGCTTCATCGATCATGGAGGAGGTTCTTGAACAGCTTATTCGAGAAACTTCTTCCAACAAGTATGGGCAGATACGTCAGGCCTGCATTGAAGCCAGAGGTAGAGTGAAGAGTTTTGTAAATCTCAAAACTATACACCATTACGTATTTTCCTGGTTAAGGGGTTATATGATACACGGTTCCTTATAGCACATTCATATATTTATTATTAAAACCTGCTCTATTAAATATTTTTCCTTTAAAGTCTAAAAATTGTTTATTAAGCCTAAGTTTTGTTTTTAACCATTACATCATCTCATTATAACAGTGCATTTTGTAAAGTTAAAGCTTCATATAAGTAACTTACCAAGTAATTACTTAACTATAGTTTTGCTATAGTTCTTCCACATGGAGAGCCCACTTTAGTCACCTCTCCTATCGTATTGACGGCCTACTCAAAAGGCTTAGAGAAGCATTCAGCCCTTTCAGAGGAGGTCTCTTCCCTCCTTCTAAATTGAGCCATATTCTGCCATCGTCTGTTTGTAGTCCCCAAGTCATTGGGGAAATGGAGACCAGTCGTCGATGTCAGTGTCCTAAATTGCTTTGTACAGAAGACAGATTTCAAGATGTTAATGAGTCAGTCAGTCCTGTCATCCACTCACCAGGGTAATTGGATAAATAAAAACTTATTATCATTATCATTATCATTATTATTATTATTATTATTACTATTATTATTATTATTATTTTGGTAGAAGACCCTCTTTTAGGCAAATGCTGTTAAAAAGGATGGCAGAATTAAGCGAGTTGATTTTATATATTGTTTTTTCTATTTTCCTTACAATTCACTTCTCAGGCTCAGCGATGTTTCTGAGTAACTGGCCAATATTCATATTGGGAATTTTCAAAAAATTGTGAATGCTGAAGGAATCTTTTATTAGAACAGGATATCAGGTCCAGGTCAAGCAGGGGTCGTCGTCCATTAGCCGGTATTATTCCGCAAGGTAGTAGTTCAGTTCGGGCCAGGGCGTCTTTGGTTTTAAGGTTTAAGGGCTGGTATTGGTGCTGGCGATAGCTGGTATCACGTGACGTTTCGACCTTCTCGTAGGTCATCTTCTGACGAGTCGGTTTGAGAGACTAGCAAGAAAGTTTGCGGAACGGTATTTATAGCGACACAGACCTAGAGTTGCATTCTCATTGGTTGGGCCGGTCTTGGGCGAAGCCGTGGATCTCGCCTCGAAGGTCTCGGGGATTCTCTTGTGCGAGCGCCACAGTAGCGTGCCTGGGTATGAACGTCAGGAATTCCGTCTGTAGCAGGAATCGTATCATCCTGTGGGGGCTCCTGATTATCTGGCATCATCGGGGGTCGCTCGCATGCTCTCCGGGCGGGCAGGGTGGGAAGGAGAAACGTTTCTTGAGTTATATTTAAGTTTGGTTTCTCCTTGACCCAGGCTAACATTCCAAACATCTCTTGAGAATGGGCCACAGACAGGGCCTGAAAGTACTCGAGTGTGGAGTAAAAACTAAATGTAAATACTTGAAGTAAACAAAGTTACAGTGATTTTGTGGTTTCTTTTTCAATCTTCAGAAGAAAACTGAAAGAAGTTTTTGTTTGATTATTATTATTATTATTATTATTATTATTATTATTATTATTATTATTATTATTATTATTATTATTATTATATATTATTATTATTATTATTATTATATTATATTATATTGTTATTATTATTATTATTATTATTATTATTATTATTGTACTTAGGAAGCATACCCTCTCTCAAGCATACATTATTAAAAGTAATGGCTACTCCAGCAGTGTTACACTTGTAGAGATTCTTCGCTATTTTCCGAATAGTGGCTTTTTCCGTGCTACTTAAGCAGGCTAGTAGAGCACCTATAGAGTTCTTGATCAAATACAGTGTCAAAATAGGTGTATATAACTTGAATTTTACAGATAAACTATGATACCATAGTCATCAAAGTCATTAACGATTTTCTCTTTCTCTCTCTCTCTCTCTTTCGTCTGGAGCTGCCAGACATCCTCAGGCTAGGAAGCTGAGGGTGGCCTGCCTCCTTATATTTGGGGTCAACAGCAGGGGGTCGCCCCATGCTGATCTCCTATTGGCTGGTGGAGTGAGTCTTCTTTTTCATTGGTGGCTTTAGCCAGGTCTCAAGCCACTTTCTCCGAGTTGATAGTTGCATTGCTGCAGGTTCTGTAGCCATCTAGACCTCCTGAGCAGTGCAGTATCATTGATGGATGTTGCGTTACGCTGCAGGACGTCACGGCTAATTTGATTTTCATTGGCTGCAGGAGTATTTCGTTCGGGGGTGTTGTCTTCCATAGAGTTGTCGTGATCAGTGGTGTCCTTGTTGGTGGCAGGTCTTCTCATACTTGTAGGGAGGAAAAATTCTTCCTGCATCCTGTTCAGTGTAGGTTTTATTTGCTGGATGAGAAGCGCCTCCAGCAGGTGTAACTGACGGTCATCAGGGGCCTTCCCGATGATCTTCGCGTTCTGGATGATGACATCCCGGGAGATGGCCTCTAGATGTTTGGTGTGGATGTGACTTTTGATAGCCCCCTCTTGGGCATGGCATGAGAGTCTCTTAGACAGGCACATGGTAGTCATACCTACGTAGGCGCTGCTGCATTTGCGGACTGGGCATGTATACTGGTACACCACATGCATCTGCTTCTGGGGGACTCGTACCTGCGGAGAGGGGTTATTTTTCATGATAGGGTCGCATGTCCTCCGATTCTGGTAGTATATGATTAAGTTGGTATTCTTGGTGTCGTCAGTTGGGGATACATTTTCGGAAATAATTTTCTTATTGGAGTCCTCTTCTTCACGGTAATGAGAACTCATGAAGGCTTTATAATATAGCTTGGTATTATCCTGGGGGCAGGGCTGCAGGTTCCCACTACTGTACGATTTCTCTAGGGTTGTGCGGACTTCCTTACTGATAAATTTATTTGAATATCCATTATTCACAAGTACTTGGGAGGCTCGGTCAAGTTCCTGGTGAGTGTCCTGCCAGGTCGAGCAGTGGGAGAGGGCTCTCCTGATGAAGGCCCTGATGGTGGTGCTTTTGAATCTGGCGGGGCACTTGCTGTCACCGTTGAGGCAAAATCCGAGATTAGTCGTCTTGTTTAGACAGAAGTATGAAGACCGTCTTCCGTCTTGCTTACAAGGACGTCGAGGAAGGGGAGCCGATTGTCGGAGCTGTATTCAACTGTGTAATACAGCACACTACACTGTTGAAATGCTTGACGGAGGGCTTCTACCTCATCCTCGGCATCGATTTGCACAAAGATGTCGTCAATATAACGTCCATATCTACGGGGTTGCTGCATCTTGGCAAAGACCCGTTCCTCCACGGTGCCCATATAAAAGTTAGCGAAGAGGACCCCTGGTGGGGAGCCCATCGCCACGCCGTCCTTCTGGTGGAACATCTGGCCACGGTGGGTGGAGAAAGGGGCCTTCTTCGTGCAGATCTCCAGCAGCATACGGAGCAAGGCTTCGGGTATGTTGAGGGGCGCTGTCGACTGATTCCTATAGACACGCTCAAGGATGATATGTATGGTTTTGTTTACTGGCACGTTCGTAAATAGGGACTCCACGTCCAGTAAGGCGATAATCTCGGTGCCAGGAGCGTCCTTGATGGCTTCTAGGAATTCTGCCAAAGACTGCAGGCCGTACCTAGTACGAACATGCCTGTCGACGAAACCATAGATATCATCTTTGAGTGTGTCTATTAGGAATCAGTCGACACAAATAAATTGAGGTCTTCTGCTTGGTTGTTCCTATTGTTCCCCAATACATAGTGGGCAGAACTAGTCAGCTACACAAAATGCAAGTGCTGCAATTTTTTAAAAAGGTGCTGTGCAATAGTTAGAAAACTATGTATTAGCTATGTAATTACTACTTAGTAATATTTATAAAACTCAATTTCATTATGAAAATATGAATTTTGCAGTTTATGATTTATCACTGCACACTTTGTTTTTTATTGTGGTTAATCTCTTTCTTATATTTTTTAAATGACGAAAGTTGCATACAAGACAAATACGTAATTGCATTTGATTTTTCTATACTTTTAAATTTATTCTTTTTAGATCTGCTTGAATCTCAGGCTGCATTATTGCGCTCTCCACCTCATGAACTGCGTGCAAACATTGCGTTGAAGGCAATGCAGTTATCTTTGGAATCTCGACAGTCAAAACTTGTAAGCTTAGCAGTTTCTGGTTTTTCAAAGGTAAGCAATCGATATATTTTTAATGTTAGGTTATACATTTTTATACAAGCAATAGGATAATTCAGGTTATCTTAAGGGAGAAAACTGTGTTAATTTTCATGTGGAATGCCATTAGGCATGAACATTTTTCGTACCATTTCTTCAACGTGAAACCATTTCCCATAATGGGATGACCTTATAGAAAAACAATATACTTCCCTATTCATTCTTCAAATTCCTAATCATCGTTGAAGCTCTGCTGCAAAAAATTTCCATATCATCACCCACTGAATATGTCTACATAGGAACCATCAGCATCATATTGGATTCTTGAGCGCACACACACACACACACACACACCATTCACTTGTACGATTATTCTGTATTCAATTTGGTACTTGACTTCCTTTCCAATATACCTATTTCATGTCATGTATTGAGTGCGTCCTAGGTTGTCTTCCTCTTTACTGATACTTGCAAATTATGGATACTTTCTAGTAACCTATCAAACTGTTTTCTCTCCACTAATCTGCTATTTCACTTATGCTAAGCTTTTCACCACTTGATATATCTCCATGTCTCACCTATTCCTTTCTTTTTTTGCCATGCAATATGCAAATAGTTCACTTCAGCAGCTTCAATCTTTTAGTTTTCATTTGCATCACCATCCACTTTTCTTCCGTAAAAGAGATGGAATAACAGTCTCTTCATTACATTCTCACTATGGCCATCATAGACATTCCAGATAGCTTTCCAATCTTTCAAACCTTGCAAACTTCCTTGCTTCATTTAATCTGTGACTCACTTTATCTCTCTACCTACCTTTATCCAGTTTATTGTCTGCCAAAAATACCTACAAAAATACATTTTTATGCATTCAACTTACCTGTCAGATATATACTTAGCTATAGACTCCGTCGTCCCCGATAGAAATTCGAATTTCGCGGCACACTCTACAGATAGGTCAGGTGATCTACCGCCCCCGCCGCTGGTGGCGGGAATAGGAATCATTCCCAGTTTTTCTAAGCAGATTTTCTCTTATCGGCGTGACAGCAACATTGTTGTGTTACTCTGATTTGATTTTCGTATTTTTCATCGCTATTGATCTTCTAAGCGGTTAATGGGACGTATTGGATCTTTGGTTTGGCATACTCTTTCGTGGACTGTTTTTGGACTTGGTTTTGGATATTTCTCATGATGTCGGATTCTAGCTTTACGGTTAGAAGACAGTGTGTAAATGAGGGATGCATGGTGAGGCTACCGAAAAGCTTCGGTAGACCCTCACACAGTTTGTAAGGGGTTGGGGGTAGAAGGAATGAATGTTCAATTTCTAACACCTGTGATGAATGTGTAAATATGAATGAGGAAGAATGGAAGAATTTAAATTCATATTTAAGGAAATTAGATATGGATAGGGCTAGGAAGGCTTCCTCCAGAAGCGTAAGTAGGTCTCGCTCTAACGAGCCTATTAAATTAACACCATAACCCTAAACCTCTATCTTCTTCCTCTAGTACTAAGACTGCAAATCCGGCAACGGAAATTGCAGATCTAAAGCTGCGCTACAAAGGATGGAACGTCAAATGCTGACGTTGAAAGGTAAGCACAGTGATAGTGAATTAAGTGTCCCTAGTGCAGTGGAGGGTGCGTCTGATCGGCTCTGTCTCACTCCCAGGCCTAGACCTCTTCCAAGCTCACAGGCCCAGAGGAGAAGGAATGTCGAAAGCCTTACGGAGGTTACGGAGAATCCCCACCGATCAGGCGTCCCCTCGGCAGATTCTGTGACGACCCGAACTGCCAAGGATTGCTATCGAAAAAGCATCCTAAAGAAGTATTTTTCTTCGTCAGATTCTTCACCGAATGTAAGGGGATGGAGTTCTGATGAACTGTCCAGCCCCTTAAAGAGAAGTTGGAAGGCTCCAACTTTGGATTCAAGCCCTGAGCTTTTCTCCGATCTATCACCTTGTGAGAAGAAGAAAAGGAGATTGGTTCCTAAACGGAAATCGGAGCTTCCTTCCGCTTCTAGACATCCCTCACCTGAATCAGGGAAGGAAAAAGAGAGTGCGGCTGCAAAAATTATCCAAAATAAATGTGCAGGAGCAACTTTCGGCCTTAGTAGGAGTTTTTACTAAGGAAAACTCCCAGGAGAAAGGACTCTTTCCTTCCTATAAAGAAGACGAAGGGAAAGAAAGAAGAAACGGAAGTTTCGCTTATACTCGGAGGAGTATGAAGAATGCGCCAAAAACGCCAACCTGGCGCAATGCGCCAGATGCGCCAGATGAGTTTGAGACTCCATACGAGTCAGAAGAGCCAGAAGCGCCAGATGCGCCATATGCGCCAGAAGAGCCAGCCTGGCGAAATGCGCCAGAAGCGCCAGAGGCGCCAGATGCGCCAGAAGCGCCACCCTGCCGAAATGCGCCAGAAGCGCCGGAAGCGCCACCCTGCCGAAATGCACCAGAAGTGCCAGCTTGGCGCAAGGAATCACGAGCGCCAAACCCGGCGCAATGAGCCACAAGTGACAAATAAGAGACAGACTTCTTCCAAAAGACAATTAAAGCCAAGAGGATTTGTTTAGCTTTCGGAAGGATAAACCTTTACCTGACAAGGACTCTAGTTGTCGCACAAGCGGCCGTATTCCTTGTCAGGACATAGGTGGTTCCGGAGAAAGTGATAGGAGAGGACATCCTTCGTCTGACAGGAGAGAAAGGTGTCGCACAAGCGGCCATCGCTCTTGCCAGGAGAAGGATAAGGTCGTTTTGCAGGATCAACCTATCTCTCGTAGGGACGCAAGTTATCGCACAGGCGGTCGTTCGTTCTTGCGAGAGGTGTGGATGGGTGTTGCAAGAGGCCAGTCTCCTACTGGAAATAAACAATCCTCTTCGGAATTGGATTTGGAAGAGATTTCGGACTCTGAAGATCACTCGCTCCGGGTTTGTCAGATTACAAGACGCTGGCAGCCCTCTTACTTCACGAGTTTGGGGGGACTCTTTAAGCCCTACTGCTCTCCCCTTCTCCAAGGTCCTTGTTTACAAGCACGAAGGTCCCGAAACAATCATCTTTTATTAAAATGAAGCCAACCATTTCCATGAACAAGGCTCTCCGATTCGTTAGGAAATTGGTTGGAATCCAAGGAGAAGGCGGGGAAGACAGTCTTTACCTGCCCTCCTTCCAGACTATCAGGGAAGAAGGGAATTTGGTACGAGACGGGCAAACCACGGGGTCTAGCTCTCCCGCCTCCACTGCCGAAGCAGATTTTTCGAATTTGGTAGATTCGTCTAGGAGACAAGCCTTGTCATCAGCAAAGATCACATGGGGGACTTCTGAGATGGACCATCTCCTCAAGGGATTGTTTAATGTCTTAGAAGTTTTTAACTTCTTAGACTGGTCCCTTGGGGTGTTGGCCAAAAAAAGACACAAGAGGAGGAATCTCTTAGTCCAGAAGTCCTTCATAGTGTTCTTTCCTGTATGGACAAGGCGGGCAGGATTGATCATGGAGACGGTGGCCTCTCTGTTTGGAACTGGTATTCTGAAGAAGAGAGTCTTATTTAGCTCTTTTCTGACGAAAGCAGTTACTCCTACTCAGAAGGTCATCTCTTCTGTATGCGCCTCTGTCGGACCAATTGTTTCCTTCAAATCTTGTAAAAGATATTTCTCATTCTTTGACAGAAAAGGCCACACAAGATCTCTTGGCCCAATCTGCAAAGAAATCGAGGACTTCGGGTCCTATTAAGAGAGAGACTCGGGCTCCTCAACAGCCCTTTCGAGGAAGTACCTCGGCCCAGGCCCTCTTTTAAGAAGAGAGGAGTGCAGAAGAGACGTAGGCCTTCCTTCAGACCTATCAAGAGAGCTAAATGAGACAACAGTCCTTCAAGCACCGGTAGGAGCCAGACTTCGGAAATTTCCGAAGAATGGGCTCGGAGACAGCAGAAATTTGGTCCCTTTCCGTGGTAACAAAGGGATATATGATCCCTTTCGAGACAGACCTCCCTTGACTACGACCCGAGGGAACTGTCAGCCCAATACAGGGACCCTGCAAGAAAGAAGCATTATTGCAACTGGTAGAACAGATGTTGCAAAAGGAGGCCATCGAAGTGGTTCGGGATCCGCATTCCCGAGGATTCTACAACCGTCTTTTCTGGTTCCGAAATCCTCGGGAGGGTGGAGACCGGTCCTGGATGTGACGCATTGAACCGATTTGTGGAGAACACAAAGTTCTCTATGGAAACATCAAAATCGGTTCTTGCGGCTCTTCGTCCAGGAGATTGGATGGTCTCCTTAGATCTACAAGATGCATACTTTCATGTCCCCCTGCATCCATCATCGAAGAAATATCTCCGATTCATGATGCAGGGGAAAGTATACCAATTCAGAGCCCTATGCTTCGGCCTTTCAAACGGCCCCTCAAGTGTTCACGAGGCTAATGATGAACGTTGCGAGATGGCTACATCTAGAGGGGATAAATATATCCCTTTATCTGGACGATTGGCTAATAAGAGCAAAATCGGAAATTCAGTGCTTGAAGGACTTGGAGAAGACTTTGAACTTGACAAAATCTCTGGGACTGCTCGTGAACCTCGAGAAATCACAATTGATCCCCAGACAGAACATAGTCTATCTGGGGATACAGATGGATTCTCGGGGTTTTCGGGCGTTTCCATAATACAAGACAGAATTACTCGAGGCTTAGAAAAGATCTCGAACTTCTTAGGGAAAGAATGGACCTCGGCGAGGGAATGGCTCAGTCTGCTGGGCACCCTTTCCTCGTTAGAGCAGTTCATTTCCCTGGGAAGATTAAATCTCAGACCTCTGCAATTTTATCTAAAGAGATGTGGAGTCAAAAGACAGGAGACTTGTCAGACGTTTTTCCCATCCAACAGGAGGGGATAAAATCAGACCTAAAGTGGTGGTTAACCCCATTAACAAGGAACGAAGGGTGTCCCTCTTGATTCGGAACCCTCACCGAGTGTTGTTTTCCGATGCCTCGGAAACAGGTTGGGGAGCAACACTGGGTCCAAAGGAAGTAGCAGGTGTTTGGACCAGACAACAAACTACTCTGCACATCAATGCGAAGGAAACTCCTGGCAATTCAATCTAGCCCTGGAATACTTCGAAGCGGAAGTCAGAGAGGCGGTAGTTCAAGTCAATTCCGACAACACCCACAGCTCTGGCTTACATCCGGAATCAAGGGGGCACTCACTCTTTCTCTCTGAACGAAATAGCGAGAGCTCTATTAACCTGGACAGAGGAACGGGGCATTATTCTGCGTACAAGGTTTGTCCAAGGAGTAAAAAACCTAAGGGCGACAGGTTGAGCAGAAAGAACCAGGTTCTCCCGACAGAGTGGATGCTCCACTCAGAAGTCTGCAGACAAATATGGTCACTCTGGGGGAGACCCCAGATCGACCTGTTTGCCACGTTCCTCTCCAGGAAAATAGACAACTTCCTGCTCGCTAGAAGAAGATCCCAGAGCCACAGCGATCGATGCCTTCCTCATGGATTGGTCAGGCATAAATGCATACGCCTTTCCCCCATTCAAATTGCTGGGGAAGTAGTAAGAAAATTTGTGGCATCGGAAGGAATGAGAATGACTCTTAATTGCTCCCTTTTGGCCCTTCCCGAATCTGGTTCACAGAGGTACTGGAATGGACGGTGGGACTTCCCAGATCTCTACCAGACAGGACAGATCTGCTCAGACAACCCCACTTCGAGAGGTTCCACAAAAAACATCCAAAAGTCTCTCCCTAACTGCCTTTCGACTATCGAAAGACTGGTCAGAGCGAGAGGCTTTTCAAAGAAGTGGCAACTTCAATTGCTAGAGCCCGCAGAGCCTCTACCCTGCGTCTACCAATCGAAGTGGGAAGTTTTCCGTAATGGGTGTAGGTCGAAAGAAGCTGTCCTCTTCCAATACCTCTGTAACCGAAATCGCCGATTTTCTCCTCTTAAGAAGAGACAATCCAAATTGGCCGTAATCAACTATCAAGGGATATAGGAGCATGCTCTCAGCTGTTTTTAGAAACAGAGGGCTGAATCTCGAGAATAATAAGGATCTTCATGATCTCATCAGGTCTTTCGAGACTAAGAAATTGAGATCATCGATTCCCCCGAGTTGGAACCTGGACGTTGTCCTAAAGTTCTTGATGTCGGACAGGTTCGAACCTATAGATAAAATCTCATTCAGAGATCTTACTAGCAAATGCATATTCCTGTTGGCTCTAGCAACTGCTAAGAGGATCAGTGAATTGCATGCTTTGGACTCTCGGGTGGGATTTAGAAAAGACTCGGCTGTCATTTCTTTCCAGGATCTTTTCCTAGCGAAGAATGAGAACCCTTCTAAACCTTGGCCTAGAAGTTTCAAAGTCAAGGACTCTCTTCTCTGGTAGGAAGAGAGTTGGATCGGTCCCTTTGCCCAGTCAGGACCTTAAAATTTTATTTAGAAAAGAAGACACAGCTTCAGGGATGTCGACAAGGTCTTTGGTGTTCGGTAAGAAACCCCAAGAGACCGATGTCAAGAACGCACTGGCATTCTTTGTCAGAAATGTAATTACCGAAGCTCATAGGAATTGCCAAGAGAACTCTTTAAAGCTGCTGAGAGTGAAAGCTCACGAAGTCCGGGCTGTGGCAACTTCCCTTTCTTTTACGAAGAATATGTCCATGAGAAACATTTTAGCAGGCAACTTATTGGGATGCAATTCAGTATTTGCATCCCACTATTTAAAGGATGTTGGAATAACATACGATAAATGTTTCGCTCTTGGACCTTATGTATCAGCGGATACTATGCTGGGAAATGGAGCAGACGCTGATCCTTAAATTTGTTTTTAATATTTTAATAATTATTGTTTTAATATTGTTGTTGAGTTGTGGGTTGCTTGAAAGGATGTTCGGGGATGACTCCTTTCAATCTTAGTACTAACCCCAATGAGGATCAGGTGATCGGGATAGTGTCGTGCTCTATGATCATGCCAATAGGCAAGGTGTTTTTGTCATGTAAGTGGATAGGACCCCATTGACAAAGATCCTAAGGTTCTGAAGCGTAAGTGGGTAAGACCCCTGTAACAGACCTTCAAGAACTCTTAGCATGAGGTCACTACCTCGCTGAGGCTCTGAAGCGATACGGGCTCCTAGGCAGTAGCCATGAAGTCTTTCGCTAAACACAGGTAGGAATCAAGGTTTTTAATTTTATACCTACAACATATGTTGTTTCCTGTCTATTTCAGTAGATTAGCTGTCTCTTACCCTCCGCCAAAGGTGCCAATCAGCTAAGTATATATCTGACAGGTAAGTTGAATGCATAAAATGTTATTGTCATGATACAATAAAGTTTTATGCATACTTACCTGGCAGATATATACGGTGTATGGCCCACCCGACCTCCCCTCAGGAGACAGGTGGAAGAGAAAATCTGTCTTAGAAAACGGGAATGATTCCTATTCCGCACCAGCGGCGGGGCGGTAGATCACCTGACCTACCTGTAGAGTGTGCGCGAAATTCGAATTTCTATCGGGGACGACGGAGTCTATAGCTAAGTATATATCTGCCAGGTAAGTATGCATAAAACTTTATTGTATCATGACAATAACATATTACATATTTGGTACTGTATTACTATCTGCAAACATCAATTATTCTATGCTATTTCAAAATCTTATCACAGCTTTGCATATCGTATGTGTGATTTCTTTTTCTGACTTCTTGCATCACTCCATGTATAAACAGTAAAGCTTCACATACCCTTGTCTCAAAACCCACTCTTATAACATAATTTCTTCTTATCTCTTGTCCAAACCATCCCATCATTTCCACTTCTTCATTTATAATATGACTTCCACTGCAATCCTGACCCTGAATCTTTTCCAAAATTTACAAATTTTTTCATAGAAATGTGATACTATAGTTTACATTTATTCCCAGTAAAAATAGCATGTTATTTTTAAAAACCTATCTTAGAATAGAATTGTATTTTTAAAAAAATTTTTGAATTGCAGATGTAGGAGATATTTTATCAAAAAAACAACGGATTTAGAGCTGTTGATTTTTAAGAAATATGAAGGAAGATAGGCCATAGTGGCTTTTATAAAGATTTGCTTTTAACTTTTCAGTTACTTCGAGATACTCAGTTTCATAGTGGGTATGAGGAAGATGATGAAACAACCTGGTTGCCATGTCAGCTTCTTGCTTCTATCCAGTCTGCCCTTTCATCCAGAAGAGTTGCAGGTGGAGCTCCTAAAGGTATGATGTTAATATTTAAGATTTATGAAAAGGAAAGGAAGTTTTAGTTTTTGAGGTGTCATTAAGGAAGCACAGAATGATTTATGAATCACTTTTATTAATATAAAGTTGCCAAAAGTTTTTTTTTTTAGGCAAAGGTGTAGTTAGAGATTTTGAAGTTAGGGGTCTTGGCACTTTGAACTGTCCATTCCATTTTTTACAAGTACACTGTACATAGTACCTGTAATTTTTTTTATATAAACTTCATTATATGTAGTTACTGTTTGGAAATACAGTTCCGTTCATTTTCTTGTGCCACTAAAACAGGCGCGATCATATCATACTACTAGTTATAAAATAAATTATATACAGTAGTGCCTCAGACTTCGAACTTAATCCGTTCCTGAAGGCTGTTTGAAGTACGATTTGTTCGAAATATGAAACAAATATCCCCATATGAAATAAAGGGAAAAGGGGTAATTCGTTCCAGCCAACCCAAAGAATCCCCCTTTTCATATTTTTTTCTATTATTAATGTGTTCAAAAGTTAAATTAAGAGTCGAAAGTAGTAAAACAATTCGATATAAGAAGTAAAATTTTATTTTATGTACGATTACAAACTATTTGGTGAAAATAGCGCATGGTCGATGGGGGGGTGGAGGGAGGAGAGATCGGGACCCTTTGAGGGAACCAAAATGGTGCTGTAGGCAAAGGGTGATAAAAAGAATAAGTTTTTATTCATATTTTAATAGGATAATCAAAGGAATCAATAGTGTGTATGCCCGATTGTGTCTGAGAGAGAGAGAGAGAGAGAGAGAGAGAGAGAGAGAGATTATTATTATTAATAGGTGTTAGTTTTTTCCAGACCTCTGAGTCTCAAGTAGACTCTTCTCGGGCTGGTTCTCAGGGATTCAATCCTGAGAAGAGAAAAAAAAAAAAAAAAAAAAAAAAAAAAAAAAAAAAACTTCTTAGACTTTATTTGAGAAACCCGTCTTATTTAAAAAATTTATGATTTTATTAATTGAAAAAATCCCTGCTTTCCGCAAGAATAGTTTTCATTTCCGAACTCCGCAGATAAATAGATCTTTGCTGGGTCCAATTTTGGGACACTCAAACAAGCAAATGCTGTACTGTCATGGGTGTTTGACATCTGTTACATTTCACTGGGTCAGCATGTGTGTTGACATCAAGTGACCATGTGAGAATCTTGTGTGTCCTATACGTAGCCTTGCTAGGATCACCTCTTTTGCTCTTTCCTCCTGTGAGGATGTCCTCCATGCATAGACTTTCAGTTTTTATATTTTTAAGTTTATTTGTTGTTGGCACAGAGGCCCATTCTTCTTTGCCATTATATTATTATGAGGTGGTGTTAGTTCCAGACCTTGAGTCTCACCGTAGAACTCTTCTCGGGCTGGTTCTCAGGGATCAATCCTGAGAAAAAAAAAAAAAAAAAAAAAAAAAAAAAAATTAGACTTTATTGATTTGACAAACCCGTCTTATTTAAAAAATTTATGATTTTATTAATTGAAAAATCCCTGCTTTTCCGCAAGAATATTTTCATTTCCGAACTCCGCAGATAAATAGGATCTTTGCTGGTCCAATTTGGGCACTCAACAAGCAAATGCTGTACTGTCATGGGTGTTTGACATCTGTTACATTTCACTGGTCAGCATGTGTTTGCATCAAGTGACCCATGTGAGACTCTTTGTGTGTCCTATACGTAGCCCTGCTAGGATCACCTCTTTTGCTCTTTCCTCCTGTGAGGATGTCCTCCATGCATAGACTTCAGTTTATATTTTTAAGTTATTTGTTGTTGGCACAGAGGCCCATTCTTCTTTCCAATCCTGGTAAATTAATAAGTTTTAACTGATTTTACCCAGTCTGACACTGGGGCATATGAAATTGTTGGAGGGATAGTGCAGGCTTAATTTGGCAGCAGAGTCTGCATATTCATTTCCTTTTATTCCCACGTGTGCTGGGATCCAACATATTTCCATTGTAAACTTTCCTGATTGGAGGAGTGATGAATTTTTATTTGAATTTCCTGTACTATTTGGTTTCCTGGTTTATACGTCTTATTGCATCTAAATAGCGCTACGTGAGAGTCACTGAAAATAACAGAGACACTTGCTTTTGCCTCAGATACATATCTAGCCATCTGTATGGCTGTGACTTCAGCAGTAAATACTGATGATATTGAAGGTAGGCTTTTTTTACTTAACATATTTTCGAATATGCAGATGCTCCTACTCCAACATTATTTTTGGAGCCGTCTGTATATATCATAAATTTGTCGCCTTTTCTTCTAATGTGCTCCAAAGCATGTTGGCGGTACATTTCCGTACTTGTCCATTTTGTTTTTTTTGAGTAGGTAAGGGACAGGGAGGTAGCATATCTTTACTCTATAAAAATCCATGGTGGTGGCAATTCCATTGGTGGGAAAAATTGGATTCATATTATGTATGTTCATTATGTATCTAGCTCTTTTTGGGAAAGAGCTAGTACTATTAACTGCTGTTACTTGATTACAGTTTTGGAAGCAGTAAGTTGCAGGAGACGATCCTGCTTGCATTGAAAGACCTCTTTGTATTGTTATTATAAATTACGGTGATGTTTTAAGGGCAAAACACCTGCCTCCACCAAAAGTGAGTTTGTTGGGGACGATCGGAAACTCCTGTGCACAATCGCACGCCTTCATGGTGCACTGCATCGAGAGATTTTAATGCAGATTCTGAGGCGGATGAATATATTGGACAGCAGTAATCTATTATGGATAAGACTGTTGCCTTATTATATCATTAATAAAATGTCTCGCTTTGCTCCCGCCCAATTAGTGTGTGATAACTTTTTTAATATGGCAAGGGCTTTGATGGCGCCCTGGCTTTAAATGTATTGATGTGCTCTTTCCAATTTAAATGTTGATCAAATATTACTCCCTAGATACTTTGATTTTTTTGTACAAAATTGATTTCAGTGCTATAAAGATGCAGTTTGATTGTTTGGTTCTTCATCCACCTTTTGTCTTTGTAGAAGACGATGCTTTTGTTTTATCAGTTGAAAATTTTTAAATTTACAACTGAATTTGCCCAACTACATATATTTGAAATGGCAGTACTGAGAACTCTCAGAGCATGTCTCCAGATACTACTCGTATAGTAAATGACAAAGTCATCAACATATAAACTGTTTTACACCACTTGGTAAATTTATAGTAATGTCATTGATTGCTAAAGCAAACAATGTACAGCTCAAGACACTACCTTGAGGGATTCCTTCTTCCAGTTTATAGGTTACTGAGTAGGAATTTTCTAACTCTTACTTGAAAAGTTCTGTTTGTTAAGAAGTTCTTAATAAATATTGGTAAGTGCCTCTTAGTCCCTTGAGTGGAGTTTTTTGCATGATGTTAGTTTCCATGTTGTATCGTATGCTTTTTCTATATCAAAAAATATAGCTACTGTTAATTTCTTTTGTTCAAAGCCTTTTTTGATATTGATCTTCTAAATGTGTTAAGGGATCTAGGGTGATCTGCCAGCTATTGAACCAGATTTGTGTGGTTGTTAAAATGGATTCTTTGGTTATTACATACGTTAATCGTGCATTAACCATTTTTTCTAAGATTTTGCATAGGCAACTTTGTTAGAGATATCGGTCTATAATTGGATGGATTACTTGCATCCTTTCCTGGTTTGTTTATTGGAATAATTATGGCATGTTTCCATTTATCAGGAAAGACACGTTTTAGCCAGATACTATTGTAAAATTTTAATAAATATGATTTAGCTATAGGAGCTAATTTTTCTATCATTAAAATGATATTTTATCATATCCTGGTGCAGAGGGATGACAAGAGTTGATGGCATTATCTAGTCATCCATGTTAAATATAGTTTTATATTCCAGGTCTTCAAGAGTTTCAAAATTGAGTATTATATTTTCTTTTTGTTTTCTGATACTTTGAAAGCATGTATCTAGGCTGGAGTAAGCACTGATGTTTTCAAAATGTTTCCCAATTATGTTTGATATTTCATAAGTATCATGGATATTTTTTTCCATTTAAATGTATTGCACTTCTTGGAGGTCTTATATGTTTTCCATTGATTTTCCTTATCTTTTGCCAGACATCCCTTGTGGATGTGTTTTGAAGATATGTTTGAGACATATTCCTTCCATGATGCGATTTTTTCAGCTATTACCGTTTTTCTAAATTTGGCTGTATGTTTGGTTTATTGTTATTTGTTAGTCTATTTTGTGGTTTAATTGTTATGTTTTTTGTTATAACTATTTTTGTTTAATATGTTTATACTATAGGCATTTTGTTGAGTGATTAAGGAGAGTTTTGAGTCTGTTTAGATTGCGACTCAATAATATGTTTTATTTTACTTATGTTGTTAATGTTGGATTCCACCATGGACAGGGGATTTTTGTGGAATGTGTTTTTGGTTTTGAATACTTTTATCTGCAGCATTTATTATGAAGTTTGAGAAGGATTCACATGTAGTATTGTGATCTTCATTATGTGGGAATGGTGGTATGTTTCGTGTGTATAGGAAATATTTATCCCAGTTAGCTTTTTGGATATTATATCTTGTAGGTGCAATATTTTGACATTACTTAAGTAGTTCAGAATGATTGGGAAATGGTCACTTGTGTATGAATCGTCTAGGACGTTCCATTCAAATTTCCTCCGCTACATCATTTGAACATAATGAAATGTCAATTGAAGAAAAGGTTAGGTGTGTATTTGAAAAAATATGTTGGAACTTCGCTTTCATTGAGGACAATACAGATTGTGTTTCATTATAGTATTCTCTATGTTGATTCCGGATGTGTCAGTGGGGTTATTAATATCCCATAATGGATTATGTGCATTAAAATCTCCTACTATAAGTAGTGGTTCCTGTATACTTTTGCTAATAAGTTCAGAAAAATCACTGAAATTTGCATTGAAATTTGGTTGGTTATATAAATTACAAATAGTAATTTTACTTTTATCAGGCATATACAGTTTAATTGATGTTATTTGATATGGCATAGATGGTATGTTCAACAGGTTCATATGTAATGCTATTATGAACGTATATGGCTGTGCCTAATTTTCCACCGTCAGTGGTGAATAACAGGCAATTTTATAGTGTTGGATATTTGTAGGGGTTACTTCCTATATGTTGTAGACATATGCACATTGGGTTGTGGTCTCGTATGATTCTTGTAATTCACCCAGAACGTAGTCGGGGTTAAGAGACCATTTATATTCCATTGAATGATTTTATATTCCATTATTGGGAGGAATTGGTGTTAAATTCTGTAAATTGATTGCTGATTTTACTTTATCTCGTAGTTTATATGCATTTGAATTTATTTGTGGTTTTTTAATCGTTGTATTTGTATGTTGGTTATTAGATTCTGCAGTGTTGTTTGTTTTTCATA
>NC_087207.1:40025504-40192184 GCF_015104395.2 Macrobrachium nipponense | reverse complement strand
TATTACAATATTTTTAGTGGTCTTTCTTGAGTTTTTACTAACAATATAGGAGGTTTTAAGCATTTTTATAGGGGTTCCAACTATTCGTGGGTTCTAACTATTCACGGGAGTGTCTGGTATGCATCCCCCACGAATATGGGGGGACCACTGTAGACATCTCTCATTAGGATCCTTTAGCATGAGAGAGAGACTTTGGCCAAGTGCTAACCCTTTCACCTCAATATGTCAATATGATTGACAGTTATGCCCTCATCCCTCCCCTGAAGTCGGAGACAGACAAAGATCAGGGAAAACAATTTATTGACCTAAAGTCTTACTAATTCACTATATTTTCTTTAATGAAATGGTATTTTGTTGTGTTTACAATAATAGTATTAATATTTGAAAATGAGTAAATCACTTATCATACAATACAAATAAACTACATAATATGCATTAAATATGTGTGCATAGAAATTCTCTCATCTCAGTATGAGAGAGAGAGAACTGAGAAAGGAAAGGAGAAAAAGAGTGAGAGAGAATTATTAATTTTATTATTTAACATTATTATCTAATTAATCTTAATGACCTTGATTTAATATTTTGAAAATCAGTAGTACACTAAATTATTATTTTATTATAAAATGTATATGTACTACATGCAATACAGTATTTAGTAACAAAAATAATATGATAATACAGAATACTATTGCTCTGTGAAAAAATCTGTGAGTAGGCAAGTTTCCCTCAAATAATTTATCGATAGGTTCCAAAGCCCTACAAAAACACCCCAGTAAATTTTATAATAAAATTAAATTGACCAATAAACAATGAAATACCACAACAATTTGGAGCATTCAATACCTAACTTAGTACGTACTAGTATGTACTAATATGTACGTACCTGTAAATAAAGTATATTAGTGTACATGGTATACAAGAAATATGTACGTACATACGTACGTATGTACTAAAATGTGGAAGCTTACCTTTCGAGTGAGGCTCTCTCCAAAAGTGGCGACAGAGGAGGAGGACAAACGCCAGAAAAAACTTCTTATAATACGTACACTTAACTTTACGAAACACATTAAAAATGTCAGGAAACATACAACTAAACTTTAAGAAACAAATTAACAAAACTGTAACACTTAACTTTACACAAAAAAATGAAGTTTTATGTTAAAACAAAGTTTAATGTATTAACTTACCTGGCCATGTATATATAATAGCTATATTCTCTGTTCCACCTGGCAGAAATTTTCAAAACTCGCGGCAAACGCTAGTAACCTATTAGTAGTTCAGGCAACCACCACCCCGTTACCGTGGCGCTAGCGCTAGGAACCGTTCCCAATTGGGCCAGATTTCTCTGAACCCTGTCTCCTGAGGGGAGGCGGGTGGGAATTAAATTATATATACCTGCCAGGTAAGTATATATTAAACTTTGTTTTAACATAAAAACTTCATTTTAATGTATGACACTTACCTGGCAGGTATATATATAGCTGATTGACACATTTGGAGGTGGGTCAAAGACAGCAACATTATTAGAGTATAAAAATATTATTAAAATATTATTAAAACTCTAGGTTCCTTACCTGCTAAGGTAGCTGACTTCATAGGTCCTGCCTCTAAGCCTGCTTAAACCTTAGTAGCTCTCAACAAGGAAGTGTCCTGTATGTTGAAGAAGCTAAGACTGGAACTGACAACTGGACGTGACCAATGTGTTGACAGAACCGTACAGCCCTCTTATGGACACGGCATTCAAGCTAGTAATAGATCATTTACCTGAACTACACACACACCATCACCAGATAATACTAACAAGACTGATAAAAGTACCGAACACTTTTCTCAGACGACAAAAACACAAACACCATCACCTAATAAAATCAACTAGTTTAAAAGAAGGTTATGGGTAGTAACTCCTTTGCCCAATACTGTACCAGAGGACACGTATGGACCTAGCGTCTGACAATTATCAAAGGTTGTCTGAACATCTCTAAGATAATGAGACGCAAATATTGAATTAGTTCTCCAATATGTGGATTCAATAATTTCCTTGAGGGCTAATTCTTTTTAAAAGCTAATGAAGTCGCAACTGCCCTGACTTCATGAGCCTTCACTTTCAAATACCAAAGCTCTGCTCTTGACACAACATATGAGCTTCTCTAATTAACTCTCTCATGAAGAAGGCTAGAGCGTTCTTCGTCATGGGTCTACTGGGGTCTTTAACTGAACACCACAGAGCATCAGAATTCCCTCTGATATCTCTTGTTCTTTCCATATAAAACCGCAATGCTCTCACTGGGCAGAGAACTCTTTCTTGCTCGTGACCCACTAACTCAGACAGACCCAAAACTTCAAAGGATCTTGGCCAAGGATTAGCTGGATTCTCATTCTTGGCCAAGAAACCTTCTTGGAATGAACACACTGCGTTGCCATGTCTCCATCCCACCTTCTTCGATATGGCCTGAAGCTCACTAGCTCTTTTAGCGGTTGCCAAAGCTACTAAAAAGATAGTTTTTTCTTAGCAACATCTCTCAGAGAGGATTTTCTCTAAAGGCTCGAATTTGCTAGAAGTTAAATACTTCAAGACCACATCGAGGTTCCAAGCAGGTGGCCTGCATTGTGGTTGTTTCTTCGTACCAAATGACCTAATCAGATCTCTAAGGTCTAAGTTATTCGAGATGTCTAGATCTCTGTGTCTAAACACTGAGGTTAGCATACTCTTATAACCTTTGATTGTCGAAACTGACAAGCCCAATTCCTTCCTCAAGTATAGAAGGAAATCTGCGATTTGGGTCACAGAGGTACTGGAATGAAGACACTTTCCTGTTCTTACACCACTTCCGGATATTCTCCACTTCGACTGATATACTGTGATTGTTGAGTTTCTTCTGGCTCTAGCCACTGCCCTGGCCACCTCTCTAGAATATCCCCTCGCTCTGACAAGACTTTCGATAGTCTGAACGCAGCAGACCCAGAGCGAGGGTATTCTGTGAAACCTGTCGAAGTGGGGTTGTCTGAGTAAATCTACTCTTAGGCGGAAGAGTCCTTGGCGTATCTATTGTCCATTCCACTACCTCTGTGAACCAACTTTGGGCCGGCCAAAACGGGGCTATTAAGGTCATCCTCGTCCCTTGGCTCTCCCTGAACTTCTTCATCACTTTCCCCAGTACCTTGAACGGAGGAAAAGCGTACACATCTAAGTTTGTCCAATCCATCAGGAATGCGTCGACCGCCACTGCTTCCTGGTCTGGAACCGGAGAGCAATAGGTTGGTAACCTTTTTGTTCTGGCTGTCGCAAACAGATCTACTACCGGACGGCCCTACAACTTCCACAGGCTCTGGCAAACCTCCATGTGCAACGTCCACTCCGTCGAGAGAAGTTGTTCTCTTCTGCTCAACAGGTCCGCACTCACATTTTTCTCTCCTTGTATAAACCTGGTGGAGTAGCACGACCCTTTCCTCTTCCGCCCAAAGCAGAACTTCCTTTGCCAGATTGTAAAGGGGAAAGAAATGAGTCCCTCCTTGTTTGCGGATGTATGCCAGAGCCGTGGTGTTGTCCGAGTTGATCTGCACTGTCTTGTCTCGAATCAACTCTCTGAAGTGCTTCAAGGCCAAGAAAATTGCCATCAGTTCCTTCCTGTTTATGTGCCAACTTGTTTCTTCTTGCTCCAAAGTCCCGACACCTCTTGAGGGCCTAATGTCGCTCCCCAACCCGCGTCCGACGCGTCGGAAAACAAGACGAGGTCTGGGCTCTTCTGCTGAAGCGACATCCCTCTTGCTAACCTGCCTGGAGTTAGCCACCACTTTAATTCCTCCTTTACTTCGGCAGGAATTAGAAACTGGAAGGAATCCGGTTGCAATTTTCTTGGCCATGAATCCTTCAGGAAAAAACTGTGAGAGGTCTCATGTGCAGTCTTCCTAAAGAAATGAACCTCTCTAGCGAAGAGAGTGTGCCCAGTAGACTCATCCACTCTCTTGCTGAGCATCGGTCCTTCTTTGAGAAAGTCCTGCACCTTCCGAATGCATGGGCTTGCCTTTCGGGGACGGAAAAGCCCGAAAAAGTCACTGACGATATCTGAATCCCCAAATAAACTATCTGTTGTTGGGGATCCAATTGAGACTTTCCCATGTTTACTACCAGACCTAGGTCTTTTGCTAAGTTCAATGTTTGATTCAAGTCTCCAGACATTGACTTCTTGATTGGGATCTTATCTTAAAACCAGTCGTCCAGATAAAAAAAAAAGACACTCTGATCCCTCTTAAATGCAACCATCTCGCCACATTGGACATCATCCTCGTGAACACTTGGGGGCTGTGCAAAGGCCGAAGCACAGGCCTTGAACTGAAAGACCCTGTCCTGAATCACAAACCATTAAATACTTCCTGCTTCCTGGATGAATCGGAATATGAAAGTATGCGTCTTGTAAGTCCAGGGTCCCCATCCAGTCCCCTGGACGTACCGCTGCCAGTACTGAATCGTCGTCTCCATAGTGAACTTGGTCTTTTCTACGAAAAGATTCAGTTGACTTACGTCCAGAACTGGCCTCCAACCTCCCGAGGGACTTTGCAACCAGGAACAACCGGTTGTAAAATCCCGGAGATTCGTGATCCAGAACAGGCTCTATGGCTCCTTTCTCTAGCATGGAAGCTACTTGCTCCCACAGAGCCACTTTCTTCACTAAATCGTTGTAATTTGCCCCGAGGGCTCTCGGAGATGTTGCGAGAGGAGGTCTCTTCAAGAAAGGAATCTTATACCCTTCCCGAGCTACGTTGACAGCCCAGGGATCTGCCTTCATGTTCTGCCAAACTTCCCAAAAACCTTGAAGTCTGGCTCCCACCTGTCGTCTTGGAGGACTGAAATCCATTCTTTTAGAGGTGGTCTTGGCTCCTCTTTTATGGGTACTCTCTTACCCCTAAAGGCGGGTCGAGCGAATGTTCGCCTGCGAAAGGGCTGTTGCGAAGGCCTAGTTTCCTTTGGAGAGTCTTAAAACCAACTTGGATGGTAAGAACTTCTTAAACTGAAGACGAGAGAAGATCTTGAGTGGCTTCTGAGAAAGGGAGAGAGCTATATCCCTAATCACCTCGAAGGAAACAGCTGTTTCGAATGTGAGAGAACAGCAACTCCGATTTCTGAGAGTTAGAAACTCCTTTTGAAGCGAAAGAACACAAGCGATCTCTTCTTTAGTACTCCTGCTGTGAACAAAGAAGCCAGTTCATTCGTTCCGTCTCTCAGAGCCTTGTCCATGCAGGACATAATGCTCTTAGCTGTTTCTATATCCTGCGAATCCTCTCTTCTAGGGAGTTCGCCAGTGCTCCCAAAGACCAATCCAGGAAATTGAAGACTTCGAAAGTCCTAAAAATCCCTTTAAAAAGATGGTCAAACTCTGAAGACGTCCACCAGACCTTAGCAGACTGTAACACCTGTCTGCAGTGAGCTGTCACTATACTGGAGAAGTCCCCCTGGGAGGAGGCAGGTACTCCCAGGCCTAGACTTTCTCCAGTAGCGTACCATAAACTCCTGACTTCGATGCTAACTTAGCTGGTGGAAAAAACAAAAGAGTATTTCCCGCTTCTTTCTTATCCTTCATCCAGTCATTCACACGTTGGAGGGCCTTCTTCGCCGAAATTGACAGAGTCATCTTAAGGAAAGAGGACTTCTTTGGAGTCCTAGTCTTGGAAAACTGTGATAAGGGAGATAACGGAGCTGTCGGTTGAATTCCCCTTCAAAAATAGAAAGAAGACGTGAATCAGAACCTTATAATCTGAAGAAGGTTCCGTATTCTTTTCCTCAACTAATTCCAATTCCTCTTCTGCTGAAGAAATGTCTTGTAAATCATTGTCGTGTTGACGCTTCGCTGACGGAATAACTCCTGCTGCCTGCGTCCTGCCGCTAACGAGGAATCGGCGTCCTGCCACCTCTCGATGTCCTGCCGCCTGCGTCCTGCGTCCATCGTAGACACGTCTGCTTCCTGTCGCCTGCATCTTGCGTCCACAATTGATCCCGAGTCCTGACGTTTGCGTCCTGCTTCTTCCGAAACCATTTTCTTCTTCCTGCGTTCTGCGTCCTGAATAACCAAGCGATCGCCTGCCTCCCTCGTAGCGCCAGTGCGCCCTGAGTCCTCGGCGAACGCGTCCTTGTCTTCCCTTTTAGAAGACTTAAACGGGGAAGGAAATCGTCCTTCCGCCTCGAAGATGCTTGCACAGGCGCATCCCAAGACTTCACAAGAACTGCCAGCTTGGACTGCATTTCCCTTAAGAAACCCTTCGTACTATCTTCCTGAATGGTAGAGGACGAAGGAGGAGGATTACGAGCTGGGACTGCGACGTAACGGAGAGCGATCTTGTACTCTACCCGACGGAAAAGACGAGAGGGGAAGATACACAAGAAGATGGAGGAGAGTCTCTCATCGAAATCCAAGGACGAGAAGGACGTATAGCGTCAGTGCGCCCTGAGTCCTCTTTAGCACGAAAAAATCCTTTCCTCTTGATCGGAACTGCGTCCCCGTTCTTTCCGAGGAGGACAACACCTCAGGACTACTCCAAGCCTCACGATCTTGAGCATGTCTCTCGAGAGCCGTTGATGTCCTGAAAGTCCTCTTGAGGGGGCGAGACACAACTGCATACCGACGTTCCCGCTCGAAGTCGAACCATCCGAGGACGCACACTCCCAGTTACGCCTTTTCTGCGGCGAACTGCAACAGCCTGGGAACTTGCAACAGGACTGTTCGAAGGGACGCCTGACCGCGACAAAACCTCTCGCCTCCCTTCGACTGTCGACATGCCTTCTCCCTATGGTCTGGGAGCTTGACAGAGGTCTAGGTCTAGGAGCACGAGAGAGACGATCAGACGCCCCCTCACTACACTTTCACTGACATCAAAAGCACTAACTTTATCCGTAAGTCGCTGTATCTGGTCGCCCATGGACGCAAGGGCAGCAAACACCTTCACAATATGTGTCGTTCGCCTCCTCCGATACAGCAGCGGGCGCAGGAGATACCTGGGGAGAAGGAACTGCCAATTCTACGTAGAAGGAGCTGGAGAGGAAATACATTCACTCCTTTTACTAGAAGAATTCGACTTCTCACTACGAGAAACAGATCTCCATTACACGATCTTTCTCAAGCCTCTCAACATATTTCATAAATACTTCATTCCTTCTCTGATAAATTCTCACATTCAAAGCACCTATTCTCCCAAGTACACACATTCTCTCTACACTTCTTACAAATGGTATGAGGTCGACCGAAGCTTTCGGCAACCTTACCTTACACCCCTCTTTTACACAAACTCTAAACATTACTTCCAGTATCAGACATCTTTAAAGAACAATCCAAAGCGAATGCCAAGCTAACGTTTCCGAGTACAATACCAAAGATCCATGAAAAGTCAGCAACGAGAATGAAAATCCTAGCAGGGAACCACCACAATGTTGCCGGTTCGGCTGGCAGAGAAAATCTGGCCAATTGGGAACGGTTCCTAGCGCTAGCGCCACGGTAACGGGGTGGTGGTTGCCTGAACTACTAATAGGTTACTAGCGTTTGCCGCGAGTTTTGAAAATTTCTGCCAGGTGGAACAGAGATATAGCTATATATATACCTGCCAGGTAAGTGTCATACATTAAACTTAAAATTAAAAATTTTGTTGTTGTTGTCTTTTTTTTTTACTTTTTTATACTTTATGTTTTTTTTTTTTTTTTTTTTTTTTAACATAACTATCCAAGGAAGATTGCTTCTGTCTACTTTTCACAATGTTCCTGAAATGACTCAGGCAAATGTCATCAAACTGCGTAAGGATACGACCTGTAAGCCTTTTCTACAAATGATTGCACCTTATGAAAAGCAGCTAGAGCATCCTTAATTTCAGCCGTTGTTATAGGGTCGTCCTCCTCCTCCTTGCCGCTGCTAGAGAACTCTTCTTGAACGATGTTATGTTGCATGGCCTCCAACTCCTTCAGGTCATCCGTCGTAAGCTCCTCTTGGTGCTCCTCGAGAAGGTCGTTGATGTCGTCCTCGTCGACGACCAGCCCCATGGACTTGCCGAGTGCAACAATCTCGTCAAGATCTGGTTGCGAAACAGTTTCAGGATCGTCAACTGTTCCTGAATCTGCAGCACCAGCTTCGCCCATATCGAATCCCTCGAGTTTTTCTCCATGAAAAATTCAAGGTTCACCTCGTAACCTCCTGCCAAGCTTGATTGAAGAGTCGGATGCATATCACAACATCGAAATGCTCCTTCCAAAATTCATGCAAGGTAAGGTTTGTGGTATCGGTGATGTCGAAACATCTCTTGAAAAGATGTTGCGTATACAGCTTCTTGAAGTTCGATATCACTTGCTGGTCCATGGGCTGGAGGAGAGGGGTGGTGTTAGGCAGAAGATAAAGAACCTTGATAAAAGAATACTCCGCTAGGATATCTTCCTCGAGGCCAGGGGGGTGAGCAGGGGCATTGTCCAACAGCAGACATTTCGAGGGAGCGCTTCTCTTCCAAGAATTTCTTCACTGTCAGGCCGAAACACAGATTTACCCACTTGGTGAACAAAAGTCTCGTTACCCAGACTTTCCCATTAGCCCTCCACATCACTGGAAGCTTCTCCTTAAGCACTTTGTGGGCTTTGAAGGCTCAAGGAGTCTCCGAATGGTACACAAGTAGGAGCTTCACCTTGCAATCCCCACTGGCGTTCGAACAAAGTGCGAGCGTAAGCTTGTCTTTCATAGGCTTATGCCCGGGTAGCTTCTTCTCTTCCTCCGTGATGTACGTCCGACGAGGCATTTTTTTCCAAAAAAGGCCAGTCTCATCACAATTGAAGACTTGCTGAGAACTGTAGCCTTCCTTGATTGTCATCTCGTAGAACGTCTTAATAAAGGCTTCGGCCGCTTTCGTGTCTGAGCTGGCTGCCTCCCCATGCTACACCACCGAATGGATGCCAGTCCGTTTACGGAATTTCTCGAACCACCCATGAGAAGCCTTGAACTCTGGGGTTGGCGGCGATGTCCCTTCTCCTCCGTCGTCTTCGGCCTGGGCAATCAAATCGCCGAAAATAGCGCTGACCTTGTGGCAGATAGCCGTCTCTGTTATCGTATCGCCAGCGATTTCTTTGTCTTTTATCCAGACAAGAAGCAGCCTTTCATCTCGTCGTGCACGTGGCTCCTCTTGCTAGACAAAATAGTCATGTCCTTGGAAGGTGTAGCTGCTTTGATGGCATCCTTCTGTGCGCAATTAAGTTATGTAATACGAATACGTATGTAGTAAAGTTCTCACACAACACGATAAAGTAGTACTACAACGAAATCACTAACGAATTTACGTTAATAAACGAAATCGTATAGAACGAACGAATTCCGCGTGCTTACGATACTGATTATGCCGCCGAGTGGCAGAAAAAGCACGCCGCTACGTAAATGCATGATGGGATCATGGGAGAGATGCTGACCAATAGGAGAGCAGGATCTTATGGTGGTGACTAGCATCAGGAACCAATGGGAGAGCGGGAGGATGGTGGCGAG
The DNA here is from genome assembly GCF_015104395.2 of Macrobrachium nipponense. Taxonomy (NCBI): domain Eukaryota; kingdom Metazoa; phylum Arthropoda; class Malacostraca; order Decapoda; family Palaemonidae; genus Macrobrachium; species Macrobrachium nipponense. Next base: position 40,182,693 of record NC_087207.1, on the reverse strand, counting down.
TCTACTGAGTTGGCGGCGCGCGAGTTTTAAAATTGTTATTGGTGGTCCGGGCGAATCTCGGGACTTCACAGCCACAACCTTTCGTATCCTGAACTATTTTTGTATGTAGAGCCAAAAAAATCTTCGTATTTGCTTTCATATCTCGAGTTTTTCGTAAGTTGAGCCTTTCGTATGTCGAGGTACCACTATACAACAAAAGTTCTAAATAGCACCTGAATTATAGTAAAAGCAGAAAATTAGGGATGTTGACAACAGAGGAATTTTGTGCCAGATTCTCTCACAAAGGTCAGGCTCAAGTTTTTGGTGTGTGTTAAAATTACAGAAAATAAGAACCTCATTTTTTTAAACATAAACTTAAGTACAGATACTTAGAAAATCTTCTGTAGAATATTAAGAAATAAATAAGAAGATTAAAAATAAAAAGTAAAAAATGCGGCAAAGTTTCTACTGCACGATTGAGTTTTCTATACGACATATAATGCTGTATAAAACCATCGGCTATGATCAATGTTGCGTCATTTGCATATTTATATATCTGCTTATGTAATAATGACTGAATAAAGAGCCAACAAAAAATGGCTTTTTAAGCAGATCATGAATCAGCAGAAGTCGATCGAGCAATGTCTTGATTGCCATGTCGAATACCAACGATAACAGAGTGACAGTTTTAGGTTTCCATCTAATTAAGATAACTTAAATCTATTTAGAATTGTTTCTTAAATGCAAAACCTGTGACTAACTTGTTAAGGGAAGTTTATGGGAAATGATCTTTTGGCTGTGAAGAAAAAGAATATAACAGGCAGTCCCCGGTTATTGGCAGGAGTTCCATTCTTGGGCGGGTGCTGATAAGCGAAAACCACCATTAACTGGAACCCGTGATTTATGGTGCCATAATGGAGCTATGGAACCAATAACAGTTATTAGCACCATAACTCTTATTATTGGTGCCTTATGGCGCCATATGGCTCCTTATGGTACCGACAGCTGGAACTCAGTCCAATATGGTGCCATAAATGGAAGATTTTATGGTACTACACAAGCACATAAAACTGGATCAAGGGTTACAATTGGGTATGGTTGATGATTGGAGGGTGGATGATCAAAATACCAATTTGCAGGCCTCTAGCCTCAGTCGTTGTTTAGATCCAAGGATGGACAGAAAAAGTGCGGGTGGACGGATGGACAGACTGACAAAGAACGGGGGACGGATGGACACAGACTGAAAATGCCGGCACAATATTTTGTTTTTTTTTTACAGAAAACTAAAAATCCATGCCTGCTATGAGATAGAAATAAGAAATTGCTATATCATAGTAGTGTACTTTATTTATTCCAAAAACTCAATACATTTAATACGTACATATTAGTTCATGTTTGTTGTTCTGTTCTTTGGGGTTTATTGCCAAACCTTATCAGCATCCCAAAAAACAAAAAAAAGTTGATAACCTATGACTATATTTTGGACCAAAAAAGGGATTTTGACGAAGGAAAAATCTATTTCTGGGCAACGACCTGTGTCGCCCTGTGAATGGTTCCTTTGATACTATTTCTGAAGAATAAATATTGCTATTCATCCTAGAGAAAAAAGAAACAATATAATGCCAAGATAAATGGCTCGCTCACTTCTTATAGAAGTGTCGGTATAGTAAGGAGCGAGTGGAATCACTACTAGAGGTCCCTTGCCATTTAGCTTCTTCCTTCGACAAAACCCCGAACTAACGGAGGATCCGTGCTACAGCTCCCGGTACGAACTACTACCGTGAGCGCCTCCGACGCCCTGAGACGTCATTCCTGAAGATAGCCTCCAAGCTTGGGGTAAGCTGGGTGAGGATAATCTAACTACAGGGTGGGTTTCACAGGGCGACACAGGTCGTTGCCCAGAAATAGATTTTTCCTTCTCAAAATCCCTTTTTCTGGGCTTGACCTGTGTCGGCCTGTGAAATAGTACCAGAGAATGCCAAACACCAAGCTTGAGGAACAGTACAGATAAATTAAGAAGGTAAAGTTAAACACTTGTAAGGTTAATAGTATTAATAATCAACTAAAATTACAGTCTTACCCTAAGGGAAGTATAAGCCCTAAAACACGGGTTATCACTTAAAATTAGTTAGCCTAACAACAAACAATAACAATACAGGTTAGGCAAAGACAAGATATAAGTTGATATATACAAAAGAATGGAACTGAATCCGATTAGAATGATGAACAAAAGCAAACTCAAGGTAACCCAATACATGGAGGCGACTAAAACTAAGTAAGGGTGCAATGGGGCAGGTAGAAGGGAAGGCTACAAGAAGTTATAGTAAAAATTAAGAATCAGGAGAAACTGTGTTTCCAGCTGCCACTGCTGGAAATTTGAGGGCTTCTAAGGTTTTAGGTAGTGCCGTTTGAAAACTGTCGGAGATTTCCAGCCTGTATACTTCTTAAGATCGTCAAAATTCATGTGTTGGAAATAATTAATAGGTGTGGGCCACCGCCCTAACATCGTGGGCCCGAGGAAAGGACTCTGGATTGGCCTGTTTAATGAAGTATAAAATTTGTTGCCTGATCCCTTTTAGGGATAAAGTACCACCTCCCTTCCTAATGAACAATGGGCCTGAAGATTTCAGAGTTGTTTCTGCTTAGGTAGGATCTTAATGGAGTTTACAGACAAAAAGGAAAAGGGAAATGTCTTGAGGTAGTGGTAGGATTTTCCACGAGCGGACCATCTGTCCAGTGGGTCTTCATTTTTGGCTAGAAAATGGCGATCTGGGGATAAGAGGACTTCCCCTGAGGGGAGGAACTCAATGTGGCCTGGTTCCCTTGATAAAGCTGACAGTTCTGATATTCTAGCTCCGGAGGCTAAACTTAATAAGAATAGGGTTTTCCTCAGGAGGGATATATAATTGCAAGAGTCATTGTTAATGTCCGAGGCCAGTTTGAGGACATCATTTAAGAACCAAGAGACTGATTTAGGTCTCGTTGATGGTCTTAATCTAGCACAAGCTTTTGGTATGGACGTAAAGTACGAATCCGTAAGGTCTATGCTAAAACCAAATTGGAAGATCGTTTAAGAGCTGATTTGGTCGTAGTGATAGTGCTTGCTGCTAAGCCTTTCTCAAACAATGATCTGAAGAAAGTTATGGCTAGGTTCGTTGTCATGACTTGAGAATTTGACAACTTAAGGAACTCTGCTAGTTTTTTCTTGACAGATGAATCATATTGTCGGAGAGTAGATTCTCTTTTTATCTGATTCCAAGAATGAGATATTCTGGGGATCAATTTCTGCATTCCTCATGGCTGCGAATTTCAGAAAATCCATAAAGTTAGGGTTTTCTGAATTCTTGAGGAAGCGGACACAGTCTGAGTTTGCACTAACTGGGTTTAGTTTGGGGTTGGGAATCCGTAGTGGTCGGAGTCTCAACTCTAGGAGTAGAGGGAACCAATTGCTCTGGGCCAGTTGGGAGCTACTAGAGCTACTTGGCCTTTGAATGTCCTGAGTTTGTCTAAAACTTTCATGAGAAGGTTCACCGGAGGGAAGAGGTAAATATTCTTCCATTCGTTCCAATCGAGGATCATTGCATCCGTAGCGTATGCTAGAGGATCGAGGTTGGGTGACCACGTAACAAGGGAGTTTGTGTTTGACTCCGTGGCGAAGAGGTCTACTTGGAGTCCGGGGACTTGTAGACTGATCCAATTGAATGAACTCCTGTCCAGTGTCCACTCCGATTCCAACGGAGCGGAGCGTGATAGAGCGTCTGCTACTACGTTCTTGACTCCTGCCAGGTGAGTGGCTGACAGGTGCCATTTGTTTTTGCATGCCAGAGAAAAGATGGCTATCATGACATGGTTCAAGTGGCTTGACTTGGATCCGCCCCTGTTGATGCAGTGTACTACTACTGCACTGTCCAGAAACTAATTTGAAATGAGAGTTCTTGGGCGGACGGAGTCGTTTCAGTGTGAGGAATACTGCCATGGCCTCCAGTACATTGATATGTAGCTGGCGGAATGTTAACCGACCAAGTTCCTTGAACTTTTTCGTACTGGGAGTATCCTCCCCCCACCCTGTTAGTGAGGCGTCTGTGTGGATCACTAATGATGGAGGGGGAAACTGTAGAGGAATTGCTTTTGAAAGGTTCTTTGTCTCCGTCCAGGGGCGGAGACGTTTCCGTAAGAGTTGCTGGGATAAAGGCTAGTTTGTCCCGTGATCTGCAATTCGCTCTTGAGCGCCATACTCTGTTTATATCTTTTGAGTTTGGCTCTGAGCAGAACGTCTGTGACTGATGCAAACTGGAGTGAGCCCAGGATCCTCTCCTGGCACCTCCTGGATGTTTGTTGTCGTTTGAGAAATTGTTTTGTAGCTCTTGCAATTCTTTCCTTTTCAACGACGGAATTGATAGAGTGTGCGATTGTAAGTCCCACTGAAGGCCTAACCACTGGAATCGAGATTCCGGTGTTAGTCTGGACTTGGTTTTGTTTATTTGAAAACCTAAATGTTCCAGGAATTTGATCACTCTGACCGTTGCTTCTTTGCATTCTTTGGGGTTCTTTGCCCAAATAAGCCAATCGTCCAGATAAGCCACTAACATTATTCCCTGTTTCCTTAGCTCTTGCACTACTGCTTCCGCCAATTTGGTGAAGATCCTGGGGGCTATGTTGAGCCCGAATGGCATTACCTGAAGGAGTAGGATCTGTTGCCTAGTTTTGAAGCCTAGGAATGGACGGAAGTGTCTGGCTATGGGAAACATGATAGTAGGCATCTGTAAGATCTATAGAGGTTGTGACGGCCCCACGGGGAAGTAAGGTCCGTACCTGCGAAACGGTCAGCATCCTGAACTTGTCGCAATGAATGAATAAGTTCAGATGGGACAAAGTCTAAGATGATTCTTCGGGTTTACCGAGTCTTTCTTTGGCACGCTGAACAAGCGTCCTTGAAATTTTAAATTGTTGACTCTTGAGACTACTCCTTTGAGAAGGAGGTCTTCGGTATACTCTACCAATTCCGTTGTTGGTGCTTGATAGAATCTGTGGTTGGAGGAGGGCCCTCTAGCCAACTCCAACCTAGTCCCTTTGTTACTATACTTTGAGCCCAAGGGCTGAACCCCCACCGCTGGCGGAAGAAGAGGTACAGCCTCCCTCCTACCTTGGGATTCTCACTGCTGGTTTGCCGAGGGGGCGCACTCTTGCTCCTCGGAAACCTCTTTCCCCTTTATCAGCCCTGCCGGATTCCTTCTGAATCGAGAGGCACCTCTTGCTCTACTGCCTCTCGCAAACCTATTGAAAGCCTGAAAGTTCTGGCTTTCATAGTTAGAATTGTAGGCTGGCGAGACAGCAAAGGAAGTGGAGGGTTGAGATTGCTGGGACTGAGGGGTCAGAACAAGGTATTGTTGTTGACCCTTCGACGATGGTTGCCCTTGTGATGCTGGGACTGCCTGAACCAACGTTTGTTGAGAAGGCTGGAAGGGAGAGAACTTCCTTGGTTTCTTCTTGTTCCTTGGGTTAGGACCAGAAGATTCCTGCCTCCGCTTTGCTACCAGTCCCCACCTGACTTTGAGGCACTGGTTGACCTTAGAAGCCTCATGAAGGACTTCTGCTACTACTGGTGCTGGAAAGAGGTCCGTTCCCCAAATTGAGGAAGCAATCAGTTTATTCGGTTCATGGCGGATAGTAGCTTCCGCCAGAACGCTCTATCTCCAATTTCTCCTGGCTATGAGGAAGTCGTAAAGGTCACACTGCATGGCGTGCAGCAGACCTTTAGCCAAAACTTTAAATAACGGCTCTTGTTGGTATACAAGAGCCGTCATCTCCGCCATAGTCATGGAGGAGGAAAGGGATCTCGCGAGCCTAGTCCGGGCGTCGTACTCCATCTGGATGAGAGAGTCCGACAACCTGGGGAGTCTCTCACTAAAGAGAGAGGTGGCACAGTCCGCCTTTAGTTTTCCTACTGAGAAAGTAGGAACTGCCCCTTCGAAGTACGTCTCGGAGCCTGGGACTAAGAGAGAGGTGGGTTCCGTCTCTCGTAGTTGAGGCAGGGGCTCGTCTTTCAGGGCGGCCTGAAAGGTTGCTTCCACTACCTTAAGGGTCAGTGGTAGCGGAGTCCCTTCCACCGGAGTAAAAATGGTGAAAGGACTCCTAAAGGCTGTGATGCGGGTGTTTTCACACCCCCATTCTTCCAGACTTCTCATTAGAGTCTGCTGTGCCTGTTCCCTCGGAAGGATCACTGTTTCCTTGGGAACCTTGTCCTCTCTCATCATCGCTGCTTCCGTTAGTCGGACGTAGCCAATGAATGGTGGTTGAAGGTCTCTGGGGTGGAACTCGAAGTCCTCACGCCTTCGAGTTCCTATGCCTTCGATTGTCAACATTCCGTTGACAAACGGGGCATACGAAGCGATCCTCCAAGGGTTGGCCGCCTTGAATTCCGGCAGTTGGCTGGAATCTGGCATTGGAAGAGGAGAAGGTGGCACAGATAGAGGGGAACCTGCCGCAATCGAGGTTTGGATCCCGGCGATGGCATTCTCCTGAGCGGCCAGCCGTTCCGCCAGCGATTGGATCGACTGGCCGGAAGACGTAACAGAACTGGAGAGCTGGGAGAGCACCGAGCCGACCTTGTTGTCAACCAAGGCCCCTACGATCACTCCCACCTGCTCCAGAATGTTAGCCGAAAAGGATTCGGGATCAAAAAGAGGGACTTGAGCCCGATCCTTACGTGATCTATGTTTGGGGGACCTCGACGCAGAGGAAGAGGCCTCCCTTGACCTAACTGATCCGGGGTGGTGAGCCGGAGTTATAGTGTCTGTCAGGATGACCGATTTCTTGGGGAGAGACTTTTTTAAGTTTCTCCTCGGTCATCTTAGCCTTGGGGATCACTGAAGTAGCCTTAGGACGGACAGACCGCTGCTCTTCAGTGAAGCCCCGGAAAGAAGTGGAAGTAGAAGGATCAGTAGAAGGTGATGGAGAAAGGGAATTCAGGAAAGGGCCCTGAGAACCCACAGGAGCTGCCCCTACTACACCCTTACCGTACCCATGGAGTCAATAGCCATGGGTTCAACGTCGAGGTTCATTGCCGCAACGTCTTCTGCAACGTCCTCTGGGAAATCCCCCTCCTGTAGGGAGATCATGACTTGAAGGTCGGCCAGCAAAGGGGCGGCCGCTATCGGGTCCACCACTGATCCTTTCTTGGCTCCTGGGAATATTAGGTCCGCCATATCCTGGGTAAGAATGTAGGGGCGGCCCTTAGAATTCCGGCCAAAACCCCCTACCCCCAAGCTTTGAGAGTCGACAAAGCTTTCTTCTTTTCTTCATCAGAACCCTGTAAAAAAAGGGTCTAGAGTTAGGGAGAGGATAGGGGAGGAATGTCTGTTGTGTTGAGATTATATGAATATGTGTCTCATATGTGAAAGGTATAATATAACAACAAGTATTCCAGGTGACGAATGAATGAAGAAAGTGCTAAGAAACTTACTACTAGTGAGGCATCTCCTACTAGCAAGTAGCAGGTTTGGCAAGCTTCATGATGCCAAACGATAAAATCCTCCACTTTCACTGCCACATCCGCATGAGAACGGCATACTATATGGCCGCATAGGTCTTGGAGGATGGCACTGCACCCAATCTCCTGGCACAACATCTGTAAGTCAAAGGATACATGAGTACCAATGACAACCTCCGGTGGAATAATATGCAAACTATCCGTGGGTGCCGGAGTAGGACCGACGGATAGAGATCTACGTAATGGGAATATTACGTTAGAAAAATCCAGAGGGGGGAAGAAAGTCTCTGCCTCCGCCTAAGCTCACTTGTCATATGACTAAAATAGACTCCGTAGGCCCGGAGTTCTCCGTATGGCCCGGAGTTAATTAATATTGAGTGAGCAATGTCAAACTTCTAACGAAGCAAGGGATAGTACGACGAGGCGGAAATAAATAAAAAACCCCCCGGAGTAACGCAAAAGATTCTAAACATTAAATAACACAAAATAAAACAAAATAAAAACCCCTTATATCATAAGTGCTCGTGTGAACTATCCTAAGTGGATAGGAAACCCAGTGATTCCCTCCCCCCCCCTCTCTATGTTCGGTAGCGGCGGATAGACACCTGCCGGACTGAACGAGGGAAAGAGTAGGGAAAGGTATGTGGGGTAGGGGAGGCCTCCCCCTGGAGAGCGGGGCCAGTTTTTTTTTAAGGACGGAGAAGAAGGGGGGAAGTCCCGAGCCCCCGAGGCACGTGACGAGTGAGAGTACCAGTAGGGGAGGGGAGATCCCCACCAGTCCCGTGAGTCACCCCCTCTCATGCAGACTCGGACGCTAGCTGTGAGAAACGAGTCATCACATCGACGTGGATGGCAATGTATGGAGGGGGGGAATGGGGGGGACGGGAGGGGGACCCCCTAACCTGGTGGCTCACCGTGATAAACCGGTGGTCTTCCCAGCCAGGTAAAAGATACGAGGTGGGGAAGAACCGTCGGAACAACATCAATATCACTGATATAAATAGGATTATTTATAATAATCAATCAAATAAAATTAAAGCGATATCTTAAAGCTAGACTAACACGGGGAACACGAAGCTAAGCAACAGAAAATTAGGTTAATCGCCGATCCGAACCGAAAGGGTATGTTAGCCCAATTTAACCTCTAGTTCAAGAAAACGCGGGGGGCAGGCTATCACCAATACGACAATTGGAGTATGAAAGCCTAACTTAAGGCGGTAAATAAAAAAATTATAAACAGGGAAGCTAATCGCCACATACCGAAGCATGGTGTATGTTAGCCAACCTAGTACCTATAATATTATTAAAGGTAATCAGGAACTAGAGAAGGAAAGAGAGAACATCAGAATAATTAAGATGATATGACTCTCAATCGTGACTGATAAAACTCCTAACAATGTAAGGCGTAGCTAGACTAAGGTCCGAAACGTGCGGTCGGAGCGTGCCCCGTGGAGGCCTAACTAAAAAACTAACTGCATAAAGATATAGAGACTATGTATAAGTAACCATATCTAAAGTACTGAGAAAAAGGGAAAATCTCTAACGGTATGGAAGACCGAAAGAGATAACCCGTACCGCCATGCGGTCGAGGGGCATACGGCCGATAAGGCTCCGAATATGTATAAAACACGAAGATCATCATAAAATGAGATCAGTAACCCCAAACAGTACTTAACTTAGAAGCAGAAGTTGAAGACATCTTGAAAATAAATCCATAAATCCAAATAGAGCGAAACACAGCACCGAAAAAATTTAACGTTTGGTGTAACGCGCGCTATCGAAGGAATGACGTCTCAGGCGTCGGAGGCGCTCACGGTAGTAGTAGACCGGGAGCTGTAGCACGGCTCCCATCCGTAGTTCGGGGTTTTGTTGAAGGCAGAAGCTAAATGGCAAGGGACCTCTGGTAGTGATTCCACTCGCTCCTTACTATACCGACACTTCTATAAGAAGTGAGCGAGCCATTTATCTTGGCATTATATTGTTTCTTTTTTCTCTAGGATGAATAGCAATTTCTGGGCTCAGCTCGTGTCGGCCTATGAAAGTATCCTTAATATCATTCTTTCTAGGTAAATTAGCCTAAAATTACCAGAGAAAAACAAAATTAAGAAAATGTCAGTAAAACTGACTCGCTCACTCTTAAAAAGAAGTGTCGGTATGATATAGGGGCGAGTGTGGAACACTACCACGAGACAAACACCAATTAGAACTTCCCTATCAGAATCCCCCCAAGAGAGAGCTGATACCAACGGGCGATGCAGCCTCTACTACTACTACTAGAGGACGCCACGGACAGCAGCGCCCCTAGCGGTCATCCTTAATTTTTAGCGCCAGCGACAAGTCGCCATTTTCTTGTGCTTGTGCTTTTCTTGCGATTTATCCGCATCTTCATCATGGAACGCTCTGCAATTGCCACGGCTAAGTTAAGTAACTCATAAGTAACGTTTTACCGTATTTTTATCTTCCGGGTACCAGTATTTTCCTTTTATAGGTCATATACGGTTCCCCGGTTGTCTCGTGGCGGCCATGCCGCCTCGTAAGAATTCCCGGTCCTCCATACTGGGACTTCTTATGCTTATGGGCTTACTTTATCACATTCATTGTTTACATCGAGTTTTAGCTAGTTCAGCCCTCCTACCATTCTCTTAGCTTGGTATTTAGGGCTATTATTATTTTCGGCCCAGCATCCCGGCTCTTGCTCTACATCGGCTATCGCTGGCTCCGAGTAGGCTCCCTGTTTCTCGGAACAGTCCTGCCTCCTCCCTGGGCTTCTTTCTCTTTTACTAAAGTGTCTCTTCCTCCTTTCGATGTATTTTTTATTATTTAGGGTGTTAGGCTAGCCTAGGTGCTTGTTCCACATATTGGTACAGCTTGGTTCACGTGGCCCTACCACGGTTGTGGTTGCTCGCGGCCTAGGCCACTTGCGGTCACGTGTCCTATAGCACCTTACCCTGCCCCTTCCCTCCCTCTCTGATGTAGGAGGGGCTGGGGGACCCCTTGGTTGTTATAAACAACCTCATCGCCTTCTCTCCCACTCTCGGAGGTGACCGGGGGGTCCCCCCAGCAGGGTGGGGGTATAGGGGCGACCACTATAAGGTACCAGGGTCTCCATGCGGGTAGGTTGGTGAGGCGGGGAGGAGTAGGCCATCCCTCCCCCCTTTTCCCCCCTCTCGCTCCCGCCGTGTTTCGCCGGGACCTTCCTCCCCCCCACCCCCCCTCCCCATTGCTTAGCCACCTCCCTCCATGATACGTAAGGAGCCTTCCGTCGCAGCCGGGGCCCCTTTGGTTAAATAGGTTATTGGCTTCCGCTAGCGGGCAGGGTGGGCGCTATGAGTGGTCGGTTGCTTGCCTACTATATCCTTATATCTCTCCCCCGCTACCGGAAGGGAGCTTACCCTTACCTACGCACTCCTCTAGTAGACGGGTGGAGAGTAGTTGTTTTAATTTTGTTATTTTAAGGATATGTACCCTAATTATAAGATATTTTACAATGATTGTGTGTTATTATATTATTTTTATCAACCATCCCCGCCATTGTCCGTCGTGGTTTCCATTACCACCACTCCTAGTTGGTTGATTCTTGTCCTCCGCCATGGGCGGAGCCATAGTCTATCTTCCAACCTGGTTACCACACGTATTTTAGCGGGCTCTGGTTTTATCTAACTTTATCGCTCCGGCACCAACGGAGCATATGTTAGGCTGTAAGTGTTTACTCTGTACTCATGTACTTTTTCACTTACAGGCTACCAACTGCCAGTCCCAGCCTGTAATGCGACGCTCTACGACCCCTGTGGACATGACGAGTGCAGGTCTCACGCCCCGTGTGCCACGTCGATACAATGAGACGATCAGTCTGGCACCCCGAAGCCTGCGCTATATGCTTACGACCTGGTCGGTCAGCTGGGAGATGGGGTATGTCCCATTATAGGCTTACTTATGATTTACTAACAACTTCTAGTCGTAAGTTTGTTAACCCTGTCCACAATTGGTAGCTATCTCACCTTTCTTTCAGGCTAGCGGTGTGAGGGAAGTCGCCCTCGCCACCCTGAAAGCGTGGGTGCGGCTTTGGGAAAAACGCCGCCAAGGGCCAGCCCTACATCTTGGATAGGAAGCTGGCCATCCAGATCTTCCCCGCGGGCAAGTCGACGGGCTACGTCGACCCCTTGTCCGCTGCCCCATTGATAGCCTCCATCCAGCAAGACCTCCAGCAATCGTTTGGGGGTCGTAGCATCCCAGGAGTCGGTTCCGGACGTCGCTGCTCTGGACCTGACCTTGAGCCAATGGCGGTAGTTAGCGAGGATTTGTTGGTTGAGGTAGGTTTGTCGGGCGCCCAAGGTCTTTCCTTGGGCGCTCCTGGATCTTCTCCTGTCCCTTCTTCTTCCGCCTCTTTCCAAGGCTTTGCGGGATCCGAGATCCCTAGCCGCCCTCCCGCTCTCTCTGTACCTCCTAAGGAGAAGGGAAAGAGAGAACCGAAGACCTTGTCTAAGTCGACTTCTAGGAAGTCGTCTTCGTCTTCTTCGGCCAGGAAGTCGTCGACTTCATACGCCGATGCGGTGAAGGCTAAGCCGAGCTCTTCCCAGTCGAAGAGCTCCAGAAGCAAGGCTTCGAAGGAGAAGGCTCGCGCTACCACGAGTCACTGCCTTCTCCCGCCTCCGCTGCCTCCTCTCCGGCTATGCCGGCAGGGTGGCAAGCACCAGCACCTGCGTTCCCTCTGCTGTCTCACCAGGGATGATGGAACAGGTAGGGGTGCTGGTAGGTTCCCAAATTTCAGCATTGGGAACACGTTTTGAGCAGATGTTCGCGCAATTATCGAACAGTCTGTCTCAAACTGGACAGTCTATCCAGGACCTCTCAAATAGAATGAGAGAGAATGAGGACCGAGTGGCTGGGCTAACTCAGGCTCCTCCCCCAGTCTCCCCTGCATCTAGCACGGTGGGGATTCTCCAACTTCCGCCTTACGACTCCTTGCCAGCTTTCTCTATGGAGAATCCATGGAGAGTAGCGGCCTACGCTCCTTTTAAGGACGGGATGATTTCGATCCCGGAGTTTGGTACTCGAAGGATTGAGGACTTCGAGATTCTACCCTCCGGGTCTGACGCAGCCTTTCATGGGGTATGCTAGGCTGACGCCAACGGCTCTCACGAGAGAGGATAAGATCTCGAAGGAGTCAGTTCTCTACAGTAGAGATCACGCCCAGCGAGAATGGGTTCACTGCCTTGAGGACTGGAGTGTACTAACACTAAACTCCAGGCCTACAAGAGTCCCTTCACTATTTTCGCGACGGAAGAGGAGGTCTCTCTCTTCCGTTCGCTACGAAATTGGTGGAGAAGGCTCTTCAGGCAGTCCTCAAGGATGAGCCCATTCCACAGTTGAGGGAGTCGGAGTCTACTTCTCCACTCTTCCCCGCCTTCGGAGAGTTGTGGGAAAAACCTGCCAGCTACATTCACGCAGGGTAAACTCAAGCCGGACTGCGCCATGGACCAGTTCGGTGAGAAATTACCTAGGCTGCCGGATTCCCTAATCCAGGCAGAGTTCGATGCGCGAACTAGGTTTGGCAGGTCCCTCAACTCTCTCATCGTTACGGAAATGGCTGCTCTTTCCTACGCTACGGAACCGCTGTTTAAGATTCTGGCGAAATCTCAATTTCAGACGGTTCTGTCAGACGCTTTTGACTTCTTCCAAGCCAGGAGGAACTGCCGGAAGCATGTCCTTCAAGAGTGCACTATCAGGCATGAGCCTAATAGACTCTTGGCTGCGAGCATGTGGGGAGCGGATCTCTTCCCAGAGTCCGCAGTGAACGAAGTCCACCACGAAGCTGCTAGAACTCACCAGAGCCTTAGAGCTAGGTGGGAGGGGTATTTCCTCTAAGAGGAAACAGGAAATCCGTTCCCACTGCTGGCAAGAAACCAAAGAAGGCTGGTAAGAGGTTCCAGCCTTCATAAAAACTTCAACATCAGCAGCAGTTTGTGCAGGCAGTCCCAGTTACCCAACAGGGACAACCTTCCACATCCAAACAGACCCAACCTTTCCTCCTGGTGCCCCAGCAATCTCAACCATCTACTTCCTACGCTATCTCGCCGGCCTTTAACCCTGCTTATGAGGCTCAAGGCTACTCTCAACCGAGGGGTAGGGCGAGAGGTTACTTTCGTCAGCGTGGCGCAGGAAGGGGCACAAGGAGTAGGCAGTTCAGAGGAGGGCGTGGTGGCCAACCCGCCCATCAGCAATGAGGCTCCCCAGGTAGGAGGGAGGCTGTTCCTCTTCCGCCACAGGTGGGGGTTCAGCAATTGGGCACAGAGCATAGTGTCCAAAGGATTAGGCTGGAGTTGGATCAAAGATCCCCCTCCAATCAAATCATTCATCAGGTACCGTCAAAGGAATTGATAGATTACGCGGAAGAACTCCTTCAGAAAGGAGCTATTGCCGAGAGTCAAACATCTAAAATTTCAAGGGCCGCTTATTCAGCGTGCCAAAGAAAGGCTCAACAAAAAGAAGGGTAATCTTAGACTTGTCAAAGCTAAACTCTTTCATTCGCTGCGACAAGTTCAAGATGCTTACCCTCTCGCAAGTAAGGACCCTACTTCCGCGTGGGAGACCGTCACATGCTCCATCGATCTTACAGACGCATACTATCATATCCCTATAGCCAGACACTTCCGCCCATTCCTAGGATTCAGGCTAGGAAATCAGACATTCTCATTCAAAGTGATGCCCTTCGGTCTGAATGTAGCCCCCAGGGTATTCACAAAGATAGCAGAAGTGGTTGTACAACAATTGAGAGCTCAGGGAATCATGGTAGCGGCATACCTCGACGATTGGTTGATCTGGGCACCAACAGTCGAGGAATGTCTCGAAGCTACCAAAAAGGTAGTTCACTTTCTGGAACATCTGGGGTTCCAGATAAACAAAACGAAATCCAGACTTACTCCGGAATCTCATTTTCAGTGGCTAGGAATCCAATGGGATTTGTCTTCCCACAATCTATCAATTCCAGTGGCCAAACGGAAGGAAATAGCAAAATCTGTCAGGCAATTCCTCAAATGCAAACAGACATCAAGAAGAAACCAGGAGAGAATCCTAGGGTCTCTTCAGTTTGCTTCGGTAACAGATATCCTTCTGAAAGCAAGGCTGAAAGATATAAATCGAATTTGGCGGTCAAGAGCAAACTCCAAATATCGAGACAAGTTGTCAGTAATTCCACAGATCCTCCGCAACCAACTACGGCCTTGGTCAAAAGTAAAGAAACTTAGCCAAGAAGGTACCCCTTCAATATCCCCTCCCAGTGTTAACCATTCACACGGATGCTTCCCTGTACCGGGTGGGGGGATACTCTCAGTTCAAACAGGTTCAGGGGACTTGGTCAGTTCAATTTCGCCAGCCTCCACATAAACGTGTTGGAAGCAATGGCAGTATTTCTTACTCTGAAGAGACTGCTTCCCCCGAAGAAGTCTCTATCTAAGGCTAGTTTTGGACAGTGCAGTGGTAGTTCACTGCATCAACAGAGGAGGGTCCAAATCCAAGCATGTGAACAACCAATGTCATGATAGCCATCTTTGCATTAGCAAACAAACACAAATGGCATCTGTCTGCCACTCACCTGGCAGGAGTAAGAAATGTGATACAGACGCCCTGTCCCGGTCAGTTCCTCTGGAATCAGAGTGGTCTCTGGACGTCGGGTCATTCCAGTGGGTAAGCCAGAGAGTCCCAGGTCTCCAAGTGGATCTCTTCGCCTCACAAGCGAACCACAAGCTCCCTTGCTATGTGGCCCCCAACCTGGACCCTCTGGCTTATGCCACGGACGCCCTGTCGTTAGATTGGAATCAGTGGAGGAGGATTTATATTTTTCCTCCAGTGAATCTTCTCTTGAAAGTCCTAGACAAACTAAGGTCTTTCAAAGGGATAGTAGCTCTGATTGCACCGGATTGGCCCAAGAGCAACTGGTATCCTCTTCTTTTGGAATTGGGTCTCCGACCTCAACGGATCCCCAATCCCAAACTGTCACAATCAGTACAAATGAGGACTGTGTTCGCTTCCTCAAGAACTCTCCAGACCCTAACTTTATGGACTTCATGAAGTTTGCGGCTAATAAAGATGCTGACATTGATCCACAGAACATTCTCTTCCTAGAATCAGATAAGAGAGAGTCAACCATTAGACAATATGACTCAGCTGTTAAAAAAATTAGCATCTTTCTTGAGAGATTCGAACACCACAACCATGACAGTTAATTTGGCTATATCCTTTTTCAGATCCTTGTTTGAAAAAGGTTTAGCAGCTAGCACGATTACCACTCACAAATCGGCTTTGAAGAAAATCTTTCAAGTAGGTTTTCAGATAGATTTGACTGAATCTTATTTCACATCTATCCCTAAAGCCTGTGCCTAGACTTTGTGGCAGACTTTAGAAAACCTCTCAGAGGCCTACTACAGTTTCATGGTTCTTAAATGATGTCCTCAAACTAGCTTCAGATAACTGACAACTCATCTTGTACGTTCATTATGCTCCTGAGGAAGACATTATTCTTATTAAGCCTAGCCTCAGGAGCTAGAATTTCAGAACTGTCGGCTCTATCCAGGGATGCGGGTCATGTGGAATTCCTCCCATCAGGAGAAGTTCTACTTGCTCCGGATCGTAGCTTTTTAGCCAAAAATGAAGATCCTCTTGCAAGGTGGGCTCCTTGGAAGGTTATCCCACTTCCACAGGATCCTTCTCTCTGCCCAGTATCAACTCTTAGAGCCTTTCTTTCTCGTACTTCTTCTAGATCCTCAGGTGCTCTCTTTATGAGAGAAAAAGGTGGTACTTTATCAGTTAAAGGCATTAGACAGCAAATCCTTTACTTCATTAAACAAGCCAACCCTGAGTCATTCCCAAAAGCACATGATATCATGGGGAGTAGCCACCTCAATTAATTATTTCCAACATATGAACTTTGAGGATCTTAGGAAGTATACTGGATGGAAATCCCCGACAGTCTTTAAACGGCATTATTTAAAGTCCTTGGAATCTTTAAAGTTTTCAGCAGTAGCAGCGGGAAACATAGTTTCCCCTGATACTGTTTAGTAGTTGTAGTATTGATCCAGGTCTCCTTTCTACCTACTTCAACCAACATGCCTCAACCTATCGTCAGGCTACTCAACATCATAGCCTTAGCCGTTGTATCATATAGTGGATTGTCCCTTATTTTTTGCTAGGGACAACCACTTTTGTACTGATATGTACTTCAGTGTACCTACCTTATTTTATGCTAGGGTAGGACACAATATGTTTGTATATTCACCATTTTGTGCTTGTGATGAACTTCAATCACAATGTGTTTGTATATATTTGGAATTAATTGTATTAATGATGGATTTCAGTGTACCTACCCTTATTTTTATGCTAGGGTAGGACACATGTATGTATATATTTTGTAATTATGTATTCTATTAAGTAAATCCCAAATTTGTCTTATTTTACATGCATCTCTGTAATTTTATTTATTTACCATTTAAGTACTTTAAGTTTTTCTAACATTCTATTATTTTACTGTTATAATAATTAAGTTATTTAGTGCTTAATTTGTATGCTGTAATTGATTTACTTTATATTATATCCATCATTTTAAACTGTTTTTCATTGTTTCCTTTTCCATCTTGTCTGTTTCTCTGGTACTCTTTCATAGGCCGACACGAGCTGAGCCCAGAAAAGGGATTTTGACGAAGGAAAAATCTATTTCTGGGTGATTGGCTCGTGTCGCCCTATGAAACACCCCCCTTTTTTTATGGTTTGTTTCCCCCCCTTGCAGGACAAGATGTATTTATTGGTTTTAATTAAGGATGACCGCTAGGGGCGGCTGCTGTCCGTGGCGTCCTCTGAGTAGTAGTAGTAGATGCTGGCCATGCATCGCCCGTTGGTATCAGCTTCTCTCTTGGGGGGATTCTGATAGGGAGGAAGTTCTAATTGGTGTTTGTCTCGTGGTAGTGTTCCACACTCGCCCCTATATCATACCGACACTTTATTCTTTTTAAGAGTGAGCGAGTCAGTTTTACTGACATTTTCTTAATTTTGTTTTTCTCTGGTAATTTTAGGCTAATTTACCTAGAAAGAATGATATTAAGGATACTTTCATAGGGCGACACGAGCCAATCACCCAGAAATAGATTTTTCCTTCGTCAAAAATCCCTTATTTATTCTTCAGAAATAGTATCAAAGGAACCATTTCACAGGCCGACACAGGTCAAGCCCAGAAATTGATCTAGGTTGTTGGGATTTATTTATTAGGAACCAAGCCATTTTGTCACCGTTCAATTTCTTTTGTAAACTCCTCTGAGGACAAACATCAGCTATACTTTCAAAAAACAGGTTCTGACGTAGGAAAAACCTAGTTTTGATAGCCATTGTGAGACCTCAAACTCCCCCACTTTCCCTGATGAAAAGGCATAGGACTGGGGGTGAACATTTATCTTGCACAGACCTGGCATGTAATCAGGAAGATGGCTGACGCATGCTGTTGTCACATCTGTGTGAGTGGGACAGAGATAGCCAAGGCAGTCGCTGTAGGACAGGAGATAGAGCCCTCCTGTTCCGAGTCCTTTAAATTTTTTCAATGTGGCAACAAGTACTACTATTCTGGCCGAGATCAACTGTGAGAGAATTCACATTGGCTACCAACAATAAGTTTCTCCACATCATAATTTGCTTTATTTAAGAAATAAAAATTAATTTTATTCTTATTTATGGAAATCACCATTGAAAATTAGAAAATATTTAAGAAGCTGACAACTGTAATGCAACCCTTAATAAACGTGTTAGTTATGGCAACTGACATCAGCAAACACCTGTTTCTTGATTCAATTGTTATGTCAGTACTAGAGGTTTATTATTTCAGTGTCTTGCATGCAGTAGTAAGTGGTTGTTAATTATTAGTAGAAGTAATGAATTCTTTGACAAGTCACGAGGCTGGTAAGCCTAACTTATTGTATGAAGATTTGCATTCAACCTAATGAACTTTTGCTTCTGGGCTTATTTATTAGCTAAAAGCTAACTCAAATAATATGCATTATTAATGGTATCTACTGAAACTGAGACAGGCAGAGAAAGCATAGCCAAGTGTAATCTACCAAAAATACTTCTTGCACTATACACGATGTATATAATGAAATCATGTTTTCGAACAAAATTTTAAGGACTGTATGATACATGAGATCAGATGATCCACGGCTATATAGGCAAATTGCGATCTTTTTTCTATGCAGAATATTCTATGCTGTATATTTTTGAGTTTCACAGATGTTTTCACTTGATATAAACTGTGCTTGTGTATTCATGGAACAAGGTTTAGTTCCAAAATCCAAAAAATATAACTGAAACATGTGGCACAGCCCTCATAGTCACTCAAGAACTAATGGCGATTGATTATGTAAAAGTGCCAGATCATGGGAGTTACTGGCCACAGAGTGCTGGATTTAAGACATTGCACTATAATATAGTAATATTATTTAAATTATTTCTGAATGGAAATATTTTTTTTTTTTAGCTGTTGATGATGCAATTTTTTTTAAGCTTTTTGTTCTTAATACTACATAGCTTTCTTGAGATAACTTAAAAGAAATTTAATGCTATTAAACTCTTTTAACATAATGAAAAAGAAAATGTTAAGAAAAAAAATATATATTACCTGACAACTGCGATGTAAACCACACACAACTGCATCCCAAAATTTGGGAGGCAAGTGTTCTCCACAGCTATTGATGACATGTCTGAAAGAGGTCATGTTCAACGTTAAAAACATTTTTGCATTGCACATTTCTCGAAAAAATTTTCAAAGCTCACTTCACATAACCTGAAGTACGTATGTATATGAATCTTTTATTACGTATATCAATAGCCTTTCAAATATCTTGATACATCAACTAGAGCACATGTAGGCTACAGTACATTTCTATAAAAACTATACGGTAATATACACCAACCGACTGCATAAAAAGACTGTAGGTAACATTTACAGCATCTCTAAACTAAATTAGAAAAGAAAATTGGGATATTTAAATTTCCTTTGTAGTACTAATAAACACAAAAGAGAAAAGGCCAGCCAAGTGGTCCACAGCTAACTTAAAGATGTAAAGTGAAACTACAGCACAAGAAACTTCCAACTTATGAACTTTCTAAGAAACAAATGTCCATGTCCATTATTTAGAATGTCAAATTTGGCAGCAATGTGTATAGTTACTCTATGTCAAGTGTATGCCAGTTGTTCCATAATTTCAAAGCAAGATAACTTTTCTTTCACTCTCAACTATTGGTTGTCTGCCGACTTCTACTTAGCTAATATAAAATAAATATTTGCATAAGTTTGAGAGATGTGTGCTTATATTCTTGATATATTGGTAAGCAGCAAGAGCAACTGACAAAATACAATGGAAATAAAAACCAAGAATAAAGAACTCTTAGTTTTTTTAGTTTAAATAATCCCAAAAGCAATAAAATACGTATTAACTTTTATAAGTTTTTTTTTCTAACATTAGCTCACTTACAGAAATATGTATTAACATATAAGAGAGTGTATATTCTCTAAATAATTACAAACCATTAGATCAGCTGACAGAAAATAAGGGAAAAACTAAATTGATGATTGTTAAAATGGACCCAAAATCAATGACAAAAATATAACAAAGTTTACAAGTATTATATTTATTCTTGTGTACAAATAGCTGTGAACAGATGTTTTTGATAAAATTTTAGGGTTTTGGGGAGGAAGGTGGTCAGCTGTTTTGTTACTGTAGCCTAATCTAGCAAAAAAGAAATTTGTATAATATGAAGGACGTAAAATTTATTTAATGTATTCCATGGTCACTTTGTCAAAAGAAAGAAGATTGAAGATTTTCTTTATTATAAAATTTTATATGATGTATGAAGAAATTAGGTTGATATAAAACTTTATTACTTTACTATAGTAAGCTACAGTTAACCACAATATTCCAAGACTAGCTTCACTTTGTTTTACTTTTGAACAAACTGAATTTATAATGAGCTCTCAGAAAGGAACGTTTTCATATCAAAAGAACACCCTCTACTAACATTCAAAATAATATATCTAGAGTAGAGAAGGAAAGTCTTGATCCGCTTAAACGTGATCATTACCCTAATGTTAAAATATACCAATAGTATCCTTACCTGATGCATGCACAACCCAGTCTTGAAATTGTTTCACTGGAATGAGTAATACATTCCACTAAAACTAGAAGACACTGCTGCAACATCAAGAGTGCACTTGAATTTTCAGCTAAAACACCTAGAAATAAAAAAATAGATCACAGATTGTGTCAATAGCTAGACTAATGTATGGAGTATTTCTTGAAATAAATTGATTGCTTAAAAAGTTTCCAGATTCATAATACAGTATTTCCTCTTTAAATTACTCTGTAGTAATTAATTCCTGAATCTTCAGAGCTGAAAGTTCAAATGTCTGACACACTTGCAAATGAAACTTTTTTTTTTTTTATTTTTTTTATGAAGTATACTTCTATACTTTCCCACAGTTTTTGTTTCAATGGAATCATTTTCAAAAAGGTAAAGTTGAGTTTAAAAGCATGAGGACTTATGCAACTCAAGCAATGTTTATAAATGTTGTAGAACTTTATTGCTAATCTATTCACAAATCAAAATTCCCCACATAAGATTTTCAGATGATTGCAAGTTCACAGGTAAATCATCTTCATCATCATCATCATCATCAACCTCCACCTCTAATTCAGTGTAATCTGGAACTAATTATATTACACTAACCATAAGCAATGGTTTGTGATGAGCATTGTACCAAAGTGTAATATCAAAAATATTGTACTAAATCTTAACATAAAAATATTGTACTAAATCTTAAGAAATTTTTTCACCACAATTTACTACTACTTAAGGTCTTCATAGTCTTTGAATTTGGTAAAATCCTTGCGCTAGCATGTGCAGATCTGTTCCAGGCAGTAAATATCCTCACTTTTCATGTCTGTACTGCCCACAGAATTCCCAGTCTAACTTTTCTAAACCATTCAAATTACCTAATTTATCTAAATTCAACTTATTCACTTAAATCTGTCTAAATTCCTTTGTTCCATCTTCTCACCTTTCCTTTCTAAGGGCAATAAGTAAATGAAATAATTATATCTTGGCCAGGCAGACATTTCCTTACCAGCTGCAAAAGTTTCTTTGTCTCTGGATGGTAGTGGGCAAGTAAGTACTACTGTACTGTACTTTTTTTAGTGCTAGTTAAGGAGTATACAGTACTGCCTTTCCTTCTTTGTCAGTGTTAGTTTCCCATTATATCTTGTGTTTCTTGACATTTCAGGTCTTTGATGTCAGAAAGTTAAGTAGGTGACCAGCAGCAAGCTAGTTGACTAATTTTTTGAAGTTAGTTCTAGTAGGTTCCTTTTTTTTTAGCCCCAATATATTATAAGGTAGTTTTCTTAATTATTGCCACATTTGATTGAGAGCTATACTGTTCATATTTTTTATACTGTTTATATCTACCTTTGTATCTATCTGTAGACCATTTTCCAATTTGTGAGTACTCTATTTTTGTAGTTGGTTTATTAGCCTTTTGTTTATGTCATCTTCTTTTTTATACTTTTACTTATCTGTAAGACTCTATAAATTCTTTTTCCTTTTTGCTTATCTGAGTATAAATGTGTAGTTTGTATTGCTGTATACTAAAGGAGTACTCTGCTAATATTCTTTACTTCTTTGCACATTTGCATATGCAATTGTATTTTGCAAATAAAAAAAAAATGTTCAATTATACATCTTTTTCTGTAAATCCCACAGCTGTGCCATGTTTGTACACCTAATCGTAAGTGTTCCCTATCACTTGTGTAGTGTGTGTTGGGGCAAAGTTGTAATTCCATGACATACCTCTTTTACTTATTACCCAATGGACCCTTTACCTAAGCAGGTCAAACAGGACACAAGCCAGAAGTGCTGATGTGGACATATCCACATCTTATCGCAGCCTTTTTGTCTATCAACCTACAGTGATTCCTCCCAAACTATAGTAGATTCACATCACCAGTGCATCTGATGTCTAGGCCAGTCCCTTATGACGCTCCTGATTGGTTGTTGATACGCCAATCACGGGGTTGAAAACTATCAGTCTCTCTCAAGAGTTCACATAGACAGGATGTATGTTCCACCTCTCCTAAGGGATACGTCTTTCAAAACCATCCTTCAGGAGAAGTGAAACATACATCCTGCCTACATGAACTCTCAAGAGAGACTGAGAGTTTCGAGCCCTGTCAGAAAAAGACTATGTATAGGAACACACACAGGAACGCCTTCACTAATTTAGTTTCAATCCTTTCCTTAATCCGTCTTAGCTGAGACTCAATGACCTTTGTTTGGTATCAAATAGCAGGCTCTAATTATGTATCTCCAGTTCAGACCACAATGTGAGCAGAATTCCTCAATTTGAGGCTATGCCGGCAGTTTTGCCTGGAAATGCTATGTGGAAAACCTACAGCTGCTTCTCTAAATGTTTTTTCTTCCTCCTCCAGGAACAAATCCTGCACTAACAAGAATCAACCAAAGAATTCTCAATGGAAGAGGGTCAACCTGGAATTATAATAGTTTAAAGCGACTGTCTCCCAACAATGAAAAATCGTCATGCTTAATGGTCCAGATCACTGTACACAAATATTGAGGTAGTTAATAACTGTTGGGCCACAAGGATCTACAAGCTTACACAGGGCTACTTCTGCTTTCCAGAAATAAAGGAGGTGACTGAGGCATGTGAAGACCACAAATGTTGAATAATTAATGGGTTTGAGAGAAAAATTGAATGTTTTTCAAAAACTTCTGTCATTGAAAGAACTGAAATAACTGACACAGTACATTGCTTTGTTTCATTAATAAAAAAGTATTTTAGAAGAGTAGTTTTAATGTATACTGCTGTATTTTGTATATAATAAAGGGATTTTGACGTAAGGAAAAATCTATTTCTGGGCGATTGGTTCGTGTCGCCCAGCGAAATATCCCTTTAATCCATTATTTCTAAGGTAAATGAACTAACAAATACCAGAGAATAAATAAAATAAAGAAAAGGTCAGTATAACTGACTCGCTCACCCTCCAAGAGGGCGTCGGTTGAACACTAGGGGCGAGTGAGACCACTACCACGAACCTCTTACCAATAGAAATCTCCTACGACAAAACCCCCACGAGAGGGGAGCCGACCCACAGAATGGGCAGCAACTACTACTACTCCATCCCACGCTACCGACTGCTGCGCCTCTGGTGGCCATCCTTTCTGTTAGCGCACACCTTACCAGACGTACTTTTTTGTCTCTGTGTTTTTCGTGCCCCTTTCCGAGGATTTTATCTAGTTATGGAGCGTTCAGCCATCGCATCAGCTAAGTTAAGTAATCCGTAAGGTTCCTATTTAGTTTTTTTCCAGCTTTGAGTCAGTATTTGCCGTTTTTTAGGTATAAATACTGGCTCGCGGCCGGAAGCATGGCGGCATTGTTCTGCCTCGTGGCGGGTTCGTTCTTGGTCTTCCATACCTAGAACCTTCCCTTTTACTTTACGCTCTATTACTAGTTATCTATATTATGTTAGGGGTCCAGCCTACTTGGTTTATGTCATGCATGCATGTCTTCTTTACCTTGCGTAGGCATTTAGTTTCTATCCAGACCCTAGCCACAGCTCTTAGTATCGGCCCCGGCTAGCTTTGAGTGGTAGACTTTCTCTCGGGTTAGTCGTACACTCCTGGATTTTTTCTCCTACTGTTTTATTTTCCTACTTTCATTTTAATTTAATTTTTAGATATTTCGTGCAGCGACACGAACTGAGCCCAGAAAAATTATGCAATTTTGCAGCTGAGCTAATTTTTATAAAATTTAAAGAAAAAATTTACAATACCAGTTGCCAATTCAACCAAAAGCTACCAAAAGTAATGGAAGAATATGAAAGACTACCTAAAATATATCCACCAACCTTTATTAGCTTGCTTTATTAAATATTCCACAACCAAGTCTGAGGTCAGCCCTGTATACTGTTTGAAAGATGCTGTAAAATCCCATTTTGTTGTGGATGTAACATTGTAGGACCTTCGTAGCCATCCTTGCATCAATGGCAAGAGAAGGTGATTGACACAGTACATTCCAAACACAGGGCCTGGAAAAGAAAATGTCAGTATATGTTACTAGATAGTCAATTACAATTAAAAATACAGTACTAGTACGTGTTTCTATAATAGCAGGAGAAACATACAGTATTAATATCGTAAAAGCATCTTGATCCTTTTTTAAAACTTTTTTTCTTATACATCAAGTAAAACTATTTATTTTGTAGAAAATCAACTTTGTCTTGGATAATTTTAGTATCCTTTGACAAAGCAAGTTTTCAGATTTATGTACATATACAGAATATAAATGCAATTCAATATCGTACACTACATTTAGTAATTTGGCAACTCTGCTAGCATAGCTGTTAAGTCTAAATATACTGTTTGAAATTAAGGTTGCCAATCCAGCACTTTTCTACTGCCTTATTAAAAAATAACTAAAATGCTTCCAATAGTTTGAATTTTGCAACATTCAATATTAGACATTAAGTTTTATTTGTACATAGTACTTTCAACTCATCAATCATTAAGGGTAAAAATAAGCAAATTTTAGAACTTTTAAAACTAAAGAGCATTTCTCTAATTTGTTCTAAACTACGATGAAATTCAGTTACGTATAATGAAATAGAGTAATAATTGTATACTAGTAATACTTAATACTACCTTATTCAATAGGACAAAGTTCATAAAATAGATCAAACATTGTATTCCACTTTTTTAATAAGTACTGTTCATATTCTTCAGTTTACAAGATACTGTAAGCAAAAGTTCTCTAGACACCACTCAGTGAGAAAGACAGAAATATATGATCTTTGTATAAAGAATGTGATAAGTTATAAAGTTGAACTTTTGTAGTATACTAACATTACTATATGTGTGTGCAATATTTGACTCCTTTTCTAGTAAGAAAGTTTGGTTTTATCATTTACTCCTAAAAGATTTTTTAGGTAATGTATTTAATAAATAGCCTACCTCTGTTACTATCAAAACATTGACCTTGGCGATGATCCACACATGTCCAAGTATTGTTATTAACATGTGAGATACTACAAAAGGTTGTGATTTAACATACCCATGCATTTAAAAAAAAAAGTTTAAAAAGTAACAGAAAAGTAATGATGGATAATATATGGAAGCTTACCCATTCAAATTAACAACTCTATTGAATATGGAAAACCTTTCAAATTGTATGTGTCTGACACTATAATACTACTGAACATCCAGAGGGTTCATTTCAATCAACAAACATAAAATTTCCCAATTTATTGTGCTAAATATTTAAAAACACATGCTTTTACCTCTATCTGTGCTAAATAACCCTCTCCTATATGTTTAGATTTCATCCATATATAATTTACATCAACTATGAAACTGTACTTTCATTCAAAGTAAATAAGAATCTGTTACATATTGCAGAAAACAGGCACTTACAGTATATCTGTAAATAAAAATAAAACCTACCTGGGGAATCAGGTAAACTTCGAAGAAGAGAGAAGAGAGTGTCTAAGGTATGTGGTTGATAACGTCGAGGGCACGTCATTGTAGCTCCAGCTAGTCCTTCCAACAAGAGATACCATACATGTAAAATACCACTATTGCCATGCTCCATAGCTGCCAGAGAGATACTTTCCTCACTTTTCATTGAAGGCCATAATGGACCATAAGACACCTGAGGAAAAATGAATTCATTTTTATACAGTAATTTGTTGTAAAGATACTGACACTCCTTTTACTTTTTCTCTTTATTTTAACCCTTATAACAATAAGAGTAAAACACATGATGTGAAAACTTTGGGTTATGGTGAACTCAAGGAAGACTGAAATTCACTATCAGGTCCTACTTCCTGATCCTAATGTCTTCATATCATCTTCATAAAATTTGACTCTTTATTTGTACAATCTAAGTTTCCCTTGATGCTGTTCTGTCTTCACAATGGCACATTCTACAGTAAGGAAACTCCACATGTTCACAGCCTTTCTGTATCACACACTATTATTATGAACAATAATACTGTGCAGATAACACACAATACTGCTTCAAAGAGCTCCACTTGCTGTTAGGGGAGCTCATTGGGTGCAATGTAGGCATTGCTTAAGGTTCTTTTGCAGCATCCTTTGGCCCCTAACTGCAACCTCTTTCATTCCTTTTACTGTAACTCTTTTCATAATCTCTTCCTTCCAGCTTACTTTTCACCCTCTTCTAACAATTGTTTCATTGTGCAACTTAGAGGTTTTCTTCGTTACATCTTTCAGACCTTCTTACTGTCAGTTTCAGTTTCTGCACTTAATGACCTCAGAAGTCTCAGTGCTTGGCCTTTGGTCTGAATTCTATATTCTATTCTAGAGCTTCATTTATATTTTGGTATCCAAAACAAAGAGTAAAGTGAGGATTTCAATTTTGCAACAACAGCAGGTACTAAAGACATAAATGTTAGTAAGTTATTGTAGACTATATTTACTAAAAAATACAAAGACTCAAAAGGAAGATAAATATCAAGAATACAATATATTAAGACAATGCAGGCAATCTCAAGAGAAACTGGATGTTATGAACTGTTTGTTATAGCCAATTTTAAACTGATATGACATGAATGAATGCCTAACTAATCCTTTTTTCCCTTTTGAATAAGTAACTGTCACTTTGGCCTTTGACTACTGCTGTCTAGTGGAGGCATGAACTAAAATATAGAGCGAAGGTGTCCTCAAGCAAAAAAGAAATACTACAAGTTATGTGGCACATTTATTAAAATTTACCCAAATAGTAAGTTACATTTACACAAAATGTAACTTACTATTTGGGTAAATACAAATGTTTTTGACAGGATTCTGCACTTACTTTTTTTACTTCTAATCCAGTCACTTCATCCACCAATGACCAAAGTAAGGCTTCATCTATGTTAGGAAGGTGAGGGTCAACTAGCTGTGGTTGAGTTGTCTGGGAAATTCTGAAGAAAAAAAATCCTGCTGTTATATACTAATCTTGATATGTAAAAAAAATATAAACATAAAAATTACAAAGGTAGGCTTTCACTTCTGTGTAACAGGTATTGAATATATGGCTTAATCTATTTATAACTGATAAAATCAATGCAACCTGTTTAGGTCATTTGTCCTTCCTTTACTAAAATACTGTTCTCCAGTGCAGATGTCTGCTTCTGCCAGAGATTTATCTCTTTTAGATAAGGTGGTTCATGTTAGTAGGTGTCTGCTTTCTGACATTAGCAGTTATGACTTGGACTATCAATGAACAATCTCGTTTATCAATTTTCCATAAATTGTATTTCAACAGAGACCTGTCACATTCACAATTGACCCTTGATTTTCTTTTCCTGCTCAGAGCAATCAGATTTGCTGAACAGCATCAATACCCAGTGAATGTGTCTCACTGTCAAACTTCTCAGTTCTAGATGTCATTTATTCCTCACACTGCTGGACTATGGAACAGCCTCCCTGAGGAAGTTGTGCAACAGGAAACTCAAAATTTCAAGCAATGATAAAACACATTACGTACTACCCAACAACAATTCTCCTTGTATTTTAACAATTTACTTACATTTTCATCTATTTATTTATAAATTTTATTTTTTTTAATAACTGATCTCTTCTTTCTGTATTGCCTTTTATCTTCTGTTACTTCTTTCAAATGAGCACCATATCATTGGAAGCTTAAATGTCAAGTTGATGGCCCCTGTGGCCTTGCTCCATATGAATAGGAATCATTGTCTGAATAATAAAATAATAATAATAATAATAATAATAATAATAATAATAATAATAATAAGAATAATACAAATGAACAGAACAGTTAGGACTGGCACAACAAACCAATGCACGGACAATACATGAGACAGACTAAAGAACTAGCCAGCGATGACACATGGCAATGGCTACAGAGGGGAGAGCTAAAGAAGGAAACTGAAGGAATGATAACAGCGGCACAAGATCAGGCCCTAAGAACCAGATATGCTCAAAGAACGATAGACGGAAATAACATCTCTCCCATATGTAGGAAGTGCAATACGAAAAATGAAACCATAAACCACATAGCAAGCGAATGCCCGGCACTTGCACAGAACCAGTACAAAAAGAGGCATGATTCAGTGGCAAAAGCCCTCCACTGGAGCCTGTGCAAGAAACATCAGCTACCTTGCAGTAATAAGTGGTACGAGCACCAACCAGAGGGAGTGATAGAAAACGATCAGGCAAAGATCCTCTGGGACTATGGTATCAGAATGGATAGGGTGATACATGCAAATAGACCAGACGTGACGTTGATTGACAAAGTCAAGAAGAAAGTATCACTCACTGATGTCGCAATACCATGGGACACCAGAGTTGAGAAAGAAAGAGAGGGAAAAAAATGGATAAGTATCAAGATCTGAAAAAAAAAATAAGAAGAATATGGGATATGCCATTGGAAATCGTACCCATAATCATAGGAGCACTAGGCACGATCCCAAGATCCCTGAAAAGGAATCTAAAAAAACTAGACACTGAAGTAGCTCCAGGACTCATACAGAAGAGTGTGATCCTAGAAACGGCACACATAGTAAGAAAAGTGATGGACTCCTAAGGAGGCAGGATGCAACCCGGAACCCCACACTATAAATACTACCCAGTCGAATTGGAGGACTGTGATAGAGCAAAAAAAAAAAAAAAAAAAAAAAAAAAAAAAAAAAATATAATAATAATAATAATAACTACAGGCCTATCACCTGCCTACCAATAATGTGGAAGTTACTAACAGGTATCATCAGTAAAAGGCTATACAACTACCTAGAGGAGACAAACACCATCCCCCACCAACAGAAAGGCTGCAGAAGGAAGTGTAGGGGCACAAAAGACCAGCTCCTGATAGACAAAATGGTAATGAAGAACAGTAGGAGAAGGAAAACCAACCTAAGCATGGCATGGATAGACTATAAGAAAGCCTTCGACATGATACCACACACATGGCTAATAGAATGCCTGAAAATATATGGGGCAGAGGAAAACACCATCAGCTTCCTCAAAAATACAATGCGCAACTGGAATACAATACTTACAAGCTCTGGAATAAGACTAGCAGAGGTTAATATCAGGAGAGGGATCTTCCAGGGCGACTCACTGTCCCCACTACTCTTCGTAGTAGCCATGATTCCCATGACAAAAGTACTACAGAAGATGGATGCCGGGTACCAACTCAAGAAAAGAGGCAACAGAATCAACCATCTGATGTTCATGGACGACATCAAGCTGTATGGTAAGAGCATCAAGGAAATAGATACCCTAATCCCGACTGTAAGGATTGTATCTGGGGACATCAGGATGGAGTTTGGAATAGAAAAATGCGCCTTAGTCAACATACAAAAGGACAAAGTAACGAGAACTGAAGAGATAAAGCTACCAGATGGGAGCAACATCAAACACATAGATGAGACAGGATACAAATACCTGGGAATAATGGAAGGAGGGGATATAAAACACCAAGAGATGAAGGACACGATCAGGAAAGAATATATGCAGAGACTCAAGGCGATACTCAAGTCAAAACTCAACGCCGGAAATATGATAAAAGCCATAAACACATGGGCAGTGCCAGTAATCAGATACAGCACAGGAATAGTGGAATGGACGAAGGCAGAACTCCGCAGCATAGATCAGAAAACCAGGAAACATATGACAATACACAAAGCACTACACCCAAGAGCAAATATGGACAGACTATACATAACACGAAAGAAAGGAGGGAGAGGACTACTAAGTATAGAGGACTGTGTCAATATCGAAAACAGAGCACTGGGGCAATATCTGAAAACCAGTGAAGACGAGTGGCTAAAGAGTGCATGGGAAGAAGACTAATAAAAGTAGACGAAGACCCAGAAATATACAGACAGGAGAATGACAGACAGAACAGAGGACTGGCACAACAAACCAATGCACGGACAATACATGAGACAGACTAAAGAACTAGCCAGCGATGACACATGGCAATGGCTACAGAGGGGAGAGCTAAAGAAGGAAACTGAAGGAATGATAACAGCGGCACAAGATCAGGCCCTAAGAACCAGATATGCTCAAAGAACGATAGACGGAAATAACATCTCTCCCATATGTAGGAAGTGCAATACGAAAAATGAAACCATAAACCACAAAGCAAGCGAATGCCGGCACTTGCACAGAACCAGTACAAAAAGAGGCATGATTCAGTGGCAAAAGCCCTCCACTGGAGCCTGTGCAAGAAACATCAGCTACCTTGCAGTAATAAGTGGTACGAGCACCAACCTGAGGGAGTGATAGAAAATGATCTGGCAAAGATCCTCTGGGACTATGGTATCAGGACGGATAGGGTGATACGTACAAACAGACCAGACGTGACGTTGATTGACAAAGTCAAGAAGAAAGTATCACTCATTGATGTCGCAATACCATGGGACACCAGAGTTGAAGAGAAAGAGAAGGAAAAAATGGATAAGTATCAAGATCTGAAAATAGAAATAAGAAGGATATGGGATATGCCAGTGGAAATTGTACCCATAATCATAGGAGCACTAGGCACGATCCCAAGATCCCTGAAAAGGAATCTAGAAAAACTAGAGGCTGATGTAGCACCAGGACTCATGCAGAAGAGTGTGATCCTAGAAACGGCACACATAGTAAGGAGAGTGATGGACTCCTAAGGAGCCAGGATGCAACCCGGAACCCCACACTATAAATACTACCCAGTCGAATTGGAGGACTGTGATAGAGCAAAAAAAAAAAAAAAAAAAAAAAAAAAATATATATATATATATATATATATATATATATATATATATATATATAATAATAATAATACATGCAGAGTTATGGCAATACTTAATGCCAGAAATATGATGAAAGCCATAAACACATGGACAGTATGTACCAGTAATTAGATACAGCGTGACAGCAGTGGAGTGGACAAAGACTGAACTTCACGGCATAGACCAGAAAGTAGGAAACACATGACAATACAAAAAGCACTGCAATCAAGGGCAGATACAGGCAGACTATACATAAGATGAAAGGAAAGAGGAAGACGTCTACTATGCATAAGGGACTGCGTCAACATCACGAGCAGAGCACTGAGACAATACCTGAAAACCAGTGAACATGAGTGGCTAAGGAGTGCATGGGAAGAAGGACCAATAAAATTAGATGAAGACCCAGAAATATAAAGAGACATGACTAGGAAATATAAAGACAGGAGATTGAAAAACAGAAAAGAGGAATGGCACAGCAAATGCATGGACAGTACATGAGACAGACTAAACAATTGGCCAGCAATGGAACATGGCAATGATTATAGAGGTGAGAACTCAAGAAGGAAACAGAAAGAATGCTAACAGTGGCACTAGACCAGGCCCTAAGAATCAGATATGTATATTTAAAGAACAATAGAGGGAAGTAACATCTCACCCATATGTACGAAGTGCAATATGAAAGAGGACACCATAAACTGCATAGCAAGCAAATATCTGATGCTTGCACAGAACCAGTAAAGAGAGGTATGATTCAGTTGCAAAAACCCTTCACTGGAGCCTGTGTAAGAAACAACAGCTCTCGACTGGAGTCACTACCTGCCTCCACAAAATGGCTGAAGTTGGAGGGAGAAACAAACTTGGAAGAGGAGGATTCCTTTGGACGTTTAGTGGACTGCGCCAGCAAGTCTTGGGTAGACTTCTTCTGGATAAGATCTC
This sequence comes from Macrobrachium nipponense, assembly GCF_015104395.2. Lineage (NCBI taxonomy): Eukaryota > Metazoa > Arthropoda > Malacostraca > Decapoda > Palaemonidae > Macrobrachium > Macrobrachium nipponense. The sequence goes on along the minus strand of NC_087207.1, from coordinate 40,150,446 downwards.
CAGAATAATGGACTGTGAAAAGAGTTAATGCCGGTCTAGAGGGGCGAAAAGGAGAGCAGACTCCTGGGTGAGGGTAACTCTTTTCAAGGAGAGGGAGGCAAGCTCTCAGGAACAATCTCTAATGGCCTTGTCTACACATAACATAGCTAGCCAGTCGGAGGCCAGGTCTTCCGCCAAGTGTGGGCAGTCTTCTATCTTTCCAGTCAAGGAAACTCAACACCTCAAACACCTTAATGATGTTTTTAACGAGGTGATAGAGTTCACCAGACGAAAACATGACTTTTGCTGAAGCAAAGGCCAAGTGCCACAAAGAGTTAGTGAGGCCAGAGAAGTCCCTTTGGGAGGAGGCAACAAGTCCCAAAGAATAGGAGAGGTATCTCCTGCAAATAAGTCTGGAAGGCGGTTAGACTAGGGTGGCTTTGCCCTGTTCACTCTTTAAAGCCAGCCAGTCATCCACCTCCTTGAATGCTTTCCTTGATTAGGAGGACACTACCATCTAGGGGAACCAAGTGGAGGCATCTGCCTGGTTTCTCATGAAGAAGGTAGAGGCTGGAGAAACTTGAGCAGCAGACAAGAAAAACTAGGGGAAAGCTGGCCAAAAGGTAAAGGAGTAACACAGCGTAAGCAGACCGAGAGGTGGCTTCTTCCTCAAACACTTCTTCATCAGACGAAATAGGTGATAGTGCAGGGTCATGAGAGACTGAGGGAGCAGCAGGGGTCTTCTGAGTAAATAATATCTCTAGCTAGCGCTTAATAGGCTCCAATGACCGATCTTCTCAAGTTGGTGAGGAGGAGGAAGCAGGTGCCCACGAGGTGGTGCCAGAAGTACTAGAGTTGGCACCACCGCGTCAAATGGAGTCTGGCGCTTGCAGACAGGAGTCAAGAGCTGTGGTGGTGACAGGTGTTTGGAGGCAGAGAGCAGTCTGGAAGAAGACGACTTTCACTTAGGAAGCTCTTTTGGGTGCTTGGGAGCCAAGAGCGGGCGCTCCACATATGTGGGGAGTGACTCTGAACTGTCCCAGTCTGACACCTAGGAACATGCCACAGAGGAGGCAGCACGCTTATAGCGTGAACTGCGCTTCCTGTTGGACTGGAGGCTTCAGAGTCGGAGGAGTGTTGATGTGTGCTTACACTAATACCTTTCCACTGCATGACTGTCAACACCTGGGGGAAGCAGGTGTGACTAAGGGGGCAAGAACCCATGGGCAAACCCCACTGGCCTCCCTTTGACTTCCAGTATGTCTTCTCCCAAGTTTAGAGGAGCAGGACAAGGACCTTTGTCTAGGAGCACCAGCAGGACAAGAAGCCACCTCCTCCACAGACACAACACTATCACTTTTCACATGAGCTGATACTTTTTCGGAGAGCACTTTCACTGAAGCACCTAACTTTGGCATTGCAGTCACAATTAAATGAAACTGTTGATCAAGCCTTGATTAGAGATTGGTAATGGGGTTGGGTTTGGAAGCATGGGAGTCTTGAATAGGAGCGTGTGGTAAAGAAGTTGGAGGACTAAGAATTAGAGGAACAGCAAGAGCTGGTGATGATGGGACAGTACTTTCCTCTAATAGCCTAGCAGAATCAAGGTTAGCTGTATTTTAGGCTCTAGAGGCCACCTTCCTCTTTCTTCCCCTTTCAAGCTTATTAAGCAAGTAAGATGTTAAAGCTTTCCACTTCTCATCCCAGTCTTGGCATTCAATACAGGCATTCTCAATATCACAATAATGTCCCCTACATTTGACACATTTAGCATGAGAGTCGACTGACGACTTAACCCTTAAACGCCGAAGCGGTAAAAAAAAAATGTCTCCCGTGTGCCGGAGACGTTTCAGAGTGAGCGCGGAAGCGGAAAAAATATTTTTTTCAAAAAATCATAGCGCGCTTAGTTTTGAAGATTAAGAGTTCATTTTTGGCTCCTTTTTTTGTCATTGCCTGAAGTTTAGTATGCAACCATCAGAAATGAAAAAAATTATCATTATCATATATAAATAATGCGATATATGATAGCGCAAAAAAGAAATTTCATATATAATAGTATTCAAATCGCGCTGTGCGCAAAACAGTTAAAGGTAACAAGTTACTTTTTTTTTCGTTGTAATGTACACTAAATTGCGATCATTTTGGTATATAACAAATTGTAAAACGATAAAAGCAACACAGAGAAAATATTATCACAAAATAATGCATGAATTCGTAACGCGCGGACGTAAACACATATTTTTTTCAAAAATTCACCATAAATCTAAATATTGTCCTAAAGACTTCCAATTTCTTTCAAAATTAAGGCAAATGATTGAATATTACTATACTGTAAGAATATTAGCTTACAAATGCAGTTTTCGACCATATCTGACGAGTTAAAGTTGACCGAATGTCGAATTTTTTTTATATATAATTTTTTATATGCAATTATTTCGGAAATAAGAAAAGCTACAACTTTCAAATATTTTTCGTTTTATTCTACATGAAATTGCACACATTTTCATATATAAAACTCTATGAAATGCCTAATATGAAATGGAGCAAATATTCCGAGAATGGGACTTACAAATTTCGGAGATTTGTGGCGGAGAATCCGCGCGCGGAGGGAAGGAAAGTTTTTTTTTTAAAAATTCACCATAAATTTAAATATTGTGCTAGAGACTTCGAATTTGTTTCACGATGAAGATAAATGACTGAATATTACTATGACTGTAAGAGTTTTATCTTACAATTTTCGTTTTTTCGACCATTTCGGTAGAGTCAATTTGACCGAACGTGGTTTTTTTTCTATATTGTGATTTATATGCAAATATTTTGAAAATGAGAAAAGCTACAACCTTCAACTATTTTTGGTTGTATTATACATGAAATTTTGCACATTTTCATATATAAAACGTTATGTAACGGCTAATTTAAAATGGTGCAAACATTACCACAATCGCACGTATGATTTTTTCGGAAGAGTTACCGCACGGACGTAAAGAAAATGTTATTTTTTTCATAAATTCACCATAAATCGAAATATTGTGCTAGAGACTTCCAATTTGTTACAAAATGAAGGTAAATGCTTGAATATTACTAGAATGTAAGCGTTTTAGCTTACAATTGCGTTTTTCGACCATTTCGGTAGAGTCAAAGTTGACCGAAGGTTGAAAATTTGTCACTTATCATTTTTTATATGAAAATATTTCAAAACTGATAAAAGCTACAACCATGGGTTGTTTTTAGATGTATTGTGCATGAAATTGCACACATTTTCATATATAAAACTTTATGTAACGGCTAATTTAAAATGGTGCAAACATTACATAATCGCATGTATGATTATTTTCGGAAGAGTTACCGCGTGGACGTAAGGAAAAAGTTTTTTCATAAACTCACCATAAATCGAAATATTGTGCTAGAGACTTCCAATTAGTTGCAAAATTAAGTTAAATGATTGAATATTACTAAAATATAAGAGTTTTAGCTTACAATTGCATTTTTCGACCATTTCGATAGAGTCAAATTTGACCGAAGGTTGAAATTTTGGCACTTATCGTTATTTATATGAAAATATCTCAAAACTGATAAAAGCTACAATCATGAATATTTTTTTGTTGTATTCTACATAAAAATGCGCACATTTTTATATATAATACTCCATGTAACGGCTAATTTAAAATGGTAAAAAAATTATGTCAAAGTGACGAAATAATTTCCGAGATGTGTCACAGATACTTTTTAGTGCGGCAAAGAAAGGAAATGTTGCGCTTGCGCGCCTGCGTAAACGATTGTAAACAAAACAACACCTTGATCCGTGAACTCCCAGCATCCCCCAACAAGGCGCGTGATTCAAAGAGATTTCGGCTGGTAGGCCTAAAAGTATTTTTCCGCGAATTTTTAAAAAAACTTTTGTATGTCGACGTAAAATACGTCCAGTCGGCACCCGAGAGACAAAAAGTGTCGACGTAAAATACGTCCAGTCGGCGTTTAAGGGTTAACTAACCTAGTCTTACATCCCTCACTGCAAAAGCGAGCACTGGAATAACTAGTATCTGACATTCTGCTAAGTAAAATTTAACTAAGTAGCTAACAAAGCAAAGAATCGTAAACTAAGCGATAATATCACTAGCGAAGCCAATAATCAAGAAAGTTAGGACAAATTCCGAGTAGAACACCAAACAAACAATGATAGAAGGCTGCAGGAATGAACGATGTTGGTTGAATGCCGGTAGAAAAATGATTGAGCTCTTTGTCATGTAGCTCCGCTCTTTACCCCGAAAGTGGAAGTGTTTAAGTCACCTACACCAGACAGTTGAATAGTTATTGCAAATTTTGAGTTTTTAGGCTGCTATGGTTTTCAAAAACAATAGCTTGTAATTACTTGTTAAGTTTCTTATATAAAAACTAAGTTTATAAGAATTCTATACATGAAATTAACAGCAAAAAATTAAATATACCATCTAAAGCTAATCTAGATGTTAAGAATCAGGAGAACTTATAACAAGAACCTGTATACTAACCTATGAGCAGAATGGAAGACCGGACATGCTGGCATTTCATACATGGAAGCAAGTATAGCAGCACATCTATGGAGATATCGAAGTGCATCTAAACACAAATCACCACCAACTAATTCATCCCAACCTACCACCGTTTCATCTGTTGTTTCTTCTTCTCCTTTTTCATCAAAGAATAAAACAATGAACATTAACAGTGTATAATAATTGATTTATATATGACATGCTTAATATCATGAGAATAATTCAAATATTTCTGCCCTTAATATAGGTAATAGATTACAATGCAAAAGTTGGTTACTGGGTGAATGAGTTCAAAAACTTTATGTCTATAATTGCCTCATAAAGGATAGGAAACAGCGGTGCCATATAGAAATGGGCAAAATTGAAGACAAAGAAGATGATTGCTTAAAAATTGTTAATAAAGAGGAAAAAGTGCTATTATTATAATATTGTTTCAAATGAAACATAAAAACCAACAATACTTGCTGTACTTGAATCAAATGATATAAGACTATTGTAACCCTATGAAAATTTCTCATCTCTAATACTGCTGTTCACTTTAGCTTTCATTTCTGTCCTACAGTGCTCAATGGAATATGTTACCATAAGCAGAAAAACCTACATTTTGAATAGATATGGACAATAACAAAATATCTGAGCTGCATACATATTCAGTGGCCAAAACCCTGGATGCATAAAAGGCTCCTAAAAGCATTATGCATTGTTCATCACCAAACTGCCTAATGGTCTTTCAATATAAGTAATCAGCAATACAAATTTCTGTCCTTCAAGTCCTCTGACCTGGAATGATAATCTAGGAAACCAATTTATAATTTTCAGAAACAGACATCAATGTTTTATAAACACCTCTGATTTGTAGTTTCCACTGAACAGATCACTGTCAAATCTGAATTACTCTTAACACAGACATATCCCTAAAAATGCAGCTGCTAAGCAAGATTGTCCAGAGATTAAGGGGACTGCTTTCATCTTTGCTTGTAAGAAAGGGCGATTGAAGAGTAACCATCAATATTGGTAGTGGTAGGCCTCAAGTTACACTGGTATTAAAACTATTATACTTTTCATTAAGTAGTTTAAACAGACCACAAAGTTACCATGCTGAACTCTCACAAGGCTAGTCTGAAGGATCTTTATTAATTAATATATATATATATATATATATATATATATATATATATAATATATATATATATATATATATATATATATACTATTACATATATATATATATATATATATATATATATATATATATATATATATATATATATATATATATATTATATATATAAATAATGGTCATCAAAATGCCCCACATGCTCCATTCCCACTTAAAAAATTAAAGGAAAATACTTGATCAGATGTCTGCTAAGGGGCTTGTACAATGTAACTGTTTCTGTGATTTCAAAATATTTGAAACTCCTCGCTTACCTGATCCCTTCACATGTTTCAAAAGACACAGGATGCAATCAAGGGCAGCATTAGCAAATACCAAAACATTGTCAGTTGCTAAGAATGCTTCAAAAACATCTCGCACAACATGTAGGTGGCCAACACTATCTCTTGGTGTACCTCCACTGACACTGACACCTGAGGGATAATATTTAATAAGTTAAGATTTATATGTTATGTAAAATAGAAAGACTTAAATTTGCCTAGTTTCTTTTTTGATAGCATAGCTTTTAAACAGGCTAACATCATACAAAAACATATCACAATGATATTATGTAAATGGAGAAAATAAGAAAAAACACAAAATACAGTTTCAAACTTTTGCCACTACCACAACTATATTTGCTACAAAATCTTAACCTAATTTAATACATATAAAAACGAAGGTATTAAACCCCCCCACACAAAATACTACATTAGTAGCCACTTAACCAACACAAAAATGATTGCAATACATAGTTTTAAGACAACACAGCTCCTCATGTACCTCTGTGTCACTATACCTGGCAAAAACAGCCAAGCGGGGAATGCCATTGATATCCACCCTTTCATCCAGGGCCACACTGAACACAAGTGTACTTGTTAAAGCAACCATTTACTGCTGACTTACATTATCAGCCATTTCAGAAATCTCTCTCCACAGTTCTAGCTGAGACAGGCATGTCTTTTATCCTTCAGATGATAACGTGTTTGTTTGATATGCCATCTAATAACACCTCAGAGCACTGTAGGAAAGCTGCTTTTATAAAATCTCCATCAGTAAAAGGCTTTCCATGCTTGGCAATACATAGAGCAAGTTTGTAACTGGCTTCAGTTTCATTGTTCTTGATAGCACTCAAGTTTTTGAACACAATACTTTGTTTCTTATAGCAGGATACTCTTTCTTAATCGCCTCAGCCTTGTCAGCACTATTCTTGAAAGTCTTCACGTGTTTTGTTTCAAAAGTGTCGTTTAACACTCAATGTGTGGCATACGACATTCTTGCTGTAGAGAGCCCACACAGCACAATCATTCTGCTGAATAAATCTGAAGTCATTTGTCCATGATGACTGAAATGATCGGACATCAAGCTTGACTTTTTTCGCAGTAGCCAAGGTGGCAATTAACTAGAAAGAATATTATGTACGGTGGCTAAAGAGTCACTGAAACAACAGCGCTTTGTGACCGATGCGAATGGCTGGTGGGAGCACACTGGTACCAACAGGTCTCATACTCGTCTACATCTCGTTGCACTCACATACTCCTCATCATGGGTACGAAACATTTTCGTTTTAATTCAATGTATCTTAGGAAAGAAAAGATTGAAAGATAAATATATAAATAGACGGACAGATAGATAGATAGATATGATAATTCAAATCAAAGTAAATAAACCATAAAGATAAAAGTAATGATGCACAATACACATTCTCTCTCTCTCTCTCTCTCTCTCTCTCTCTCTCTCTCTCTCTCTCTCTCTCTCAGTATTTTTAGGATTTTTTTTTTGTTCCTTCATGCCATAGACAAGCACACTGCATGCCAAGTCTGGCATGCGTGCTATACATTGCCCAGCCCTGGTGTATGCTCTTCTGGGAAGAGACTTCAGGAAACAAAAAGCCAGAAATTTCCCCCTTACCCAATTCAAAATAGGCTCACTTTGATCAAAAGTCATATAGGCTTTCAGTTACCTCCAGTAGTTCTTCTCATTATTATTATTAATAGGGCTTAGTTTTTCTCATAAGTAGGTAGGTGGTCAGAAGGGGCAACTCCCTCAAAAGGGACAACAACCTACACAGTAGATTAAGTATATCTTAGTTTTACCAGACCACTGAGCTGATTAATAGTTCTCCTAGGGCTGGCCTGGAGGATTAGATATTTTTTATGTGGCTAGGAACCAATTGGTTACTTAGCAACGGGGCCTACAGCTTATTGTGGGATCCAAACCACATTATATGGAGAAATGAATTTTTAATTACCAGAAATAAATTCCTCTGATTACTCGTTGGCAGTGCGGGGAATTGAACTCGCGACTTCCGAACAGACAGGCAACCTACACAGCAGGAGGTACATCCTTTTCATAAGGTTCAAAAACTGTCTTATAAATGAAAAGGAAAAGCAACACCTGGACTGCCTATCAAGGGCACAGGTAGAGGAAGAGGGGGATACCAATAAGAATGGTTGGGTCAGGGGTCGGCTTCAAAGATATCACAAGGAATGGAAGTCTTCTCCTTAGGAACACATTATTCTCAGTCAGTTGGGGTGGATATAGTCTCATCCCCTCCCACCTTTGAAAGGGTTTTTTAAAAACCCAGACCCCTCTCTGGAAGATTATGTGCAGAAGGCCCTGTTAAAAGGAGCCATAGAGAAACATTCATATATTCGTCACAATGCACGTCTGTCCAGTGTTCCCAAAAAAGATTCCTCTGAATGAAGGGTGATCCTTGACCTACTGACATTGAACAAGCACAATGTTTGCCAAAAGTTTCGAATGACTACCGTTGCCCAAGTATGTTCAGTCATTCCAAAAAGGGACCTGGACAGTTTCTACAGATCTGAAAGATGCATACTGGCACATCCCTATTGCCATTCCCTTCCACCCTTTCCTAGGGTTCCAGATAGGGAAAAGTACATACAGGTTCAAAGTCATGCCTTTTGGGCTAAACATTGCCCCAAGAATCTTTACAAAACTGGTGACAGTAGTTGTCTGAGAACTCAGGAAAGAAGGAATACATCTAATGGCTTATTGAGATGACTGGTTAATTTGGGGGAGCCACAAGAAAAAAGTGCTTGAAAAACCTAAGAGCAGTGGTCAACAGGCTCCAGTCCAAAGGTTTTATAATAAATTGGAAAAAATTCTGCATCACACCCAGCAGACAATTTCACTGGCTGGGAATGTGTTGGGATACTGTTCATGGCCTTTTGTACCTCCCCTTCAAAACACAACAGAATAAAGAAAAACCTCAAAAGGTTCCTGACATAGCCCATTGTTTCCATATGGCAGTTAGAGCGTATGATGGGTCTGCTGCACTTTGCATCAGTAACAGATTCAATACTCAGATTCCAACAGAAAAACGTGAACAAATTTTGACTGTCACACTCAAGAAAAAAAGATGAGAGACAAATCTCACAAAAATGAATCCAAAAGTTGGGGAGATGCTTTGGCCATGGACCTGGGAGGAATCTTTGGTAAAACAAGTCACTCTGACTCCGTCTGTAAAAGTGACAATACACACAGATGCCTTGTTAACAGGCTGGGAAGGACATTGGGAGGACTGTCAGGTGGCAGAGAGGTGGTTAGCTACTCTAAAGAATTTCCTGGAGCTGATGTCTCTCAAGAAACTCAAACCCCCGGAAGAGACACATTCTCTTGGTTCTAGACAACATGATTGCAATATCCTGCCTCAAGAAATTGGGATTCTGCTCACCTCCTCTCAATATGTTAATGTTAGCCATCCTTCGATGTCACAGGTAAAGAAGTGGTACTTGTCTGCAATTCACCTTACAGGGTCTCTCAATGTAATAGCAGACTCTTGTCAAGGACGATTACAGCCTCAACAGAGTGACATTGGACAACCACTCTTCAAACAATAACCAACCTACTTCCACTACCAGAAGCCTCTCAATATGTTAATGTTAGCCATCTTTCAGATGGCACAGGTAAAGAAGTGGCACTTGTCTGCAGTTCATCTCTCAGTATAATAGCAGACTCTTTATCAAGGAAGATTACAGCCTCAACAGAGTGGACATTAGACAACCACTCTTTTCAACTAACCTACTTCCACAACCAGAAGTGGACTTGTTTGCCACATATGAGAATCTCACACTTTCAGTACAGTGTTCCATCTGTATTTGCGGGATATGTATACCAAACCCCGCTGCGAATAGCTAGATTCTGGAAACAGCTGAAACCCCTATAAAAATGCTTAGAGCTGCCTATTTTGTTTGTTGAAAATCAAGAAAAACCCAGTAAAATGTTTATACCTGGGTTTTTAATAGTTTTATCACAAAAAGTGCATTATATGATGAAATTGGTAAAAAAAACAGTGGATTTTCTCAGAAACATACTGCAAATCCACAAATTTCCCACAAATAATGGGTGGATATGAACCACAGAGACATCTGCAAGTCTGTGAATGTCGAGAACGTGAATACGGGGGGTCCACTGCATATGTCCCTGAATTTGGACAGTCAAGCAACAGCAAGAAATGCCTTTCTATAAGACTGGAACAAGTGTAAGACGATACATCTTTTTCCTCCATTGTCCCAGGTTTCAAAGGTTTTGAACAAACTCCTAACCTTCAAAGGAACATCTTATCTAACAGTCCCAAATTGGCCAAACAGGCGTTAGTTCCTATTACTTCAACAACGGGCGAAGAGATCAATTCTGCTACCGTCCGCTGTACTATCCCAGAAAGTAGTAGGGAAAGTCGTTTACGCAGCCTCCTTTCTAAGCCGAAACCTTCACGCGTGGGTTTTTTAAATATAATTACTGTGAAAACTACTCGTCCAATATTGCTAAGTACCCAGTGCAAAAACTACAGACATCATCTATCCGGCCATATACCAGTCCGTATGGAAAATATGGTTAGATTATATCCATACTGAGAGCCCAGTCAAGATTTCTATAGAAAAACTTAAAAATTTTCTTATATACCTATTTGAAGACAAGCATCTTGCGGTTACAACAAGTACGGCATACAAGGCAGCATTACTGGAACCCTTGCTTTATGGATTCGGGATTGGTTCCAGCATAGAAGTTGTCACTTCCCTTGTGCGGTCTTTTTCTCTACAAAGACCCACTCCCGAAAGACTTCCAATTACGTGGTCACTGAATAAGGTACTTAAACTTTTATATACCCCTCAGCGGACCTAATACAACCACAAGTCACATGCTTCAAAAAGCGATCTTCCTGGTAACATTAGCATCAGGAGCCCGTATTACTGAACTGGGCTCTCTTAGACGTGGACGATATATCACACAAACTGCTGATAATCAATTACTATTGTCCCCTGGTCCATCATTCCTGGCCAAGAATGAGAATCCTTTAAGAAGGAAATCTCCTAATCTTATAAGGAAACTCAATTTACTAGACAGAACATTATGCCCAGTTCAAGCAGTTAAGGTTTACCTAAAGGTCACAGCAAACATCCCGTTAAGTCTGATTTTCCTACATCGTAGTACAAATAAACCACTCTCTACAAGGGCTCAGAATAATTTTAGTGTCCCTCATTAAAATGGCTAACCCACATTCCTTCCCTAGATCACATGATATTAGGAAAGTAAGTACATTGTTGGTCTGCTTCAGAAATGTATCTTTCGAAGAGGGCTCCGAATGTACTGGATGGTGATCAGAGTCAGTATTCTTAAAACACTACTGCCATAAGCTGGAACAAATTCGACTGCACTGTGTATCAGTAGGTGGTATGGTTAGTCCTGACCCCAGAGGCACTACAGCGGAAAACGACGGGTCTTCTTAATGGGTAAGTATGCTGACTGTCACAACCATACCCAGCATGCTTAGAAACCACTATATAACTTTACACTAAAAACATAACTTCTTACTTTGTTTTGTGTTCTTTGTTACCGAAACTTGTGGCTTGACATTGGATCAGAGATTAGTTTTCATTTTGAGGTTGTTGGGATGGAAATTTTGGGAGCTTTAGTTTTTCGTCACCTGTCAATTTCTTAGTAATGCTCCTTTGAGGACAAAACAGAGACTACTACATAAAAAAAATAGGTTTTGATGTAGGAAAAACCTATTTTTGGTAGTCGCTGTTGAGTCCTCAAAACCCTTCCACTTCCCTAACGAAAAGCCATGGAATTTGAGTAAGGTTCATCCTGCGTTGACCAACAGACTAATGGTTTTTGGTCTTTTAACCGGCCTGATCGTAAAACAAGATGGCCAATGTGCATGCCCAATAGTCACTTCTTCTGCCTTCTTGTCTTTGAGTCCATTAAACTCTATCAAGTGTCATGGGTTTATCATTATGACACAATGCCCAGCTACAAGACAAGGCTAAAAGATATTTTTTTGATATTAGTCTAGTCACAAAGGGGTGTTGGCACACCATGGAGGGTAACTCCTTTGAGGAGGCAACAGTGACTACCAAAAATAAGTTTTTCCTACATCAAAACTTTATTACTTTATACTCTTAATTTAACTTATTGAACACATTAATAATAGAACAAATATTGAAAAGGAGGATTTTTTGGGTTGGCTGGAATGAATGATCCTGATTCCCTTTACTTCTTATGAGGATATTTGCTTCATATTGCAAACAAATCAAGTTTTAACCAGACTTCTGGAAGTCTGAGGTACTAATATACTAACAACAGTTAGTAAGACAAAGCACTAAGAGCTATACATGCTTCTGCTAAAGACCAGCCAGAGTACAAAAAATATTTGCAAGGCAGGTAAAACAGTCCCTAATTGCAGATGTCTCACTGATCTGGAATATTAAAGTTTTCTTATTAAAACTAACTAATACTTGACATCCTGGTTCCTGACTTTTTTCGAGTATAATAATATCCATGCATTAATTAATTTGTGTGAAGATAGTGGTCAGGACATGCTCCAAATTTCCTAATAATGATAAACATGGTTTAGTAACGTTTAATCACCTGGGGCTGAGCCTGGAATAGCTCCTGGTGGTAAAACTGAAGGAGGGCGAACACATCTTAGTGCAGCAAACAGGGGCCTCCAACCAGAGCGAATTTCAGGGGTACAGCTCTCCACAAATTCACAAATACTGCTTATAATCTGGTAAACAAAAGATGAAAAAATTAACTCTGAATCTGCCAAAAATAATAGATTTCAGAAATAAATGTAATTTTATGAAGCATATCAGTTAGTATGCACAGAAGTTATAATTTAAAGAATAAGATAATTACCTGATCTTGTATATCAGCATCACACAGCTCAAGGCAGAGAAGATTTTCAAAGGGTTTAAAGAGAGCTTCATTGAAGTGAAAATGCGACAATTCTGTATTGTTGCTAAGCAAAGCATTCACGACATCATGGATAGCGCTAACTGCTTTTTTGCTAACAGCCCCATCCTTGTGGCAAGCAGCCTGGATTACAGGTGATAAAAAGATAAGTGTTAGAAGCGACCAATAAAATAACAGTAAATTCCTTACATTGACTATGTATATCAAAACTTTACAAAAGAACAGGTAAATTTGTTAAAATTCTCATTTGAATGAAAATACGTACACAATAATGATAAAAAGTCAGCTAACTCACATTCAGAACATCATTCCTTACTACTTATCTTTTATTTCAAAATATTTTCATCTTTGGAACTTTCCCTTAGGTTTTAGTCCTGTTCCTATATGCAATAGCTGCAGCTGAATCTGACTTATGCAAATGCCTCTTACTACAATATTAGCTGCTACTTAGTAAAAGATTGCTAGATCTGCAGTTAACTTTGCCACAAATCATCTCTGAAGTTTATATGATATACAATACTGTAAGTGCAAGATTATATATAGTATATATATAATACATATAATACAGGCATTGCCCAATTACTGACAGGGGTTCCGTTCCTGAGGGGATGATGATAAGCGTAAACTGCCTTTAACCGAAACTCGGCAATTTATGGCGCCATAATGGTGCAGATAGCCGGTTATCGGCACCATAAGCACCATTATGGCACCTCTCTTAGGTATATTATGGTGCCATAAGGCACCTTATGGCACCGATAATTGGAACTTGGTCTGTTATAGCCCCATAAATCGCCGATTTAATGGCACTAGATCAGCACCATAAACTGGATCGCCGATAACCTGGGACTGCCTCTCTCTCTCTCTCTCTCTCTCTCTCTCTCTCTCTCTCTCTCTTCTCTCTCTCTCTCTCTCTCAACACAATCTCTCTCTCTCTCTCTCTCTCTCTCTCTCTCTCTCTCTCTCTCTCTCTCTCTCTCTCTCCACAATGAGTTGTTATCCCTCCTCTAAAAAAACTCATAACTGTCTAGAAAATATATCGGTAACAGAAAATTACAAATTTTTCATCAATTTGTATCTTTCATAGCCAACAAACCTGAGGTCTTAACAATAGCACCGGCTATAAACCATTTAAAAACAATCAAAGATTGTACATGCAATGAATCTGTGACATCTGGCATCTAAGCCGCAGAGGAGGTGGAGCGAGGATTACTAGAGGGGTGGCTAGAGGTGGGCAGTCAACATTAAGACTTTTGGTTTGTTAGCTATGAAAAATACAAATGATAAAAACTTTGTCATTTGTTCATGTGCGGAACAAACCTTCGATCTTAACAATAGGATAGACTCATACTTGGAAGGAGGTACAAGAATCCTGAACTGACTGCAGGTTTGCCACACCTGACAATCCTTCCCAGAAATGAGAATTCTAAAGAAGGGGGTCTAAACCTGTGAGAGATTAGATATGTAGGTATCTAAAACTCAGTTCACTGGGAGTCAACACAATGAGATGTGTCCAGATTCACTGCATCCATGGAAGAATACAAGTACATCTTCTGTTGAAGCAACAAACTATGCCAGCCACAAGCAATCATCTTAGGCAAGATAGGAACTGTCTCGCAGGTCTACTGGATGAACTACACAATTTCTTGGGCAGCCACCACTGGACCCAAGGAAAAAAAAAAAAAAAAAGTGTCCAAGGACTTGTGGGCAAAGTCCTTGAGATAAAATGAAGCGAAAGTGGTCTGCCAAAGCAAGGAACCTGCATTCAAAATCCTATGAGCAGACAAGTTTTTCTTAAAGGCCAGAGAGAAACTTATTCCTCTGATGTCATGCGCTCTTGCATGCACAGTATTTGTGACAGAACTTCTTTCTTTGCTCAGAATGTGCTAACAAAAAGTCTGTGACACCTAGGCCTTAGGTGAGAAGTCCTTCTTAGATAGCAACGCAGTGCTCTGACAGGACAAAGCAATAACTCATGAGGATCATTGTCAACAAACTCCTTCAGGGAAGGATTGGAAAATGAGGTAAATCTGTCATCATGTACTGAAGAATTTTGAGTCTTAGCCATGAATTACGGGACAAACTTGAAGGCTATGGACCTCCAACCCCTGGTATGTTTCCAACATAATCTAGGCCATGGAGCTCTCCAACTCTATTTAAGAAAGCCAAGGCCAGAAGGAAAACTGTTTTCAAAGTCAGTTCTCTGTCTGATGATTGACATAGTGGTTCGAATGGAGCCCGAGTGAGACTACTCAGAAGCCAAGTAGGAGATTTGAGTTCTCTAGGTGAACAAGACTGTTCAGAGCTCTTGAATAACAGATGAAGAGATGTCTATGCCTTTCAGATGAAGAACTAATCCCAAGGCAGCCCTGTAGCCTTTGATAGCAGATGCCGAGAGACACTCCTCAGATCTGAGGAAGATCAGAAAATCCACTATTCGTTGAACAGTAGTTCTGAGTGGAGAGAAGCCATACTGACGACACCAATCACAGCAGACAGGCCACTTCCCCTGGGACATGGTTGACAAAGATCTACCGAGGTAGCTGGGCAACCGAGTAATGCTGCTCTGTGAGAAAAGCCTCTCACTTGCAAGAGATGGTGGACAGTCTCCAGCTGTGAGGAGATGGGGACCATACTGATTGGTGGTACCTCTCTACATATGGTTGGCAGAGAAGGTTGTGCCATGGAGGAATTCCTCTTGGAACCACTGACAGAAGAGACAGAAGGTCTGGGAACCACTCTGCTTGGGGCCACAAAGGTGATACCAGGGTCATCCTGAGATTCCTGGAACCCATTGGCCTGTTCAATACATGACGGATCAGGCATAATATAGGGATGGCGTACGCTTCTAGATCATCCCAAGAATGCTGAAGGGCATCCTCTGCCATAGTAAACGGATCCGGGGCCACTGAATAATAGGCCTCTAGCTCTATGTTGAAGCTCGTCGTGAAGAGGTTTAACATGGGTCTCCCCCATAGGAGAAACAGCCTGTCTGATGCAAAGACCACTCTGTACCTAGAACTTGACTCTGACAAATTAGCTTATCGGTCACCTCATTCCTCTTGCCTGAAATGTAATTTCCTGATGAATTTTTGATAAGGCATGGTGAATATATACTATTATTAATAGGGCTTAGTTTTTCCAGACCTCTGAGTCTCAAGTAGACTCTTCTCGGGCTGGTTACATGAATATATAATTTGGCAAGACAATTCAGTCGATCTTGTCCTGTGAATAGCTGAAATACTTAAAACCCCTCTAAAAAGGCTTAAAACTGCCTATTTTGATAGTTTAAACACACAACAAAAACACTAAAAATGCTTATACGAGTATTTTTTAGTTTATCAAAAAAAGTTTAATTAGTCTTGAAAATTATATGAAAATACAGTAACTAGTGAATATTTCTCACTAAAAAATACTGCAAATAGGTGAATTTTTGCAAATACTGTGTACTATATATGTTCCATACAGAAATCTGCAAATCCAGAACTGTGAATGGGCTCATGTTGACTGTAATTTTCACTATCATACCTCCATAAAGTGAGGACCAGCAACTGCCCATGCTCTCATGATGTGAATTAAAGGTCTTCCTGATCTGACAGCTCTGAGCATTACTTCAGCTAATCTATGTAACAGAAGAATATCTCCACCCTTCCCTCTCAGTAAGTCAGAACTATTTCCTGATGTACTCTGAAACAACATAAAACATAATTACCAAGTTTTCATGATACTTCTCTAAGAAAAAAGGATTTATTCACACAATATACATACTACTACTGTACTTGAATGAACTATGATAGTTGGGACTTTAGAATTTACGTTATCTCTAGTATGTTTCAAACTCAAAAGTCAAATACCTTTGCATGTTAATAATACTAAAAGCCAACATTGTTTACATCACTACCTTAATACTGTAACAGTTATGTTACAACTGTAATCATTACAAAGGAAATATTTTAGAGCAATTTACTATGATATTACAATATATACTGTAAAATATCAAAAAGTCATTTGTTTGAGGTAAACAAGTTAACAACCTTACCTTTTTCTTGGGCCATATAATAAGTCCTTTCTGAGGAGTTTGCGGCAACATACGGGAAAACAGCTGAGCTTGTGAAGCTGCACATAGTTCAGTTAAAAAGCTTACTAATGATGACATGTTTAGTTTTGTAGCTGCATCATCAAACAACCTAGAAAAATATTTCAATAATGTGAACAAATCTGCTGAGATAGAAAATGTACTTTGATACACCTGTATATATATACAAATAGTTTTCTTCCTCATTTCCTTATGGAAACTGCAGAATACACCCTATTACATATGATAAGGTCTCTTGCAGCCTTCATATGATTGAGTGCATAATTACAATCTTCATTTATCAATGTAATGTTTTACAGAAAGAAACTCTGAAAAGTTGCATGAAAGAATTAGAAAGATCTTTTCCCATTTTCCAGGAACCAAGACCAGATAAAAATAAGTTACCAAGAAGCTGTAACAAACACATACCAATTGAAAATACAGAAATTTGTGGAAATCATAATAATTTACTCTGCAAAAAACAGACCTAGTCACAATAATTTTAAAGATCTTGAAAAAAGAATAGCCAAACCAAACTATGAGTGAGCCTAACTTCACTGTCCAGGGGAAGGGAAGGCAAGGCACTGATGATTTTTGCAATAAAACCCATTTTATCAGGAAAAAATATATTCCCACAAACCCACTAATCATAAATAATTTGAATTGTAATTTACTAGAGGAAGATGCAAATATGGGCCTTAAGAGAACAGCAGACCTAGATGCAAGAGGTCCAATTCCTTGTACAGGCAGCTGCAACATTCAAAATAGTGGTAGTGTCCTTTAAGTGCATCTGCGAAGGAAGCCATAGCCCAAGCCAGTACACTTCCTCGGCACAAAAAATGGGTACTCCTGGAAACACAATCCTCCAACTGTGCCAACATTATGAGGGTGATGCAACAAAGAGGACAAGGATGAATGTCCTAGATCCCTCTCAACCAGTAGCAGATGACCCACAACAATGTTAGGTCCCAAATAATAATCATCAAGAAATTTATGGGCGACATCACAGATAAAATCTTGTAAAAGTACTCTGGCAATACTATGTACCTGAAGCATAAGAGAGAACTCTAAATTATGCATAAAGGCCAGGGAGGAGG
This sequence comes from Macrobrachium nipponense, assembly GCF_015104395.2. Lineage (NCBI taxonomy): Eukaryota > Metazoa > Arthropoda > Malacostraca > Decapoda > Palaemonidae > Macrobrachium > Macrobrachium nipponense. The sequence goes on along the minus strand of NC_087207.1, from coordinate 40,132,389 downwards.
AGAGCACTTGAACCTCTTGGGCCCTAATCTACAGCTGGTATAAGGCCCTCCTGAGAAACAGCCAAATTAAGGCCATGCATTAATATTCTGAAGTCAAAAGGAAGTAGAATTTTTAAGCAGGATAACTCTGGCAACTTCTGTGAGGGAAGAGATGAGCAGATGAGAAAGTGGTCAGAAGGATTCTGACTGCTGGTGACACAACTTAAGGGCTCTTACATGGCACAAAAAAAGCTATCTGCAGGAGCTGAAGGCAAGGCAGGAATGGCAAAGTAACCTAAGAACAACCCATGGAAGACTAATGGCTGAAATAAGATAATTTGCCTGAAAGGGCCTGGAGATTACAGACACCCTTAATGAAGGTCAGGGCAACCAGGAATTGTAAAATATTTAAACTCAAATCCAGGAAAGAGGCATCCAAAAGGGGTCCATAAGGAATCAAATTTCAACTTGGAAAGTTAAAAGAAGACCTGGGGGACTGAACATAGAGCAAAGTGACACAATTTAATGGCAAAGAGAAAAGCTCCTTGACATTAATGAGATACATGAAGAACCAGACTCTGGATGACTGTGAAACTGGTATAAGTGCGTTTCCTTCAGAAAACACTTCCAATTAAGAAAAAAAACCTGGAAAAGTCCATGATGTGATCTAGGAGGTCTGTTGCAGCCAAAATGAGCTGATGAGAGCCATCTGGGTGTTGGCTGACACCTGAAGCTTCATAAAAAAGAATCTGTCTAAGCAGTGCAAATGGAAGAAACATGTAGGCACGCAGACCACTACAAGTCTGGAGCATGGCCTCTAGTGCCTAAGGTGCCAGGTTCAGTTGTGAAAACAGTATAGTGGTAGCTTGGCATTTGATAATTTGGTGAACTCATCCACCAACGTTGTCCCCCACATTTGCCAAACATCTGCTAGAGGAACCACTCCAAAAAAAATCTGACAAGCCCTATTGAGTGTGTGTATGCCAAGATGTTGAGAATCCTAAGGACAAACCAAGAAGCAACAGTGGTCTTGCGTCTTTCTGCCCATGTGAAGATGACAGTGGTTAACAAGCAGAGACCATTCTTGTTTACCCATGGGTCTACAGTAAGTGATGGCAGTGGTGTTGTCAGCTAAGACTTTGATGCAGTGACCCAATAAGACGGATATGAATACTTAAGAGTCCTAAGAAAATTGCTTGAAGCTCCAAGTAGTTTATATGACTGTAGCTCTCATCCCTGAACCATGCCATATTGCTTGAGACTTCAACAAGTGGGCACCACAGCCCACATTTGAGGTGGTGGAAAAAACTATTCAAGATCTGATGAAACTAACAGAATTCTCTACAGCAGATTCTGGGGGCTCTGCCATTATCAAATATTATATTACTCAGACTCTGTGGTTGGGATCTAGAAAAATGGGTACATAAAAAATTTCCTACATACGGCCACTTGAGCTAGAGAAAGCTATTGTGCAAGTAACTTTTTGAAACTAGTTCTCTAAGGACACCAGGTGACCTCTCAAAGAGGCTAGATCAGACCTCTCAAAGTTGATCAGCAAGTCCTAGGACAGATAAAAGTCCAGAAGCCACAGATGCTTCTCCAACACTTCTCTCCAAGAAGTCAGGCTAAGTTGAATCTTCTTTAGTTGTGGCTTTGTGGCCAGAAGGGTCAAAATTATGGGAATCGATAAGGAAGTATTCAAAGAAGTCAAGCAGGCAAGGCAGATCAAGCAGCAGGAGAAGAATCATTCCTTCATAGAGGAAAAGTGACAAATTTTTAAAGTCAATCCCGGCTTCAGGCGAATGACGTCTGGGTTAAGATGGTGAGACATAAAAAATGCAGAGTTCATAGCATAGTACTTCCTATGTCTCGTGATAGGCGGGGGTAGTAGCTTGGCAGAGCCCCTAGAGCGAAGAGAACTGTCCCGGTCTGAAACAGAGGTGTTAACCTTATGCAAGACCGACTGGACGTGCCACAACAAGGGAAGCTGAAGAGAAGATTTGGGAGCCTGCGTAGCTCCCACCAAGGCTTCCAAGCAAGAAGGAGTGTAAGACGACCGAGCCTGAGTCCTACTTTCCAAATTTTTGAACCCACAAATGAGATCAACAACTTCTGAAAAGGAAGACAAAAACTCTTGCGTGTTTCCCTCCTCCTGCTCCGGCAATGGAAACCGACGACGAGAAGGATGTGTAGGTTCCTCTAAGGCACCTTCCCCATTAAAATTGATGGAAGGATCAGCAGCCAAACCGCCTGAAACACCAATTAACCTGTCTGGGCTGGGTCCACACGCCGGCTTCCGAGACAAACCCACTATAACACTAGGAACATTACTACGTACTCCTCCAACAGATGACTCATTAACATGTCCATGAATGGTCACGGGCGTGGCAGATGTATGAATGTGAGTTGGAGAGGAATCCTGAAAACTTGAGATCAAAGGAGAATTCCCCAGACTCGAACTCTTGGAAGTACCAGTGTGAGGGGCCGGCAAACACTCCTGTTGCACCAACTAAGCGCTCACCACGTTCGACCTCCTGACAGGCGCCTTGAGATCCTTACGTCGATGAATAGGCCTTGGAGAAGGAGAACTTGCATCATGTGCATGGACAGGGGAGGTTGCGACACGCTTGCGATGTGCATGGACGGGGGAGGTTGCAATATGCTCGCAATGTGCATGGACGGGGAGGTTGCAACACAGCTGCGATTTAATGCAGCGGACGAAGCAGCCACTGCAGATTGCACAAGGGAAGACATACTAACACTCTCCGAAACACCAACACTCTCGAGAACACGTCCGCATTTTTCCTCCCTCATAGATGAAGAAAGAGCAAAGTCCTTAGCCTTCCAACGCTTGATACGCCAACATGGTGTACAGGGGGAAGAGGGAGAGGAAGACAGCACTGGTTTCTTATGCGATCTCTTCGCAGGAGGTGGGGACGAAGCAACACATTTCCTTCCAGTCCTCCCACTGACAAGGCAGCCAACTTATCATCCAAAACAGAGTCCAACCTCTTAAGCACTGCCTGGCATATAACCTCAGACTGATCTGCAAGAGAAAGCTGCGATGACATGGACAAGAGATGTAGCGAACTGAGTGGCAGAGATGATGCCATGGCTGAGAGAGGCAGTTCATAGGAGATTACTGGGAGTGACATCATCGATGGGAGTGACGTCACAAGTGGTAATGACGTCATGGCTTCCCCTCATGTAGAATACAACTAAATACAATCCACGGTTGTAGCTTTTTTCAGTTTTGAAATATTTTCATATAAATAACGATGTGCCAAAATATCAACCTTCGGTCAATTTTGACTGACCGAAATGGTCGTAAAACGCAATTGTACACTAAAACTCTTACTTTCTAGTAATATTCAATCATTTATCTTTATTTTGCAACAAATTGGAAGTCTCTAGCACAATATTTCGATTTATGGTGAATTTATGAAAAAAAAAACATTTTCCTTACGTCCGTGCGGTAACTCTTCCACAAAAATCAGAAATTTTTTCGCCCGATTGTCATAATGTTAGCACCATTTTAAATTAGCCGTTACATAAAGTCTTATATATGAAAATGTGCACAATTTCATGTAGAAAACAACAATAAACAACCAATGGTTGTAGCTTTTATCATTTTGAAATATTTTCATATAAATAACGATAAGTGCCAAAATTTCACCATTTGGTCAACTTTGACTTGACCGAAATGGTTAAAAAAACGCAATTGTAAGCTAAAACTATTACATTCTAGTAATATTCAATCATTTACCTTTATTTTGCAACAAATTTCAAGTCTCTAGCACAATATTTTGATTTATGGTGAATTTATGAAATAAACTTTTTCCTTAAGTCCGCGCTGTAACTCTTCCAAAAAAATCATAAATTTTTTCTTCCGATTGTCGTAATATTACCACCATTTTAAATTAGCCGTTATATAAAGTTTTATATATGAAAATGTGCGCAATTTCATGTAGAATACAACAATAAAACAACCCTTGGTTGTAGCTTTTATCAGTTTTGAAATATTTTCATATATAAATAGATAGAAAAAATTCGTCCTTCGGTCAACTTTAACTCGACCGAAATGGTCGAAAACTACAATTGTAAGCTACAACACTTACAGTCTAGTAATATTCAATCAATTACCTTCATTTTGCAACAAACGGGAAGTCTCTAGCACAATATTTCGATTTATGGTGAATTTTTGAAAACTGCTTTTTTGTATGTCCGCGAGTTACGAATTCATGCATCATTTTGTGATAATATTTTCTCTGTGTTGCCTTGGTAGTTTTACAATGTGTTATATACCAAAATAATCACAATTTTGTGTAAAATACAACAAAAAAATTAAACCGTTAGCTTTAACCATTTTGCTCACAGCGCGATTTGTATACAATTATGTATCCGCTTCAGCGCTCACTCGCGAACGCTGCCGGCATATGGGAGACGATTTTTAAAATACTGCTTCGGCGTTTAAGGGTTAATGAGCTGCAGGACTTCACATTCTTCCTCCCACAAGTGTGATGAGGCCTTTTCAACACATAATAATTTTGAAGACATATGCAAGGAAATTATACCAAATCACAAAAAATAAGAAATCACTTAACACTAAATCACCAGGAAACAAAAATAGCTAAGACAGAAATGAGAACATAAGGTAAATGCTACCGTGGACTACTCAAAAATAACCGAGTAAGCAAAACACCTCACTAATTTACAGAATAAACAAACAATCTCACTAAGGCCTAGGTAAGGTGAAAAAATAATCCCTGGAAACATAAGTATATCATGTAAAGAATTAGATGAATTGAAAAACTGAAAACTCAAAAAGATAGTTTACAGTAACATGATGGTTACTCAAAAGATGAAGAAAAATGAACAGTGCAACATGGAAGGAAAATAATGGTACGGCACAGAAAATGAAAAATCTCATTTAATCCCAGGAAGTAGGGTACACTCACTCAAAAATATTTGGCAATACTCTTCCCATAACTTTCATTCACCAAACAATGACCTCCCATAGTATTCATTCACCAAACAATGACTTCCCATAGTATTCATTCACCAAACAATAACTATATTTAATTTTCAATTACAATGATATTATTCATAAATTTACCAGTACCATTTTATTGTCCAATGCCTACCTGGTCTACTTACTCATGAAACATGCCTTTGGTCTCTTTTTACCAAGCTCCCTAAATTCTTAAACTTTATATGGCACCAACCTTCACCTCACAATTTAAGAACTGATCCTGTGGTGAGCCATAGGAGAACCTCAAAATGTCTCAGTAGTTACATCACCCCAAGTAAGAACAATACTGTACTCTTCTTTCTAATGCCAACTCACTTTCTACAAGTGCTCACTATCTACAGGCCCCTAAACTTCCAATACTTACTTAATAAAATTCCACTTCCTGCTTTGATTCTATACCATTTTATTCCAAACTTGCATGAACATCTAAGAAAGGCAACTGTAAAACTGGAGTTAGTAATTGGTTGAATATACAATACAACAGAGGAGGAATACTACTCATATGTAATTTCTTAAATCTGAGAGTTTATTGTGTTTAAAGAAGGGATGAGCATGGTTTTTACCTGTCAACTAATTGAGTCAGAGCACATATTGCTTTGCCTGTATCAGTTGGAGACAAGAAACCACTGTTGCTTATGTCATCTTGGCTTTCTCGAATCAGTTCTTCCACATTAACGCTGCCTGGCAGAGGTGACACGGGTGCTACAAACCGATATGGATCTTCAAGGCTGAAACAGATAAGAACTACTTGTTTAATTTTCTCACTTTGTTAAATATCACAATAACACATTCACCATATATTTTTCACTTTAAAACTTCATGTCATGCAACAGGGACTAATGGTCACAAACTGCCAGCAATCAGGGAAATAGCATCTCCATCAAATAAATATTGTTCAGATATAGTATTATGGCTATTAATTGGCACCCACAGGTATACTATTTTTTTAAAATATCTTATCAAATTTATTATATCTTATTATCAAATTTAATTATTATTTTCCATACAAAACTTTAACATATCAATAACACCCATAAGGATACTATTTTTCATATAACGTATATAATACTAGAGTATCATGCGACTTTTGAAGACCTAATTTTGAAACTAATTTTAAGGTGATGGCGTCATACATGAGATATAAAATTAGCGTATGTAATATTCACATATATAGTACCATATTATAGATACAAACATAATGAATATGCGTATTTTATGTGGATGTTTTAAAAAGTTATGCTTTACTGCATGGTGTCCAATAAACATTGTATGTATTCTCATATCACTAAAGGTACACAATCATTTATCCAGATGTGTTACGGTTTTTGGAAATTTTTGGATTGCGGAACTATGGGATCAGGATCATACACATCACTACTATAGCAAAAAGATATTTTTTTCTTTTTTCATGTTTTTTCCTTATATGGTAGTTATTTACTCATTATAGTTTACTATTTATATTAATATTAAATGAATTTGAGATAATTACAAGCATCAATAACAAAATAGTGGGACAATTAAGACCTTATGTTCACTAATACATACTTTCTATTTTCAACAAAAGCATTCTGTAAATAGCAAAATTATACATAATCAAAATAATCGTAATTCAACCTAACGATAAGTAAGGCTTATCGTTAGGGTTGTTGTGTATTGATATTAGTATGTTGTCATCAGTTTGCAGTCGTACATTTGAGGACGGTGTGGAAATAGGCTTCGCAAATCATGACTCATCACAGCGACAAACTGTGTGGAACTTTTCATACCACTATACGTATTAAAGTTAAAATTATTGTTAAATTCTGGTTTTCATGAAAAATTAATTGTATAAAACAAATATCAGCAGTCAAATAGTCATGATCATACCAATGTTGAAACATAGTACCATCCACGACATATGTCTATATTAAATAAAACAGAAGTAGGGGGCTGTCATTGGCTAACACACTCCATGGCAACCAGCTAGCCAATCAGATTTAGCTGTATACTGTCTGAGTAGAACGTTTTTTATAAGATGCTGACAATGATGTGTGTGTGTGTTTTGATTACAGTACGTATTTTTAAGCATGTATGTTTTCCATTCAGTATGTAGTTTTTAACAGTGTAAGTATTTTACTGATTACATGAATAGAATGAATTCTTTCTCATTATTTTGAGTGCAAAATTAGGATGTTGGAATGTGTCCTCTGCTAACGCTAAAGGATCTGGGACCACAGAACAGAATATCTCCAGCTTCCTGTTGAAGCGAGTCACAAAAAGGTCCAGCAGGGGTCTCCCCCAAACCTCGAAGACCTTGTCTGCTACCACTTGATGAAGGGACCACTCTGTGCCTAGGATCTGATCCCGACGACTGAGTTTGTCTGCGACCAAATTCCGTTTGCCTGGGATATACCTGGCTGAGAGCTCTACCAAATTGCTGGCCGCCCACTGGTGAACCTTGACGGTCAAGGCGTGAAGCTGACGAGAAACCAGGACTCCCTGTTTGTTCACATAGGCTACCACCGTGGTGTTGTCCAACATAAGAACAACAGAATGACCTTCTACCTTCTCCTGAAACTCCAGACCCAGGAAGGCTGCCTTCAACTCCAAGATGTTGACATGTTGCTGTTTGTCCTCCAAGCTCCAAATGCCTGAAGCGATGAGGCCGCCTAAATCAGGCCCCCAGTCTGTGAGGGAGGTGTCTAAGAACAGAAGGAAGTCTGGTGAAAGAGAACGCAGAGGGACACCCTTAGAAAGATTCCGGTCGTCCAACCACCAATGAAGGTCTTCTCTCACCTCCAGAGACAGAGGAACCCTTAACAGGGGTGGGTCCCCCGCCGGAGACCAGAATTCTCCCAGTCTCCAGTGCAGAGACCAAAGATGAAGACACCCATGAGGGACCAGCTTCTCCAGGGAAGACAACACTCCCAGAAGATCCTGCCACTGATGAACTGACTGATGTGGCTCTGACAGGAAGTTGCGTGCCACCATTCGCAACTTCTCCAATCTCTGATCCGACGGGTAGAGAATCCTTTGACAGGTAGAGAATCCTTTGACTGGGTACAAGGTTCGAATTTTCCTGGTTGACTATGATGCCCGGTTCCAAATCGAAGTAGAAAATCCCTGTCCTGCAGCAGCTTTATCCTGGAAACTGCCAAGACCAACCAATCATCGAGGTACCTCAGCAAACGGATCTCCAGAGCATGGGCCTAACTTGACACGAGAGAGAAGACCCTTGTGAACACTTGATTGGCTGTTGTCAGCCCGAAGCATAGGACTTTGAACTTGAAGACCTTGTCCCCAAAAGGAACTTCCTGGGACGTCGGATGAATAGGGATTTGGAAGGATGCGTCCCTTTAGTCTATCGACAGCATAAAGTCGCCTTCACTCACGGCTGCCAACACCGAACGCGGGGTCTCCATCTTGAACCATGTCTTCCTGATGAAGTGATTCAAGGTGGATGAGTCAATCACAAGTCTCCATCCTCCCGACGCCTTGGGCACCAAGAAAATGTGACTGTAAAACCCCAGAGACGGACACGCACACTTCCTCTATCGCATCCTTGTCCAGCATCTTCTGCACTTCCTCTCGAAGAGCCAAGAACTTCAGAGAATCTTGAGGATATGCCTTCCTGAGCTGTGGCTTGTCTGACAGAGGAGGAGAGAAGTCAAATGGCTGTAGGTACGAGGGAGAGGCGCCTAACCTACCGACGGCCCCCTTGGGCCCCTTCTTGGCTTAAAGGAACGAGAGCGAAAGGAATGTTGGTCCTCTGACCTAGACTGAGCCGAATAGGAAGGCCCTGCTTAAACTGAACTCCTCGGCCTACCAGGCGACAATCTTCGTGACTGCTGCTGGGACAGGGGGAGGAGGAGGAGCCAGATGTCTCCGAGGACGAGACTCCGACTTAGACACAGCCTGGTGCACCAGTCTGTCTTTGGTGTCAGCCCGGCACTGGTCTATTGCATTTTCGAGCTCGGTCCAAGGAAAAATAAATTGGCACTCCAACAGATCTCATTTCTCAATGCCAGCAAGGACTCTAGTGTCAACTGATCTCTCCATCCTAGATAAAGCCGCGTCTCTTCTAATCAGAAGAAGGTTAGCCCATAAATTAACACTGAGGTGAGCCATATTCGAAAACGCCTTGCCTCCGGACTGCAACAGACTGGCAAGTGAGGATACACTCACCAACCCTTCTGGCGACCTGTCAGAAGCTATCTTGGCAATGACCAGAAGTCCAGCCAAGAAACCATCTGCAACATGGAGGCTGCTGTAGATTCCAGCGCTGAGGCATCTTGTGGAGACAAGGACGGAGCCACCGACTTCACCTGCTCCAAAGTCAATCCCGGCTTCAGGCGAATGACGTCTGGGTTAAGATGGCATAAAATCAAAATTGCAGGTTCGTAGCATAGTACTTCCTATGTCTCGTGATAGGCGGGGGTAGTAGCTTGGCAGAGCCCCTAGAGCGAAGAGAACTGTCCCGGTCCGAAACAGAGGTGCTAACCTTATGCAGGACCAACTAGACGTGCCCCGACAAGGGAAGCTGAAGAGAAGATTTGGGATCCTGCGTAGCTGCTTTCAAGCAAGGAGTGTAAGACGACTGAGCCTGAGTCCTACTTTCCAAATTTTTGAACCCACGAATGAGATCAACAACTTCTGAAAAGGAAGACAAAAACTCTTGCGTGTCTCCCTCCTCCTGCTCCGGCAACGGAAACCGACGACAAGAAGGATGTGTAGGCTCCTCTAAGGCACCTTCCCCATTAAAATTGATGGAAGGATCAGCAGCCAAACAGCCCAAAACACCAACTAACCTGTCTGGGCTGGGTCCATGCACTGGCTTCCGAGACAAACCCACTATAACACTAGGAACATCACTACATACTCCTCCAACAGATGACTCATTAACATGTCCATGAATGGTCACAGGTGAGGCAGACGTACAAACGTGAGTTGGAGAGGAATCCCGAACACTCGAGATCGAAGGAGAATCCCCCAGAGTTGAACTCTTGGAAGCACCAGGGAGAGGGGCAGGCAAACACTCCTGCTGTACCAAGCGGTCACCACCTTTGACCTCTTGACAGGCGCCTTGAGATTCTTATGGTGACGAATAGGCCCTGGGGAAGTAGGAGCACTTGCATCATGTGCACGGACAGGGGAGGTTGCAACACCCTCGCAGTGTGCACGGACGGGGGAGGTTGCAACACACTCGTGATTCGATGCAGAGGACGAAGCAGCCACTGTAAGGAGGAGTTATGGAGTTCCATTTGACAACGTCTGTGAGAGAGAGAGAGAGAGAGAGAGAGAGAGAGAGAGAGAGAGAGAGAGAGAGAGAGAGAGAGAGGGTAATTGGTGATTGGATGGTTAATGACTGAATTGACTGTTGGTGAGTTCTGGGTTGTCTGCTGGTGCTGTTGGAGTTTAGAGTTCTGTGTTTTGAGTTAGTCTTTAGTCAGTCTTTGGTGAGAGTTGGTGATAGTAGTGTCGGCAGCAGTCTATTGAAGGCATTGAAAGTCAGATAAGTGGTGTGTTTTTTATTTGTTGTTGTTGGGGGGGCTGTTGTGGTTTCTTGATGTGGCTGTGAGTTGTTGAGGGTTGTTGTTGGTGAGCTGTTGTGATTTCTTGGTGTTGTTAGTGGGTGTGTGTTGCCTTTTTTGTGTTAGTAATTGTTTGTGCAGTGATCTTTTGTTGTGGTTGAGTTCCTTGTTGTTTGCTGAGTTGTTGAGTTCCTTGTTGTTTGCTGTGTTGTTGAGTTGTTGGTTGTTCCTTGTTTGTTGTTGTGTTGTTGAGTTGTGGGGTTGTGGTCCTTGTGTGTTGTGGGGGTATTGAGTTGTGGTCCTTGGTTGGTTGTTGTGTTGTTGTTGTGTTGTTGGGCTGTCAGTTGTGGTTCTTGGTTTTTGTCATGTAGTTGGTGGTGTTTCAGTGACCTCGACCAGCAGACAGCACGGCATAGCCGGAGTATCTGGAGTTGGGTGAGTACATCTGATTTTTGTTTTTTTTTTTGTTCTGTGTGTAGGTATAGGTCAATTGTCCTGCTTGTATTCTGTAGTGTAAAGAGGAAAGTGTGACTGAGGGTGGGTTTGGCAGCTGGAGTGATTAGGTTTGTGTGCATGGGGTTTGCACGGCAGTTTTTAAGCTTGTGATCCCGCCACATTATTTTTGGCGCCCGAACAAGGACTGTAGGAGATAGAGAGGCTGAAGGAGGAGCTGAGGTTGGCAAGGGAAGCTGAGGTTGGCAAGGGAAGCTAATGAAAGGTTGGAAGTGGAGAATGATAGGTTGAGGGTCGAGTATGAGGAGCTGAAGAGCGAGTTAGAGGAAATGAGAGGAATGCTAAGGAGTGCGAAAGTGGAAATGAAAGAAGAGGTGAAAGGAGTGGAAGAATGAATGGTTGAGAAAATGGACGAAAAATTTGGGGTAATGATGAATGCAGAGCAAGAGATGATGCAGGAAATGATGAAGGGATTCATGGGAGAGGGAGCTGTAGGAGGTAGGCCTACTGGGTCTTGTGATGGGCCAGGAGTGGTAAAGAATAAGAAGGGGGTTGAGGGAAAGATGAAGATTAAGAGAAAGAAGGATAGTAAGAGTGATGGACAAGATGAGACAAGGACTGAATACATTAGGGAAAGGGCTGAGAGTGATTTAGATGGTGGTGAGTGGAAACAGGTTGGTAGAAAGAAGGGTAAGAAGAGCGTAATCAGGAGTATGGCAGTGAGTATGGAAGTTGACTCGCTGTATTCGGAAGAGGGAAAGAGGGGTCAGAATGGAAGTAGCGAAAGTGAGTGAGAGTGAGCAGGAAGTACGAAAGGCTGTGTATATGAGAGGGGTACGGAATATGAGAGCTATTTTGAGGCAAAGTACGGGGATAACAAGTGTGTCTGGGCAAGAGAGTTAAGTAGCTTTTTGAAGGGATTTTTGTTGAGTATGTATGGGGTAATGATGAGTGTAGGGAATGTGCCGTATGACAGTATGAAAGTTAGGATTGTAGAGCAGGCAAAGAGGATAAAGAGTAGCTTTAGATATAGGAGAAAGCAAGATTTTGAAGAGGCAAGAATGAATGTTGGTGAGTCATTGTCAATGTATGTCTGTAGGCTAGAAACATTAGCCAGGAAAAAGTTTGGGGACGAAGGGATAAAAGAGTGTAAGGAGTTAGTGCGAAAGTTGTTGGCAATTGTACCAGAGAATGTATATGAGTTTATGAATCTGAAATGAAAGGAGAAAATGCCATGGACGAATGAAGGGTTGACATGGAATGACATTTTAGAAATAGTAAAGGATTACGAGTTACATAGGTGTATAGAAGAGAGTAGGAGTGTTAGTGTTAGGACTGAAGTAGCTGAGGTTGTACCAGTTTAAAAGCTATAGGGAGGCAGTTTTGGAAAGGCCGAGGTGAATGGCAGAGCGAGTGGTAGATAGGAGCGTTAGGGTAAGTAACGTGAGTGTAGTTAGCCATAAAAGAGATAGGAGAGCGAGTGTTGGAAGAGTAGGGTCAGTTAGTTGTGAGCGAGAGCAGCAGTGGTATAGATGTGGTAACCCAGGACACAGAAAGAATGAATGTCGGTGGGCGTTAGGAGCGTGTTTTGGGTGTGGGCAAACGGGGCATTAGTGAGCGAGTGTAAGAAAAGATAGGGATATTAAATGTTACAGGTGTGGACAAGCAGGGCACATAGCTAGTGGATGTCGGGGTACCCGTATGAACGTGGTTTGCAGCAACTGCGGGAAGAATGGGCATTATGCTAGGATGTGTAAAGAACAGCATGCGAAGTGTGTTGAATGTGGAATGGAAAGTCACGTGGCGATTGTGTGTAGGCATAAGAGGATGAGTCAGGCTGGGAATTCGGGAAACTAAGTGAAAAGGGGATTCAGTTGGGTGGGTCCTCTAGTATGTGACAGTATGTTCGGGATTATGTGATGAGTGAGTGGTTTGAAGTGAATAAATGTGAGTCGAGCATCAGAGCAAATGGGTCTGCAAGATCGGCAGTTAGTGTTGGTTGAGTATGGAAGAAAGCGGAAGAAGGTAAGGACAAGGAATGAAGAAGGTAAGGAAAAGGAATGAAAGGGAGAAATGTGAGCTGCATGATAGAGGGGTTAGTGTTAGGGTAAAGATGGTGGATAAGGCATGTAATACGGATGACTTTGAGGGGAGGAATAATACATATAGCGTGTGTGGGTTTGAAATGTCAGGGTTTAGTGAAGTTTCACCAGGAAGGGAATCAGGTGGTAAGGATGTAGTTGGCAGTATGAATGAGTCTCTTCGGGAGTTTGGCAGGAGTGTAAATGAGGTAAGGGATTTGGTGGCAGAGTTACAAGAGATATTTGTACAAGAGTTAGAAGGGGTAGATGAGATAGTGAATGTGATTTGGGAGGAAGGTAGTGAGGGAGATGGTAATGGTAGTCTGACTGGAAGTGGTCTGGGAGAAGTTGATGGCAGTGTAACTGAGTGTGTATGAGGGCCCTCAAATAAGATCCAGGGGGCCTGTGTCCGAGCATCCGTGCGTGTTACGGAAGGCTATTTAGTGTGGGTGTTGTGAGTGTAAGAAAACGTTGTCAAATGTAAAGGGGGAGGAAATATGGAGGAGTTATGGAGTTCCACTTGACAACGTCTGTGAGAGAGAGAGAGAGAGATGAGAGAGGAGAGAGAGAGCGAGATAGAGAGACGAGAGAGAGAGAGAGAGAGAGGGGGGGGGGGGGGAGGTAATTGGTGATTGGATTGGAAGGTTAACGACTGAATTGGCTGTTGGTGAGTTCTGGGTTGTCTGCTGGTGCTGTTGGAGTTTAGAGTTCTGTGTTTTGAGTTAGTCTTTAGTCAGTCTTTGGTGAGAGCTGTTGATAATAGTGTCGGCTGCAGTCTATTGAAAGCATTAAAAGTCAGATAATAGTGTCGGCTGCAGTCTATTGAAAGCATTAAAAGTCAGATAATGTGTCGGCTGCAGTCTATTGAAAGCATTAAAAGTCAGATAATAGTGTCGGCTGCAGTCTATTGAAAGCATTAAAAGTCAGATTAGTGGTTGAGTTCCTTGTTGTTTGCTGTGTTGTTGAGTTGTGGTTGTGTTCCTTGTTTGTTGTTGTGTTGTTGAGTAGTGGGGTTGTGGTCCTTGGGTGCTGTGGTTTTGAGTTGTGGTCCTTGGTTGTTGTGTTGTTGGGTTGTGGGTTGTGGTTCTTGGTTTTTGTCTTGTAGTTGGTGGTGTCTCAGTGACCTCGACCAGCACACAGCACAGCATAGCCTGGAGTATCTGGAGTTGGGTGAGTACATGTGTTTGTTTTTTTTGTTCTGTGTGTAGGTATAGGTCAATTGTCCTGCTTGTATCTTGTAGTGTAAAGAGGAAAGTGTGACTGAGGGTGGGTTTGGCAGCTGGAGTGATTAGGTTTATGTGGGGGGGATTTGCCTGGCAATTTTTAAGCTTGTGATCCCGCCACAACTGCAGATTGCACAAGGGAATATACACTAACACTCTCCAAAACACAAACACTCTCAAGAACACATCCGCATTGTTCCTCCCTCGTAGATGAGGAAAGAACAAAGTCCTTAGCCTTCCAACACTTGATACGCCGACGTGGCGTAGAGGGGGAAGAGGGAGAGGAAGACAGCACTGGTTTCTTACACAATCTCTTCGCTGGAGGCAGTGATGATGCAATATATTTCCTTCCAGTCCTCCCAGTTGATAAGGCAGCCAACTTATCATCCATAACAGAGTCCAACCTCTTAAGCACTACCTGGCATATAACCTATAACCTCAGACTGATCTGCAAGAGAAGGCTCTAATGGCATGGGAGGGAGATGCAGCAAACTGGGTGGCAGAGATGACGCTATGGCTGAGAGAGGCAGTGCAGAGGGGACTGGGAGTGACGTCATCGATGGAAGTGATGTAACAAGTGGTGATGACATCACGGCTTCCCCTTGGTCTGAAGGGGAAGCAGACGCCACTGGCGGAGGAATACACAATGACTGATCCTGTGACGTCATCAACGGGGCTGACGCCACGGCTTCTCTCTGACTCAAAGAAGCGGCAACAGTCACTGGCAGAGCAATACAAGATAGTTGACTTTGGCTACCCACGAAGACGAGGCCGAAGGGAGGGGGGGGAGGACCTGGCCAACCTGAGGAGGGGGTTAGCGAGCCTCCATAAAGTACGCTAGCAAACCCTCCAATGGACGGGGGACCACCTAGCCCAAGCGTCTTCCAAATCGCCGCAATCTTGGACGCCTCCGACTCTGGAATAAATGAGAAAAGCCACCCCCTTCCCGGGAATCAAAATAACTCCCGAAGAAGAAGGGGCAACATTATAAAAATCAGCCTGGGGGCCTTCCGATACTTCCAACGACGAATCAATGGAAGAAAAGGAAGGAGACACAGGCACAACGCTACTAAGGGGGGTGAATACTGCAGGAGACGAAGCATCAGGAAGAAGCGAAAAACCTTCCCATGAGGTAAGAGTCGAAACCCTCCGATGCTCTCTCTTACAATAAAAAGACTTCCACTGCTCTTTAGGCCATGCCTGGCATTCCGTGCAAGGATTCGTTATTGTACAAAAATTAGAACGGCACCTGCTATATGTGATGCGGAGATCGGTCACTGCCGAAGCCAAAAAACGAGAACACAGAAAACCTGGAATTCCGGGGCACACGTTGACGAGGCCAAGAAGGAGCAGAAGCAGCCATAATATCAGCCACACACACTAAACACAAACGAAACGGGCAATGAACCAGGTAAAGGCCGAGCGAGGTCAACCACGAATCTTGCCCAGGTGGATAAAGAAAACTTACGCAGTGGCGTAGTTGCGTGGTCCTTGACCACTCTTCACCCAATCTACGCATGCAATGCCAGATATCACAAGATTCCTTGCTGCTTTTTAACCGGATCCAGTTAGGCGTTAGAAATTATCCTATTGTTAAGACCGAAGGTTTGTTCGCGTATGAACAATGTTGGTTCAGAGATTCTTCAGCAACAAAAAGATCTTTTTTTTTGCTTCAGAAGATATAGGGATGCCATTAACATACCTCCATAACAAAATTCATCTCTTTAATCTCTCAAGGAATGTTCAGCCATTTCTCTTTATCTGTTGGTCACATCCTTTATACTCCCCGCAACTAACAACAACAAAATTTTTCAGTTTTTTATTTATTTATTTTTCTCTCCTCTGCACTGCCTCTCTCAGCCGTGAAGTCATCTCTGCCGGCCAGTTCGCTGCATCTCCCTTCCATGCCATCAGAGCCTTCTTTTGCAGATCAGTCTGAGGTTATATGCCAGGCAGTGCTTAAGAGGTTGGACTCTGTTATGGGTGATAAGTTGGCTGCCTTGTCGGCTGGGAGGACTGGAAGGAAACGTGTTGCATCGTCCCCGCCTCCTGCGAAGAGATCATGTAAGAAGCCAGTGCTGTCTTCCTCTCCCTCTTCCTCCTCTACACCATGTCGGTGTATCAAGCATTGGAAGGCTAAGGGCTTTACTCTTTCTTCGCCTATGAGGGAGGAATAACGCGGACGTGTTCTCGAGTGTGTTGATGTGTTTTGGAGTGTTACTGTATCTTCCCTTGTGCAATCTGCAGTGACTGTTTCGTCCTCTGCATCGAATCGTGAGTGTGTTGCAACCTCCCCCGTCCATGCACATCGCGAGCGTGTTGCAACCTCCCCACCCCCCGTCCGTGCATATTGCGAGCGTGTTGCAACCTCTCTTGTTCGTGCACATGATGCAAGTGCTCCTACTTCTCCAGGGCCTTTTCGTTGCCTGTCAAGAGGTCGAAGGTGGTGAGAGCGGAGTTGGTCCAGCAGGAGTGTTTGTCTGCCCTTCTCCCTGGTGCTTCCAAGAGTTCAACTCTGGGGGATTCTCCTTCGATCTTGAGTTTTTGGGATTCCCCTCCAACTCACATTTGTACGTCTGCCACGCCCGTGACCATTCACGGATATGTTAATGAGTCATCTGTTGGTCTTGCATAAGGTTAACCCCTCAGTTTCGGACCGGGATGGTTTGCTTTGCTCTAGGGGTTCTGCCAAGCTACTACCCCCACCTCTCCCGAGTCATAGGAAGTACTAGGCTACGAACTCTGCATTTTTGCTTTCGCGCCATCTTAAACCCAGACGTCATTCGCCTGAAGCCGGGATTGACTTAGGAGCAGGTGAGGTTGGTGGCTCCGTCCATCTCTCCACAAGATGCCTCAGCGCTGGAATCTACAGCAACATCCATGTTGCAGAAGGTTTCTTGGCTGGACTTCTGGTCTGTGGTCATTGCCAAGATAGCTTCTGACAGGCCGCCAGAAGGGTTGGTGAATGTATCCTCGCTTGCCAGTCTGTTGCAGTCCGGAGGCAAGGCGTTTTCGTATATGGCTCACCTCAGTGTTAACTTATGGGCTAACCTTCTTCTGATTAGAAGAGACCCGGCTTTATCTAGGATGGAGAGATCAGTTGACATAGAGTCCTTGCTGGCATTGAGAAACAGAGATCTGTTGGAGTCCCAATTTTTGTTTCCTCGGACTGAGCTCGAAAATGCGATAGACCAGTGCCGAGCTGACACCAAAGGCAGACTGGTGCACCAGGCCGTGTCTAAGTCGAAGTATAGTCTTCGGAGACGTCCGGCTCCTCCTCCTCCCCTTGTCCAGCAGCAATCTAGAATATTGTCGCCTGGTAGGCTGTCAAGGAGTTCAATTTCGGCAGGGCCTTCCCGTTCAGCCACACACACACACACACACACACTAAGCACAAACGAAACAGGCAATGAACCAGGTAAAGGCTGAGAAAGGTCAACCATGACTCTCGCCCAGGCAGTTAAAGAAAAGACTGATGCGGTGGCGTAGGTGCGTGGTCCTTGACCACTCTTTACCCGATCTACGCATGCGTTGCCAGATATCACAAGATTCCTTGCTTTCATCTGCTTTTAACCGGATCCAGCTGGGCGCTAGAAAAGTTAGCCTATTGTTAAAGACCAAAGGTTTATTTTTCGCATATGAAATTAAATTATTTTTTTGGGGGTGAAAATGTGGGGGTCAACATATATGGTATTTATTTATTGAAATTTATTAATATAGGTATAATTATCTCTAATACAGGAAAAAACTTCAACATATTAATAACATCCTGAGGGATATTATGTATTTTTTATGTATCTTATTATTGACTGCAATATAATTAAAGCCAACCCCCCATATTCGCAGACTCCCCGATTCGTGGATTTTTGTTAACTGTCATGGTTGTAGTGTTTGATTCTTTCAGGAAGGATGCTAATTTTTTAACAGCTGAGTCATATTGTCTAATAGTTGACTCTCTCTTATCTGATTCTAGGAAGAGGATGTTTTGTGGATCAATGTTAGCATCTTTGTTAGCCGCAAACTTCATGAAGTCCATAAAGTTAGGGTCTGAAGAATTCCTGAGGAAGCGAACACAGTCCTCATTTGTACTGATTGTGACAGCTTGGGATTGGGAATCCGTTGAGGTCGGAGACCCAATTCCAGGAGCAGAGGATACCAGTTGCTCTTGGGCCAGTCTGGAGCAATCAGAGCTACTAGTCCCTTGAAAGTCCTCAGCTTGCTCAAGACTTTCAAAAGAAGATTCACTGGAGGAAAAACAAATTTTTCTCCACTGATTCCAATCTAACGACAGGGCGTCCGTGGCATAAGCCAGAGGGTCCAGGTTGGGGGCCACATAGCAAGGGAGCTTGTGGTTCGCTTGTGAGGCGAAGAGATCCACTTGGAGACCTGGTACTCTCCGCATATCCACTGGAATGACCTGTCGTCCAGGGACCATTCTGATTCCAGAGGGACCGACCGGGACAAAGCGTCTGCTATCACATTTCTTACCCCCGCCAGGTGAGTGGCGGACAGATGCCATTTGTGTTTGTCTGCTAGGGCAAAGATGGCTATCATGACATGATTCACATGTTTGGATTTGGACCCTCCTCTGTTGATGCAATGAACTACCACTGCACTGTCCAAAACTAGTCTTAGATGAGACTTTTTCGGGGGAAGAAGTCTCTTCAGGGTAAGAAATACTGCCATTGCTTCCAAGACGTTTATGTGAAGCTGGCGGAACTGAACTGACCAAGTCCCCTGAACTTGCTTGAATTGGGAATATCCCCCCCACCCGGACAGGGAGGCATCCGTGTGAATGGTTAACACTGGAAGGGGATATTGAAGGGGTACTAGTTTGGCCAGGTTCTTCACTTTTGTCCATGGACGGAGCTGATTGCGAAGGATCTGTGGAATTACTGACAACTTGTCTCAAGATTTGGCGTTTGCTCTCGATCGCCAAACTCTGTTTATATCTTTCAGCCTTGCTTTCAGGAGGATGTCTGTCACTGAGGCAAACTGAAGAGAGCCTAGGATTCTTTCCTGGTTTCTCCTTGATGTTTGTTTGCATTTGAGAAATTGTTTCACAGACTTGGCTATTTCTTTCCTTTTGACCACCGGAATTGACAGATTGTGGGAAGACAAATCCCATTGGATTCCTAGCCACTGAAAACGAGACTCTGGAGTAAGTCTGGATTTTGTCTTGTTTATCTGGAACCCCAGATGTTCCAGAAATTGAACTACCTTCTTTGTGGCTTTGAGACATTCATAGGGCGACACGAGCCAATCACCCAGAAATAGATTTTTCCTACGTCAAAATCCCTTTTATATATATTATTCACAGAAAATTCGACTATTTGCAGTAATTTTGACTGAGATATAATCATAAATTACTGTATTTTCATATAATTTTTGTGACTAAATGCACTTTTTGAGATAAAGCTATTTAAAAACTCAGGCATAAGCATTTTTTTTTTTTTTTGAACTATCAAAATGGGCAGTTCTAAGTATTTTTACAGGGGCTTTAAGTATTCGTGGATTTTAACTAGCACTATTAGTGAGGGGTGTGATACCAATTCCAGTGAATACTGTAGATCCACTGTATTTCTAAAACAAAACTTCAACATATCAATAACACCCACAAGGATATTATTTTCTATATACTGTATCTTATTATTTAATTTATAATATATTTATTTCTAAGGTAAAATTATAACATAAATAAAGTTAATTTCACTCAAATTAATCTTTTATAGTTATAGCATACAGTGCAGTACTGTACAGATGACCATAATATATACCATGAGATGTTTATGAGGCAAAGTAGAAGAAAGAGTAAATAAATCAAAAGTATCGGTAATTAGATGCATACACCTTACCTGTAGTCTACTCTAAGTGAATTTAAATTAGACTATGTTAGCCATAGAGGACATTCACACAATAAAACTATGCTTAGCAGTAATTCAGTTCTATTCTTAACCAACTGAGCATTTTGTTCCGTAGATGATTACTTAGCAATAGGAGAATAAGATCCATAACAATGTCTACATTAAAAATGTTAAAGCTTCATGCTAAGCTGGTTTTTGAGAGCTCTCACCTTTAGCATTTTTTTTAGTCAGCCATTTGCAATATAATATTAAACGCTCACAACTGTTAGATTTATTACTCCCTTAAACATCTGTATTAGTGTGCTACATTTTCCAAAAATAATAATAATAATAAGAATAATACAGCCCAATTGAAAGGAAAGGAAAAACCGTCAGGAACTGACTGCCACAATGACAGTAACCAGCAACCAGAGACTGGGGCTACAGAGGCAAATGAGAGAAGAAATGGTTGGAAGAGAACAAAATAATAATAATAATAATAATAATAATAATAATAATAATAATAATAATAATAATAATAATAATAATAATAATAATAATAATAATCAATAATAATAATAATAATAATAATAATAATAATAATAATAATAATAATAATAATAATAATAATAATAATAATAATAATAATAATGTATGTAAGTAAGCAATAGACTTACATACATAAGTACAAAGTCTTAGAATTCATAAAGTTACATGCAGACTGAAGCTTGTGGTTCATGAGAACCAAAGGAGCTATCTAGTTAAGTGTGTAAAGATTATGAAAATGAGAGGATGCCCAGAAAGTGACTGGTAGGGATGAGTTTTAAATGAAATGAACGCAGCAAGCCAATGGATCTAGAGTAGCTTATCGGCACAGCTGGAGGAATAATCTAACTGGAAATGAAGGTGTAAAATAGCATCTAATTGCTATTTGCAAAAGTTATCATGAATAGGTTGGCTAAAGTGTGATGGACATTCTATTTTGGAGACATGTTTGGGAAATTACAGGCACCATACTACTATTTCCCTTCGGTTGGCTAAAGTGTGACTGAAATTCTGTTTTGGAAACATGTTTGGGAAATCACGGGCACCATACTATAATTTCCCTTCTCTTATTAACATATTTTGACCAACATTATCAAGGAGGGCAAACTTCCAAATAATAATCAAGTATTCATAGGGAAAATGATTACAGTAATATTAACCTCGTGATGACAAAAGTTGCTTATTATGATATAAAGGTAAAAAAAGAGAACACTTACCTTGAAGAATGTAATATGAATGATGAGCAACTAATCAAAGGAGAGGGATGAGATAAAGGCCTTAGTTTGGCAGCTAGTGCTTTAACAGCCCTTCTGTCACCATCTGATCACAATGACTCCAGGATGACTGCTCTGCTGCTGTTTAGAGCTATGATTTTCTTTACACTGATAACTTTTAATTTACTCCAGAAAATTAACTCAGCTTGTAGCTTACCAATAATTTACTATGTCAGTTACAAGTTGCATATAAAAAATTACCAAGACTAACCTGAAAATGTCAGGAGGTGACCCAACTTCAGACTTCTCTTTATTTAAAGCTGGAGGGGGAAGTCTAGTTGGGAATGATTGATATCCACTATTACTACTGAAGAAACTGTGTTCTAACTCAGCTAAGTACACACAGCACCTGAAATGGTTATAAAAGAGATTTTTTTTATTAACTACACAAAGAATGGTTAAATTAAACTTTACATTAATGAGAATTTTTTCTTATTCCTTGACTGATAGAAAATTAAGGATAGAGAAATATGATACTGTACATCAGTGTTTCCCAACCTATTTTGGTTGTGACCCTAAATACAATCTTAACCTGGACCAGTGACCCTAAAGGTGTGAACATGTAGTAATAAATCCAACCCTTTTCATGTTACAGTTATAATTGCATGTGTTATGAGTTAACGTTATTCTATTTATATACAAGTTTTAATTTGCTAACACAATGAATTTTAATAAATTTGAAACAGAAATAAAAACTTGCGTATCTGGTCACAAAAAATACAAGTTTTTCTTCATTGGCTAGCAATCACAATTTTTTATACTTTGCTGATAAATTTCAGTGATTCATAAAATTACTAAAATGAATTATATATGAAAAATGGCTAATGTAAGAACCAAGTAATAAACCTTGGGAATAACCAGGGACCACATTGAAAGAATACAAATTATAAAAATTCAGAGTTTTCTCAATGGCTAATTTGAAACTACTTTATTTTGTGTACGAGGTTCTTAAAGCTGGGTTTTATATTCCTTGTTAGAGCACACTGCAAGTTATATTGGGGATCCAGCTGGTTTCTGGCTTTAGTCTTGGTCATAACAAGATTTTAAAAACCCTACTTCTTCGCTGAGAAATGTTGTCGGAAAAGGAAGAAGAGCTTTTTCAGTCTCCTGAGTCAGAAAGGGCTTATCCATGAGTTGAATCCAAAATTTTTAAAACTGGACTTTTTCAGAGTGTTGCTTCTTCTCTAGATTTTCTTGGAGGTCTATAAGTTCTTGAAAACCTGAAATATCTTCTCCAACCAGAGTGACATTCTCAGTGCAAGCATTCCTGATCTAGCTATGCTTTTTCAAGTCAACATTTTCTGGAATATACCTGTTCATTTCTTTCTGAGGATTCCTCAGTTGATCTTCGACAATATTTCTGATGTCAGGCAGGGACATATCTGAAGAATCTTCCAAAATAGCAATTAGTTTTGGAAAAGCTGCAGTTTTTCCATTGGACAACTTTTCCCTCCTGAGAGCATGTTTTTTCTTGAAGGACAATCCCTGCATGTCTGAATTTATTTCATTCAGATGCAGGAAGATATCACTTAAATAAGCACACTTTCCCGCCAAGCAACATTCTTAACCCTTAAACGCCGAAGCGGTAAAAAAAAAAATGTCTCCCGTGCTGACCGGAGAACGTTTCAGAGTGAGCGAGTTCGAAAAAAAGGGTAGCGGAAAAAATATTTTTTCAAAAAATTACAGCGCGCTTAGTTTTCAAGATTAAGAGTTCCTTTTTGGCTCCTTTTTTTGTCATTGCCTGAAGTTTAGTATGCAACCATCAGAAATGAAAAAAATTATCATTATCATATATAAATAATGCGATATATGATAGCGCAAAAACGAAATTTCATATATAATTGTATTTAATTCGCGCTGTGCGCAAAACGGTTAAAGGTAACAAGTTACTTTTTTTTCGTTGTAATGTACACTAAATTGCGATCATTTTGTTTTGGTATATAACACATTGTAAAACGATAAAAGCAACACAGAGAAATATTATCACAAAATAAAGCATGAATTCGTAACGCGTACGTAAACAAATATTTTTTTTCAAAAATTCACCATAAATCTAAATATTGTCCTAGAGACTTCCAATTTCTTTCAAAATGAAGACAAATGATTGAATATTACTATACTGTAAGAATATTAACTTACAAATGCAGTTTTCGACCATATCTGACGAGTTAAATTTGACCAAATGTCGAATTTTTTTTATATATATTTTTTTATATGCAATTATTTCGGAAATAAGAAAAGCTACAACTTTTAAATATTTTTCGTTTTATTCTACATGAAATTGCGCACATTTTCATATATATAAAACTCTATGAAATGCCTAATATGAAACGGAGCAAATATTCCGAGAATGGGACTCACGCATTTCGGAGATTTGTGGCGGAGAATCCGCGCGCGGAGGGAAGGAAAGTTTTTTTTAAAAATTCACCATAAATTTAAATATTGTGCTAGAGACTTCGAATTTGTTTCACGATGAAGATAAATGACTGAATATTACTAGACTGTAAGAGTTTTATCTTACAATTGCATTTTTCGACCATTTTCGGTAAGAGTCAAATTGACCGAACGTGGTTTTTTTTCTATTTATCGTGATTTATATGCAAATATTTCAAAAATGAGAAAATCTACAACCTTCAACTATTTTTTGTTATATTATACATGAAATTGTGCACATTTTCATATATAAAACATTATGTAAACGGCTAATTTATAATGGTGCAAACATTACCACAATCGCACGTATGATTTTTTCGGAAGAGTTACCGCGCGGACATAAAGAAAATGTTATTTTTTTCATAAATTCACCATAAATCGAAAATATTGTGCTAGAGACTTCCAATTTGTTGCAAAATGAAGATAAATACTTGAATATTACTAGAATATAAGCGGTTTTAGCTTAAATTGCGTTTTTTGACCATTTCGGTAGAGTCAAAGTTGACCGAAGGTTGAAATTTGTCACTTAACATATATAAAAATATTTCAAAATTGATAAAGGCTAAAACCATGGGTTGTATTTAGTTGTATTGTGCATGAAATTGCACATATTTTCATATATAAAAACTTTATGTAACGGCTAATTCAAAATGGTGCAAACATTACCACAAGCCATGTATGATTTTTTTCGGAAAGAGTTACCGATGGACGTAAGGAAAAGTTTTTTCATAAATTCACCATAATCGAATATTGTGCTAGAGACTTCCAATTAGTTGCAAAATTAAGGTAAATGATTGAATATTACTAAAATATAAGAGTTTTAGCTTACAATTGCGTTTTTTCGACCATTTTTTGGTAGAGTCCAAAGTTGACCGAAGGTTGAAATTTTGGCAATTATCGTTATTTATATGAGAATATCTCAAACTGATAAAAGCTACAATCATGAGTATTTTATTGTTGTATTCTACATAAAAAATGCGCACATTTTCATATATAATACTCCATGTAACGGCTAATTTAAAAGGGTAAAAAAATTATGTCAAAGTGACGAAATAATTTCCGAGATGTGTCACAGATACTTTTTAGTGCGGCAAGAAAGAAATTCGCGTTTGCGCGCCTGCGTAACGATTGTAAACAAACAACACCTTGATCCGTGAACTCCCAGCATCCCCCAAGGTGCGTGATTCAAGAGTTTTGGCTGGTAGGCCTAAAAATATTTTTCCGCGGAATTTTTAAAAAAACTTTTGTATGTTGACGTAAAATACGTCCAGTCGGCACCCGAGAGACAAAAAATGTCGACGTAAAATACGTCCAGTCGGCGTTTAAGGGTTAAAGCAGTCTGCCAGTGAATTATTATTTTTTCAAAACAATGCTGTGACCCTCAGAAATAGCCTCAAGACCCTCATTTATGTCAAGAACATGGGGTTAGGAACCATTGCTCTACATACTACAGTGCAATAATTTTTTTATACAGAGGACAATAACATAGGTTACTTAACCCCCTTCCATGATCTCTGAGAGAGAGAGAGAGAGAGAGAGAGAGAAGAGAGAGGAGAGACGAGAGAGAGAGAGAGAGAGAGAGAGAGACCTTACCTACCTTACCTTACCTTACAGACCTTACAGTTCGTTCGGGTTGCCCCAGGTCCCTCAGTGTGAGGCGCCTCTAATGTCTACCAGAGAGTTGCTAGTAACATCTTCCGGTATATTTTGCATCTTCCAATCTTGGAAAATGGTCTGGGATGCAGTTTAGATATTTGTCGAGCTTATTCTTAAACACATCTACGCTCACTCCTGATATATTCCTCAGATGAGCTGGCAACGCATTGAATAGACGCTGCATTATCGATGCTGGTGCGTAGTGGATTAATGTTCTGTGTGCTTTCCTTATTTTTCCTGGTATAGTTTTGGGCACTATTAATCTACCTCTGCTTGCTCTTTCTGATATTTTTAGTTCCATGATATTTTCTGTTATTCCTTCTATCTGTTTCCATGCCTGAATTATCATGTAGCGTTCTCTTCTCCTTTCTAGACTATATAATTTTAAGGATTGTAGTCTTTCCCAGTAGTCTAGGTCCTTAACTTCTTCTATTCTAGCTGTAAAGGACCTTTGTACACTCTCTATTTGTGCAATATCCTTTTGATAGTGTGGGTACCATATCATATTGCAATATTCAAGTGGACTACGAACATATGTTTTATAAAGCATAATCATGTGTTCAGCTTTTCTTGTTTTGAAGTGCCGTAACAACATTCCCATTTTTGCTTTACATTTGCCAACAGAATGGCTATTTGATCATTGCATAAACATGTTCCTATTCATCATCACACCAAGGGGTCTTTAACTGCTTCCTTATTTGTGATTGGTCTCATTACTTAGGTCCCCTATATGCATATTGCTTTCCTTCTCTGTCTCCATAATTTATTGATTCAAATTTATCAGAGTTAAATACCATCCTATTTACCTCTGCCCAATCATATACTTTGTTAAGGTCTCTTTGTAGAGCGTTCCTATCTTCATCACAAGTAATTTCTTTTTCTACTTATTCTTGTGTCATCAGCGAAAACTACTCACTACCGAATCCTTAACATTACTGTCTATGTCTTCAATCATAATAACAAACAATATTGCAGCTAGCACCTCCGTACCTTGTGGCACACCGGATATTACCTTGGTTTCATCCGATTTCTCATCGTTTGCAATAACTATCTGTTTTCTGTTGTGTAAAAATTCTTTTAACCATCTTCCTACTTTATCTACGATATTGTGTTTTCTAATTTTCTTTGCTAATATATTATGGTCTACTTTGTCAAAAGCTTTTGCAAAGTCTAGATAAACCACATCTGTTTTCATTTCCGCTTTTCATAATTTTTGAATATGTTCTCACAGTGGACTAACAGTTAGGTTTGTGTACTTTTTCCGGGTACGAAACCGTGTTGTCCTATATTAAACAAATTATTTTTTATAAATGTTTTCATAATATTTTTCTTCATTACCCTTTCATACTTTCATAATATGTGATGTTAGACTCACAGGCCTATAATTACTTGCCTCTAGTCTTGATCCACTTTTGAAAGTAGGGGTGATATATGCTATTTGTGCTCATCATAAATCTTGCCTGTATCTACACTTTGTCTTAATAATATTGCAAGTGGCTTTGCGATAGAATGAACTACTTTCTTTAACAAAATAGCAGGGACTCCATCTGGCCCTGCAGCAGCTCCATTTTTAATTTCATTTAATTGCCTGCACAATATCAGCTTCATTAATTTCTATGTCAGCTAAATATTCACTATTTTCGTCCCTTACTTCTATATCATTATCTTCATTATCTATTCTAGGGGTGAATTCTCTCTTATATCGTTCTGCAGTATGTTGCAAATTTCCTTTTTTTTCATTCGTTAATCTCCCTTCAATTCTCAGAGGGGCCTATTTTCTATTCTTCTTTTTTATTCATCTTCTTTGCATATGAGTATAATAGTTTGGGGTTTTTGCTTGATATTTAATAGGGTTTTTTCTTCCAAGTCCCGTTTTTCATTTTCTTTTGATTATAATCTTTTGTTCTGCATTTTCTATCTTACTTTTAGTTCTATAACTTTCCATGCATTTTTTTCTTTTGCAAGACCTTTTTTCCACTTTCTGATTTTCTGGAACAAGATCCTTCTGTCTCTTGGTATGCATGAATGATGTTTACTTTTCTTCTTCGGTATATATTTATCCACTATTTTCTCCAATATTTTATATAATATCTCCGTATTTACCCTTATGGTCATCAACTTACGAAAATGTTATCCCAATCTTTGTTTAATTCTTCATTAATTTCTGACCATTTTATATTTTTAATGTAGAAGTTGTATTTTCCATATCCTTCCCACTTTTTCATTTCTTGCTTATCTCTATTTTGCACTTGTTTTGGAATGAACTGTAATCTATGACATTATGATCTGAAATACTCGCATTATAAACTATTATTTCTTTAACATAATTCATCTCGTTCACAAATACTAGGTCTAAAGTATTTTCCTTTCTTGTTGGCAGGTGATTTATTTGTTGAATGTTGTATTCTAGTAGCATATCTAATAGCTTTTCAAATTGCCTCTTATCTTCTGCACTACTATTACTCTCTTTTTTATATGTATAAGTACAACCACAGTCTCCTATTCGTTTTTTCCATTCTACGAAAGGAAAGTTGAAGTCACCAGATAGGAGAATAGTCCAGTCCTTGTGATTTCTACATATATCATCCAATTTTCAATTATTAAGTCAAACTCGTTTAGTATTAGGAGGTCTATATATTACTATGTTCATCAATTTTTCAGATTCAAATTCTACCGCTATTAGTTCACATTCTGAGTTACTATATTTCTCATATATTTTTCCTTGTTTTTTGTCTTTCCCATATATTGCGGTTCCCCCTTGATTCCTATTTTTTTCTATCTGATCTATAAGTTTGGAACCCTTTTATTTGATCATCATTCCCAGTCTCTTTGGGAATACCAGGTTTCACTTATATTCATTATATCTATTTTCGTTTTCATTTTGGGTTAGTTCTTCTAAGTACTCTATTTTTCTTTTTGAGTTACTCGTAATAAACCCTGCGCATTCATCACTATGATGGTTTGCGTGTTTTCTCCTTCATTTAATATTGGTAGTAATAAGGATTTTCCCATGTCTCTTTCCTGTTCTGGTATGTTGTTCTTTTTTCATTTCCAGAAATTCTGACATTAAAAAATCCAACTTTTCCATAATATTTGATCTTCCTTCATCATAATTATTCATTTTGTGTCTGAATCTGCAATTTTCTCCGTTTCCCTTTCTGCAATATCCTCTTGCATAATAAATACAGTTATTATCTCTTGAGTAGAATTTCGGAGCTGATGCTTTGAAATTTTTTGCTGACACCTCTGCATATCTCATTGGTGGTTTGCTTTTCTCTTTTACTGATATTCTGATTTCTCTCTTTATTTGTTTCTTTCTTATTTTGGATTTTATTACTTGGTTGGTTATTTATTTGATTATGATTCATGGCTACAGGGTGCATATATTTGCATTTTTTTTTGTCGAACTTACATCCTTTTCCTTCTTTAGGTTTTTACATATTTTGGATGCAGATCTCTGCAATCATCCCCATAGCCATCTAAGTATGCACATTTACCATATATTTCATAGTTTTGACATACCTTAGGATGTTTGTAGTAACATCTTTCTCCAAATCTGCAATTCCCTCTTTTCAAAAGGTTGCAGATTTTGTCTTTCTTGTCTATTTTTTCCTCTTTCCCGTCATTGTGTAGATCTGGGTAGAGCCTCTTCGGGATTTGCTTTTCTGTTGTCATATCGTAATTTATTTCTTCGTAGGTATGCTGCTTTATTGCCTCATATGTAGTATCAATGAGTATCTCTGCATCCATACTTTTATCTTGTTCTTTGTTTTCCTTATTTTTTCTGTCATTTCATTTTGTTTACTTCTCTTCCGTTTTCCTCTTCTTGCTTTCATTTCTTGCCTCTTTTCTCTTCATCCTCAACTATTTGTACATTCAACTTGATTTAATAACATTGTCTATCCATGATAGACATGTTGAACAAAAAATTCTTGTATCTTTTCTCAAATCTTGCATTACCTCAGCACACTGTGGATGGGTCGGAATGTTGCAATGCAGCACATTTTCTGATTAGGTTTTGTGGATTAACTATGCTATACCAAACCTTACACAGTTTGCATGCTTTTGGCATTCTTTTTCCTAATGCATCAATTAGGATATTCACAAGATTCACCTTATTCATTTTCTTTGTCGGAATATGTTGGTTTATGTATATTTTCTTATGAGTCTCTTGACCACTTGGATTTTATTTGGAACTTCTTCAATTATTTTCAAGATATTTTCATTAGATTTGTTCCAGTTTGAAGGATTATATCCTTCTAATATATCTATGAATGCTTTTGTATCTTTTTGGTTAGGACTGTTGCTGATTTCATAGATGAGAAATGCCAGTTCCCTTCCTGCTACCTCATCGTATTGCGAATCCGCCAAGCAAGCTAAATTACGCCACCTCTTCCAGCAGTGGAACTTACTGCCATCTTGTTCTGATTCAGTATTACACTTGTTAAACTAACTTAGAAGACGCTTTATCCTACTATTTTCACACTAATCTTATCACCGATAGTTCACGAACACTTCTAGATATTTCTCAAATTCTAGTCGTATGTTAAACTTGTGATATCTGTTGATTAATCTGACTTCACGCGGGGTACGTCTCACCAAACAAGATGGCTACTAGAGAAGAGAGAGAGACGAGAGAGAGAGAGAGAGAGAGAGAGAGAGTAGAGAGAGAGAGAGAGAGAGAGAGAGAGAGAATTTGTTCCAAAAGATTTATTTAACCCACTACATACTTAAAGACTAATTACAGAAACCACAGAAAATATTATGTTCTGAATTATGAACAAACTTGGCAAAACACCAAATGAAATAGTTTAAAAGCAATCTGGGGACACTACAAAATTTATAGTACTATAGGATACAGTGGCCAGGCAAGTAGTATGATACAAGGCCATATATTGCTATCTGTAATTTTAAATTTAAATGTACGTACATGTAATCATGTTGGAACCATTAGCTTCAATTATAGCACTACACATGATTAAATATTTTAGATAATTTTATAGTCTTCTTATTGGAAACCTTATTTTACACAAACTTTAAACTGAACAAATCCAACTCAAATTTATGGAAAAACTGTTTTGGATTTAGAATTGCTAAACTGACATATATCAAACTAAATGGGAATATATCACAGAGTAAACAAGGGTTCTGTACAATATACGTAAATGTTTTTGCTACTGCCAAATGAAATCAACAAAAAATCTAACTAATATGCCAAATCGATATTTGAATGTTATTTACAATAGAATGTGAAAGATTCAGGTTCACATTATAATACATTTATTTTACAAACAAGTAAAAGGCATCACAGTACATACTTGAATATATGAGACCAGCAATCGGGAGCATGAGAACCTAGCTCTAGGCCTGAAGACATCATAACATGAACTGAGAGCAAATGAGCTGTGTGTAGACGCTGAGGCTTTTTAGAAATAGAGGGAGACCTCAAACGACTACGTCTTGGAGTACTGATGGGATTACGCTCATCATTTGGAAGGCAAGCAGATGACAACAATGAAAATACTACCCCACATCTATTTTGTAAACCTGTTGGGAAAAAATTGATCATAAATATAAAATGGATAAAGTAAACTTTTTTAAACCTCATATATACTGATGAATACATACTCAACTTGCAAATTTTAATACTGTCAATGAATTATTGCTTATTAGCACAGATCAAAAAGCTGTTCTTTTAAATTACTAGCCAGAATGCAAGCAGAACTATCCAAATCCAAATACCAGAGGCAGCAATGGCATCAGAACTTTGGAATGTACTACTGGTAATAAGGATAGCAGCACTTCACAGTAGTTGATTCTAAATTAACAATTTGTGCCTTCACTTACTATGATTTGTACAAAAATATCAGTGCAAGAACATTTTTGGCTTAAATGTTTCACAGAAAACTTTAAAGTATAAGTATACGCATCTTAAAAACTTGTCACTCTCTAGTCAAAAACTTTCCACATATCCATGCTTAAGGTTCTGCTACTTCTGTATTATTATTATTTCTTATGTCTACTAAAAATACAAGGATTTCCAAGACGCAATTGTTCAACCCTGCTTATTTTGGATGAAAAATGTCATCCCACCAAGAACCAAAGTTATTAATTCTCCCATTACCATTGCCATCATTTGCACGGAATGTTAATGTATCTGTGCATGTTGGGAAATTACAAATTTAGGGAAACAGCAGTTGTTGCACATTAATTCTTAAGCAAATTATTCACCAAATATGATTTACATACTTCTCTAATTATGGTGCAAGGTGTCTAGCAGTAATAAAATTCCTAAATACAAACTTCAACAGGAATTGGCAAAATACTGAATTCTTGGCTTGGCTTAAGGATACACATTATCTAGGCTCAGAAAAAAATATTACCAAAACTGATATTGTAAACATGACTTATGTAAGAGTAATTGTATGAAATTAACAAAAACACAGAACTACTTACCCAATACATTTGCTAATCGAGCAGCTGACTGAAGAGAATTTAGACACTGAGAAAGTAATTCTTGGGATTTACGAGACTCCTCTCTAACTCCTTCCCCTCCAATTAGAAGTCGCAAAGGAGCAGTCAACCCGCCGCTTCCTCCAACACTACCCAAAACAGTACCCAAAACTCCAACAACACTCTCCCAACAACAGGTAACGACACGCCGACTAAGTTTCATTCCTAAAGAAATACATATATAACATATATACAGAACATACAAAATTGAAATCCTGAAAAGAAGACTACATAAATAAGTTATGTTCCTAAACCACTAATGAAATTTTACACCATCATAAACATAAAGACTTCCTTTTTAATGAGTTCTATGTGCATGAAACAAACTTTGAATCCTGTAACTAAAAATTTTTGGCATAAAGTTCACTGCCACTAATAGAAAGCCAGAAAAAGTCAACAGTAAAATGTCACGACTAAATTACCAGGTGAAGATATTCTCACCCAGTGAGAATCTAACCTTAGCACTCTGAACTCTGCACTATCTATTGTAACCCTAGGATAGTATTAAGACTTACTAGAATAACTATTAAAGTAGTAAAGTATATTTGAACTTCTATGTAGGGAGGTATCACTGACAGTTTACCTTTTGTGACAGATTACTACAAGTTCTTTGCACATAGTGTCGACTCAGCCACAGCTGCACTGCTTTCTGACCCTACTTCAGATTAATAACAATAATCATAACAGTGAGACATCAAGGACCCCTCCAAGAAAACTTGTCGTCCTACCCTAACTGAAGGAATATAAATTAGTACAGGATAGACACGAAAGAGAGGCCTGTTTGCGACTCAAAGTCCCGAAGTTTGTCAGTTCAGGTAAGCAAATGTACAGACACTACCCTACATACAAAAGAGTTATGTTCTGAACAGCGGTTCATTTCTTAAATTGTTTGTAAGTTGGTCTTCACTCCTATTTAAGTACACTACAGCAGTTCAAGCCCGTGAGATGACGAACTTCTTACCATCAATAATTTCCCTTCAGTATACATATATATACAGGCAGTCCCAAGTTATCAGCAGCCTGGGTTATTGGCAATTTGGTTTTATAGGGCTTGTCTAGCGATGACGATAACTGAATTTTCAGCATCAACATGCACCTTAAGGTGGCCTCACACTAGGCCTTTTTTTCTCCAGCAGGGAGCCGTTGCTGTCGAAAATGGAAAACCGGGAGCTTTTAGCTTGAGATTTTGGCTTCCCGTCAGGATGGGAAGCAGCGAGCACGAACCGCGAGCGACCGTGTAGTGTAAACAAACAAGATGGCTGCTGCTGATAGGATGTACGCTCAGACCTTTGGCTTCTCTTCTCCTGAGCCACTCTCGAACCCACTTAATGCTTTTTGTTACTCTTGCATTCACGTAAGATTCCGAGAAAACACATCACTGCAGCACATCTTGCAACAGTCCGACAATTTCTGCCCGCCATGATGATATCAGCTGATCAGTTTTGTTTACTTTTTCCTATTGCTCCTCGAAACCACGAGGTCCTAGTGTGACAATACAACACTTTTGCTCACGAGCATCGGCTGGATGCTGGCCAAAACCGCGAGCAAGAAATGACTAGTGTGATACCAGCTTTAGGAGAAACAGAATGTTTAGAGAACATTTTAAAGAATATTCTTAGTCCATAGTATAAACAGTACCCCACTCACAAAACACAGACAAACAACAGAACATTGAACTGCATTGAGTCAATTGGGCATAAATTGCACATTGATATTCGGTGCAAACTGTACATTTTATGAAATGTTTTGTTTTAAGATGATTTCTAAATATTGTATGTACAAACATAAAGTGTTTCTGGATGACACTCTAAGTATGCAGAGCATAACTAAAATACTTAAGGCAATGGGAATAGCAGGGTACATAACATAAGTTTCCATCAGCGGTGCATAACGTATTTTCATGCATATGTATGAAGTATATTTTTGTGACTTAATATTTTTTATGATAAAAAAAAGATTGATTAATTTTTCAATATTACAGTTCTGTAAAAAGTTAATGTAAACACACAAAAATTTTAATAAAATTTGCTTTTCTTGAAAGATGCTTCACCCAAGCCAACTTTCCACAGATAAACAAATCTTATAATGCTGTGATGCCCTCTTAGAGGAGTACCCAGACGAAATGATAGTGGACATGCTATTGGCTGTCATCTACAAAGCAGCCAGTCCAGGAGCAGCATTCATTTTCCTTGGCACTCATTGGCTGTACACTTGGCGTTGATTGGTTGAAGCTCGAGTCCCATCTCACGAAGATGGAACTGTGGGTATTACGCATCTCTCTTTGATGAATCTCACTGCGTGTAGACAGTTACTGATATATGAGTACGTAATCGTGAAGCTGTGTTTTATGTATCACCAAATTTCCATGTGAATCATACTGGAAATGTCTCCTAAAAAGCACCCTGCTCCTTCTAAGGCTTCTGGCAAAAAGCCTAAAATAAAAGAAAGAAAGCCATCATGAGGCTCAATAAGAAGATTGAACTATTCTCAATATGCTGAAGGAGGGCAAAAGTTTAGCCATGGTTGGCTGCCACTTTAAAGTGAATGAGAGCATGGTGAGATACTTGAGAAAAACGAAAGTGAAATCAGAAATAGTGTAAGCACGACCTACTTTAGTACAGCTGCACTCGTGCACTGGATCAAGGACTGCCATAAGAGGAACATGTCCCATGGCTCCAACATCATATGCGAGAAAGCGCAACAGCTCCACCAGCAGACCAGCAGCTCTCGACTGCTACAGGAGGTGGCAATGTAGAGGAACAGGAAGGCGGCACTCTAGAGGCAATGAAGAAGGGGAATTAGAATTCTTGGACTTTCATAAACCTGTGCCTGAAGAAGAAGACAAAGATGATGAAGAGGAAGCGCCACAACCAGGGCCACCGTCAACTCTCCAGGGTTTCCAGGCAAGCAAAGAATGGTTTCACTGGTTCCAGATGCGGTTCCACCTAAAGTCTGTTTCCCTACATGGGAAAGCAGCACCAGCTGATGAAGAGGCCGCCATGAAATATCCCAAATCTACCGAAATGTGTACGTCCCACTCTCGGAATATTTGCTCCGTTTCATATTAGGCATTGCATAGAGTTTTATATATGAAAAAGTGCGCAATTTCCTTTAGAATAAAACGAAAAATATTTGAAGGTTGTAGCTTTTCTAATGTCCGAAATAATTGCATATAAAAAAAATATATTAAAAAAATTGACATTGGGTTGGTCAACTTAACTAGGCAGATATGGTCGAAAACTGCAATTGTAAGCTAATACTCTTACAGTATAGTAATATTCAATCATTTGCCTTCATTTTGAAAGAAATTGGAAGTCTCTAGGACAATATTTAGATTTACGGTGAATTTTTGAAAAAAATATTTGTTTACGTCCGCGCGCTACGAATTCATGCATTATTTTGTGATAATATTTTCTCTGTGTTGCTTTTATCGTTTTATAATGTGTTATATACCAAAATGATCGCAATTTAGTGTACATTACAACAAAAAAAAGTAACTTGTTACGTTTAATCGTTTTGTTCACACCGCGATTTGAATACAATTATATATGAAATTTCATTTTGCGCTATCATATATCGCATTATTTATATATGATAATGATAATTTTTTTCATTCTGATGGTTGCATACTAAACCTCAGCTAGTGACAAAAAAAAGGAGCCAAAAATGAACTCTTAATGTTGAAAACTAAGCGCAACGTTGATTTTCTTTTTTGAAAAAAAAATTTTCCGCTTCCGCGCTCACTCCGAAACACCTCCGGCACATGGGAGACAATTTTTATTTACCCGCTTCGGCGTTAAGGGTTTAAGCAAAAGTGATAATACTTACACAAATCCTGGAAAAAATAAGTAAAAAAACAAATGCCAAAAAGGCTACTGCATACACCCAATGTTTAGTCAGGAGCTGGCAGAAACGAAATGAGGTCTTTACATTGTTGTTTTATTTGTTCCCCTATAGTGGGCAGGGGTAGCCACCCACACAAAAATAATAGAAGCACTACCATAATTTTTTAAATGAGGCTGCCTTATGAGTTGAAACTATAGCTATGTAATTTATGTATGTACTTGGTAAGTTACAATACTTATATGAAATGCAAATAGTATCTAATATGTACAATATTTTTAATAAAAGCAATTATTTTGCCTTATATAATATGGTGATACACTAAAATGTTAAGTGACTTTTAAATGATATCAACTAGTATCTTTTCTAAACACTTACCAGCAAGTACATCTGGGGGGTGTGTAACATTAGAAGCAGCTTTCTCAAGACGTCTATGATCTGACAAGAGTTGACTTTTCTGCTCTGTGCTTCCTAATCCGTCCAAGTTCTACAGAGAAAGATTACAGTTATTTGTTTGTTTATTAATGAAGCAAGGCTTTGAGTCCAGTTCTGTCAGAGAGAGGTTTGGAAGCTTAGATTACCAGTACGTATATGTGATCATTAATTTTTATAAGAAACAAGAGAATTAAGTATTATCTTATTGTTAAAAAATTTCTCCAGACATATCTGAAAAGTAAAACAACTAGTTTCTCATAATATATTTTTTTTATAGTATAGCTGC
This sequence comes from Macrobrachium nipponense, assembly GCF_015104395.2. Classification (NCBI taxonomy): domain Eukaryota; kingdom Metazoa; phylum Arthropoda; class Malacostraca; order Decapoda; family Palaemonidae; genus Macrobrachium; species Macrobrachium nipponense. The sequence goes on along the minus strand of NC_087207.1, from coordinate 40,095,783 downwards.
TGTTTGTCCTCAAAGGAGTTACTCTCATGGTCCCTCCAGGTTTCTATCAGACAGACCTACCAGTCTCAAAGAATTCTCTTAAAGTAGTTGGTCTCAGCCAGAATAGTGCTTGCTGGCACAATGATAGAAGTATAAAGGACACAGAACAAGAGAGCTTTGTTTCTTGTCTACAGCGACTACCTCAGTTTAAAGCCCCTTTTTATCCTTCTCATACACATGTGGCACTAGCACATTTGCCAGCTTTTTTCCCCATTACTCACCTGATCTGTGTCAGTGTTGGATGTCCCAGGGTTTCACTTCGGATATTTTGTTCCTGAATTCTTGTTTCAATCATCATGGAAGATTTTACTGAAGCAGCAAGTTAAGTAAAGGTTGAAGTCCCAGTGAAAAGTTAGAGTTCCTTAAAGTTTCATTGGTTAGGCTTATATTTGTGAAAACTGGAAGCCAGTGAGTCTCCCACAAGGTGAGAAGTAGGTATTAGATAGCTAAAGTTCACTAGTGTGTGCCATTTTTTTCTTTTTTTCCTGTTTAATAGAGTTATAACTAGTAAAACAGTAGTGCAATAATATTAGACAATTTTGTTATTGGAACTTATTAATCAATGACTTTTTCAACACTGGTAGATGGCTACCAAAAAACTGGAATCTTATTAGCCTTTACTTCTTACTTATGACACATCTGTGATAGCAGTTCCCAATACAACCCTTGGGGTTTACTACAAAGGAAACAATTTTTTTTTTTTCGTTTTTTTGTTTTCCCTTTCCTTCATAATATTTATAATCAAAACTACAGTACAGGCAGTCCCCGGGTACGACGGATGGGTTCGTTCTTGAGACGCGTTGTAAGCCAAAAATCGTGTAAGCCGGAACATCGTAAAAATCCTAAGAAAACCTTACTTTTTAATGCTTTTGGTGCATTAAAAAACTATGTAAACTGCAATCTTATTGCATTTTTCATAAAAAAAAAAACCTTCAAATATTGATTATTTTGCATTTTTGGTGTCATATTTCATCTGCCAGATGAGCGTTGTAGGCGTCGTAACCCTGGAAATAATGTCTGATGAATATAACTGAGAAGAGCCTTAACCTCGGAACGTCGTAACCTGAACCCGTCGTAACCTGAACCCGTCGTAACCTGGGGACTGCCTACACAAATTTTGTGATACAAAAAGTTCCCCAGTTATCCTTAATATTGGGGGCCTTTCATCAAAGGCAAAGGGAATACATATTTGAGGCTCTATGTACTTATTTATAAAAGGTATGCATGACATACTTAGCTGGTAATGACATCAGAGGTGAAGTGGACCCCGCCGTATTTGCATTCTCAAGATTTGCGGGTTTCTTTATGCAACATTTCTACCCATTATTTGTGGAAAATTTGCATATACTATTTGCAATATTTTTCAGAGAAATTTTGATAACTCAGTTGCTGTATCTAAAGCTCCATGGCGACCAGGCTAATGTCAAAGAATTTTCTTTAACTGGTCTTATGGCTGGGTATGTGCTGTAATAATAAACATTATAATACGTGATAGAGTATGAATGGACTCGGGATAAAAGGGCACTTTCTATTATCCTCAGCGAACACTAATACCCAGTTTTCCTACTACGTTCAAAACCGCAAGAAGAACAAGTGGTTATGTGCATACACACTGTCATACTGTTTACATACAACCAAAATCCGACCAAGAAGCCATTCCCTTTCTGGTCAGTGACCATCGGTCAAGAAACCAGAACTAAAAAAAAAATGTAAATTCTTCACTTATTGATTCCGTTAAGTGCATAGTTGTAAGTTCCAGTTTAAAATTTTTTTATTTAGACTGTAGATCAATGGCTTACTATGAGTAAAAAGTTGCAATAGGCTTATTTTGTCTGTTTTTTACGATTTATGATCGTTTGGCTAGGTCCGAGAATTTCGGTCTCCCCTTAGAACATTACCTATTATACATAATTTCATTACCAAGGTTCATGAAAACATATAAGTTGAAAGCTAAGTGTGCAATTTTAAGTTTGTTAAAAAATTTTTTAGTTTATAATGTGGAACAATGATTTTAGTGCTTGTGAAAAACTTAAGTTCGTACCCATAAACAGTCTTTTTTCACCAGTATTCTCGTCAGTGCTAGCGATTTAGGATCGTTGCGCTGAGAGTTGTGTTCTTCGCTTATTGATTTCATTACCGAAGTTCATAGAAACTTTAAACTTGAAAGTTTAGTATGTAATTTCTGGTTCCATCTAAAAGTATTTTAGTTTAGACCAAGGAACAATATTTTAATGGGCGTTTAAAGCTGTAAGCCAGCTTTTTCATTAGTACATGTTGGTACTTACAATTTGCGATTGTTAACTAGCTGTTTGTAGAAGCGGAAGTTGTTTGAAGAATATATAATTGTAATTGTTAGTTTAATCTAAAGAACATTCCACAATTATTATTAATAATGGATAATCTGTTCAGATAACAATGTCGGCAATAGATTACCAGGCAATAGCCTACAATCTACGTTGATTCAGTGAGAATATGTTGGCTAGATTGTAGTAGATAGTGGGTGAGATAATAAATTCTATTACTGTCCACTGTTCTATGAAAATTATTCACCTATCCTTGCTAGGTACCTAGCCCAAAAACTATGGGCTTCATCTATCCAATAATACCTGTCCACAATGAAAGTTGAAATTCTCTTAAAACTGTTCCAAATTGTTTTATATATATCTTATTGAGGATAAGTACCTTGCTTGCTATTACAACAATCATAGCATACAATGCAGCATTGTTGGAACCCTTGCATTATGGGTTTGGAATTGATTTTAATATAGAAATTATTCATTCCCTTTTCTGGTCTTACACTGCAAAGGCCAACTCTTGCATGGCTTCCCTTTACCACATCCCTGAATAAGGTTCTTAGACTCCTATAAATTACAACTACAACTCATATTCTCTAAAAGGCAGTCTTCTTGACAGCTTTGACATCATGAGCTTGGAATAGCAGACTGAACTCTCTTAGACGGGAAAAGCATTTCACTACCCACATACCTAGCCATCATTTAATGTTGTCTCCCACACTGTTCCTGGCAAAGAACAAGGACCTTGTAAAGAGAAAATCCCTATTCTGATAAGGGAACTCGGTATTTCGGATAAAAAATTACAGGAGTCCTCAGATAATGGTGGGGGTTTCGTTCTCAAATGAGAGCCAACAACCGAAACATCACAATAATTATGGTAATAAATGATGTTTACAATGTCATAGGTGCCAATAAGCTGCTTATACCAACACAAATAAAACACTTACTGATGCCAATAAACTGCTTACCGACTCAAATAAACCACTCACTGATGCAGAAACTCGCTTACTGTCACTGAAAATCTGGTTAACGACCCTCGCTCCTTTTTTAGGTTGGATGACATCCAGAGGGTGAGTGCAACGTGGGCCTTCTTCAGAAATGTTTCTTTTAAAAAAGTATATATATGTACAGGGTAGTTAGAGACTATTCCTGAAAAACTATTGCCATGAGCTCAAGAAAATTTGACTACATTGTGTGTCAGCAGGTGGTATGTTAAATCCCAGGCACACGGACACCTAACGGAAAACCAGGGGCCTTTTGAATACATTGGTTGTGCTGAGATACTGACAGAGAAGGTACAATAATTCCACAGCCAGACCCAACGTATTTTGATAAGTCATCTTAGAACTATAAGGGATAATACACATAGTTTATGTTCGTGTGTTGTTTCCTGTTCTTTAATGCTAAACCCTAATGGGTATGTATCCGGAATAAAGAATATGATTGGATCCTTGTGACATCACCTTGAACCAATATTTTATCTGGCTTGTTAGGATTTACTTATTAAGAGCCAAGATATTTCATCAGAGGTTAACTTCAATTGTAAGCTCTTTTGGGGAAAAACAGCAACTATGCTATAAAAAAAATAGGAAAAACCCAATTTTTGGTAACTGCTGTGAGTCCTCACACCCACCCACTTTCCATGACGAAAAGGCATGGGACTGCAGTGAACATTTTTCTTACCCAGAGCGGTAAACATTTTTCTTACCCAGACCTCGTGTGTATGAATAAAATGGCAGGCATAAGTATGTGCTGTCACCACATGGGTGCGAGATGAGTGAAGGGATAATACACATGAGTGTCTTGAGTCCTTTATATTCGATCATTGTGCCAACAAGAACCATTCTATAGGAGAATTCTTTGTGACTGGTTGGTCTGTCTTATGGAGCCCATAAGGACTAATGCCTTTAAGGACTCACATTGGCTACCAGAAAAAGGTTTTACTTATATCAAAACTTGTATACACTGTAATAATATGAGTCTTCTATTTTCCAATAAAAAACATTTTTTTTTACTTAAAATCATTCTAAAAATTTTCGAAAGGCAACACCATTAATAAAATTGTGCTGTAGTTTTCTCATGAGAAGCAGAACATCTGCAAGAAGACTAAGCCTTAAATGAATAATAAAAATAAAGACAATGAAGGAAGAATACGAAGAGACTAAACATAAATCATCATGAATCTGATACCAATTCATCCTCACACACTTTGGGAGGTCTTGACCTCCTTCCTTTTGCTTTTATACTAAGCATCGGACAATATTAGTTTACTCCAGAACTAGACATTACGCACAAGGTATATTACCCTTCACATTTAATCTAGTTTCAAAGGTTGCCACTAATTGCCAACTTAATAAAAGTTTGTAATAATTTACAAAAACAAACCATACTGTATACTTATAAGGTAAAAGAAAAGAGACAACTATAAAAGTAAAGACAACCAAGTGCAAATGAACCATTACATGTGCAGTATTAAATGGTAAGCCAAAATAATTCAAAAGCACACAGGCACTAAAAATTTCCCATCACCAACTGACTGTAAAACACATTACCATAGTCACATTTATGGTAGCATCGCATGCCATACTCCAACTCTGATAAAAGTGAGATGAAAAATTAATACCAAGTTTCAATGCTAAAGAAATCTCAAAGGCAAAAGATGATGAAAAGCAGGTGGCAAAATTGATCAAAGTATAATTTCACTGAGAATGTTTCCACAACTGAAGCACAAAAGTCTAAACTATCATAACATTTTATTATTGCTAGAAAGAAGCATTGTATCAAATTCAGTAAATTGAAAAGTTTAGTAGTGGGCATTAAAACAAAATAAATTATTTTGCATTACAATAATTTCTAGATACATTACATATTTGCTAAAATACCTAGAGTTACCCCAGCCCCTTATTTCATCTTATCCATCATCTTAATTAAGTGCAAAGCAATTTAATTACTTCATGCATGTGAATATTTATAAAAACAAATAGCAGAAGTTGTTTCGAAGTTACAGAAAAAATTGGTATGGTTTAGTCTTTTAATTTTGCAGAGAAAAGAACAAAAGGAGTCCTCACATGTATCACCTGGAAGCACCAGTAAGAATTAATCTCTTTCTTCACTGTTCGCATATTTTATTTCATCATATGCCCAAACATGATTTAGGTGGGAGGCTGATGTGCTGTTTGTGTATGTTTGTGGGATCCTAAGGAACACTTGGGATTGTATGAGTTAAAAGATCAAGGTCTGATTATTTCAGGAGGTTACTTGGATGAGTGGAAAAGTCGGAGTAAAACGAGGCATTTGTACTGGTAAATTCCAGTTATGTTGTAGCCATTATGTGACCAATCATTTGGGACATATTTACGTAACTACTGAAAACTACTTTTAACCTTTTAGCTTGTATGAAAGAAAGGGTGAGAATGAAGTTAAGAAGTAGAAGATGAAGGCTCCCAACTTTTTTCCTTAACAGTAAAACTTAGCCTGCAGCTCTTACCAGTTCCAAGTAAAATTCTGCCCATAAGTGAATTGTATCTCTCCGATAAAATTCAGCAAACATAGATTAGCACTGTTAGGTACTCTACTTACAATTGAAGATATACTAATTATTATATAATTTTCCCCATTTTGCCACTGGTAACGTAAAATTTTTAAAAGGAACAATCACAATCTCTCTCTTCGCCTGTGCTGCCGCTCCCCTGTCTTTCAGAATTTGAAATGCTGATGTCAGCTTCCAAAAGCTGAGAATTAATCAAGAAGCCACTGGAGGGCATACGAAGATAATAAAAGAGGTCAAAAGGAAACTTGCTATCAGACGTGCCCCAGACTTTTCCAAGTTTAAGAGCTCCTTGTACCTACAGGGCTGCCCCCTTGCCCCCTGCCCTTGTGTTTCACATTCTGCATTCTGGACCATACTTAACAGCATTGGAGTGAAGTCCCCTTCTTTCATCGGCGCCCTTTAAGAAGTGGAAACCAGCAACCAAAAGAAGGTAAAGTATGGGTTGGCAGTTACTTTTGTCTCTTGTACTAAATTTTTTCCCCATTTCTGTGTCTGTGCGAACATTCTTAGCTACCCCTTGTTGTTCCCCCCCCGCAACTGTGCTCCCTGTTTTATGAAACTAATCTAAGCCCTTTGGTTCCCCTGAATGAGATTTACTAGTGCTCATTGCTTGAATGACCTTCCCAGTATTAGCAGTTACCAAAAGAATTTACTAAGGGAGATAAAATAAGTCGGTGTCTGTGATTCACACCCTCCCATTCAATACCATAACTTTACGTGAAGTAATTCAGTCATTTCTTACCATTTGAGGAAATTCTGAGAATGTAAGATTTCTATTAAACAAGTCAGAAGATTTTGGTGGCATCACTGCACGTGATCAGCCTTTGTGCGTCGCACATATGTTTATAGAGAAATACCTTGTTTCAGGTCCAATTGCCTTCATCCCTTCTATGAGAAGCAGACTTCCTTATCCTTAAAACACTCTGGGCACCCTTATTCGCACTCCAAGTCTTCAGCATGTGTCGGTAACCCGGCCATGTGATTTCAGTGCTACAAGCAACTGTTTCCTCAGTAATAAGAGAGACCTTGAGAGTCCTTATATGTAGAGTAATCAATTTGTAAATATATCCCCTATAAATTTGATCCTTAAGAGTTTTCTTTAAATTTTCCCTTGAAATCTAATCTTGACCCTAAGCCGTAAATTTCTGTTCAAAAACTATACCTCATAAGGCCATTCTTTTGATTAAGTCAGATGTGTTTAGTTGTTGTCCAAGTAAGACAAGTCTAGATTATGAAAATGGCAACCTCTGCAAAGAATCTGTCAACAATTAGCAAATGCTAGAGTTGATTTCACGAGAAAAATGGACCTGAAATCCTAGCGCCATTAAGCTCAGATGAGCAAAGGAAAGAAAGAAACCCCCCAACAACAGGTCAGGTGATGTTATTCAAGTATTAGGTATTTATTGTTAGGGGTAAAACCAAAATTTGACTGCCATCTTTATTTATTTTTTCCCTTTCTTCTTTTATGAACTGCTTTAAAATAGCTAGATAACAATACGTACATGAGAATATTTCGTCCTGGGCAAGTCTATGAATAAAGGAATATTTCGTCCTGGGTAAGTCTATGAATAAAGGAATAAGTCTATGAATAAAGGAATAAAGGAAAACTTTTACTTTAACGTGAAGGCATGACGACAATTTATTTGCAATTTGGTTAGGTAATATTCCGACTTACGTAACGGGATTGAGCTGAGTCATGAACATGGATGCCACCATATATATATAAAATCTAATAACTCAATCAATATTTTCCATCTAGTCTCCCATATGATTCAGTGTTTTCAGAACCCCATAAATCTTCTTCATGATTGCATTGAGTCCTGTGTTAGCCGCTTATGTGTTGCACAACTTTATTTTTATTTTAAAACTCCTGCTGCCAGGAGTGAGGCAAATCGAGAGAACTCGGTGACACGAGGTCATCTTCGTGATTATGTAAACTCCCTTTCAGGCTTCATTCATTGGCAAGAATCAATGATATACTAATAAAATAATAAAAAATGATATTGTTATGTTACAATAAAGTTTCATACATACTTACCTGGCAGATATATACATAGCTAAGACTCCGTCGTCCCCGACAGAAATTCAAATTTCGCGCCACTCGCTACAGGTAGGTCAGGTGATCTACCGGCCTGCCCTGGGTGGCAGGACTAGGAACCATCCCCGTTTTCTATCATATTTTCTCTCTTCCACCTGTCTCCTGCGGGGAGGCTGGGTGGGCCTTTAATTGTATATATCTGCCAGGTAAGTATGTATGAAACTTTATTGTAACATAACAATATCATTTTCATACATCAACTTACCTGTCAGATATATACTAGCTGATTGGCACCCTTCGGTGGAGGGTAAGAGACAGCTACTATATGGAATAGACAGGTAAACAACATATGTTGTAGGTATAAATAAAACCTTGGTTCCTACTGATAGGTGGTAGACTTGGTGGGTGTTTGCCCAGTAGTCTGCATCACCTCAAGAAACTTTAGCGAGATATGTGATCTATGGCCAAGAGTTCTTGTGGGTCTGCCGATGGGGTCTTACCCACTTACTCAGCAGAGGCCTAAAAGGACTTTGTCAATGGGTGCTGATCCACTTATATGACAATACACCTTATGAAGGAGCACACAACCAATCCCGACCACCTGATCCTAACCATGTGTTAGAACTAAGGATTGTTACGAGTTATCCCCGAACTCGTCACAACAACCGTAACTCAAAAACCACTACGCACACATACATAATTTTTCAAAAAAAAAAAAATTATACTCAACTAATTGGATATGACGAGAATTCTCTTATGAACAACATAGACGGCCGCCCGTGCGAGCCTGAATCCTCCATTGTTCGAAGAGATTCTCGACCATATCCAAACCGAAGAACAGTATATACATTTTAAGGATTGGTGTCGGCTCCCGTACCCAGAATCGTATCTGCCGATACGATAGGACCTAGAGAAAAGCACTTCTCATACGTCACACGCACGTCTTTCAAGTAATGAGATGCAAATACTGAGTTGCATCTCCAATATGTCGTATCTATAATGTTTTTAAGCGACATATTCTTATAAAACGAGAGAGACGTCGCAACCGCTCTTACTTCATGAGCTTTTACCCTCAGTAGTTGTAATTGTTCGTCAGGACAGACCTTATGAGCGTCCGTAATGACGTTTCTTACAAAGAACGCTAGAGCATTCTTTGACATCAGTCTTGTGGGGTCTTTTACCGCGCACCAAAGACCTTGTCTAGAGCCTCCCAACTGACGCTTCCTCTGAAGATAGAACTTCAGAGCTCTAACAGGGCATAGAGACCTCTCTGCCTACGAGACTAGACATTCCTTTGACTTCGAATGACCTAGGCCAGGGATTCGTGGGATTCTCGTTTTTCGCTAAAAACAGAGTCTTAAACGAGCAAATCGCCGAGTCTCCCTTGAATCCTACTTTATCCTGCAGAGCTTGTAACTCACTAATTCTTTTTGCCGTCGCTAACGATAAAAAAGAAATAGGCATTTTCTAGTTATGTCTGTAAATGATGCCCGATGCGGAGGCTCGAATCTATCCGAAGACAGATATTTGAGGACTACGTCCAAGTTCCAGTTCGGAGGGTACTGGTTCCTTAGACTTTGAAGTCTCAAAAGATCTTATGAGATCGTGGAGATCTTTGTTATTTGCCAGATCTAAACCTCTGTTCCTGAATACAGCCGAGAGCATACTCCTGTATCCCTTTATTGTGGATACGGCTAGATGAGATTTTACTCTCAGGAATAGCAAGAAATCAGCAATTTCCGCTATAGAGTAGAGGAGGAGGACAACTTCTTGGCTCTACACCACCTTCTAAAGACTCCCACTTCGACTGGTATACTTTCGTAGTGGAGGTTCTTCGAGCTCTCGCGATCGCGCTTGCTCCACTTCGCGAGAAAGCTCTCGCTCTGACAAGTCTTTCGATAGTCGAAAGGCAGTCAGAGCGAGAGCGGGGAGGTTTTGATGGTACCTCTTGAAGTGTGTTGTTTGAGAAGATCCGTCCTTTCTGGTTAGGGATCTTGGGGGGGGGGAGGAAAGTCTACGATCCACTCTACCACCTCCGTGAACCATCCTGGGCCGGCCAAAAGGGGGCTATTAAAGTCATCCTCGTCTCTTTTGACGCCACAAACTTTTCAATACTAACCCCAGGATTTTGAATGGGGGAAAAGCGTAAACGTCCACTCGAGACCAGTTTAACAGGAAGGCGTCTACCATAATTGCTCTTGGGTCTTCCACGACCGAGCAAAACACTGGGAGCCTTTTGAAACGTATGTTGCGAAGAGATCCACATGAGGAGTTCCCCACAGAGACCAGAGATCGAGACACACTTCCTCGAGCAGATCCATTCTGTATGAAGGACTGGTTCCTCCTGCTGAGCCTGTCCGCCCTCACATTCCTTACTCCCTGTACGAACCTTGTCAGCAGGGAGATGTTCCTGTGAGACGTCCAAAGTAATAGGTCCCTCGTGAGTTCGTAAAGGAACGAGGAGTGTGTCCCTCCCTGTTTCCGAATGTAGGCAAGTGCGGTGGTGTTGTCCACGTTTACTTGCACTATCCTTGTCTCTCACCAGAGGTTCTAGGCTCTTCAAAGCCAGGTGTACGGCGAAGAGCTCTTTGCAATTTATGTGCCAGGACACCTGTGCTGGTTCCCAGGTGCCTGACACTTTTTCCTCCGAGCCTAATGTCGCTCCCCAACCCGTGTCCGACGCATCGGAGAACAACACTAGGTCTGGGTTCTGTGATCTTAGAGAGATCCCTTTGTTCTCTTCCAGAGGTAGCAACCACCACTGTAGGGTGTGCCTTTACCTCCACTGGAATGGGAAAAACGTCCGACAGTTGTCCGTTTTTTCCAGCTCCAAGACTTCTTGAGGAAGAATTGAAGTGGACGGATATGAAGTCTTCCGAGAGGGAAGAATTGTTCCAGCGAGGAAAGCGTCCCCAGAAGGCTCAACCATTCCCTCGCTGACGTTTGCTGCTTCTCTAAGAAGAGAGAGATTATCCTCAAACCTTTTGCGGTTCTCTCTTGCGAAGGAAAAACTTTCTCGAAAACCCCGAGAATCCATCCGAATCCCCAGATAGACTAGGTCTTGTCTGGGGGTCAGCTGAGACTTCTCGAGGTTCACAAGCAATCCCAACGCCTTGGTCAAATCCAGAGTTACTTTAGGTCCTCCAAACACTGTCTCTCCGATCTGGCCCTGATGAGCCAGTCGTCTAGGTACATCGAGACATTCACTCCTTTGAGATGAAGAAATCTCGCCACAATTCCTCATCAGCTTGTGAAGACCTGAGGAGCTGTGGACAGGCCGAAACACAAGGCTCTGAACTGAAAGATCCTTCCCCCGTCATGAAACGGAGGTACTTTCTTCGACGAAGGGTGGATCGGGACGTGAAAGTAGGCGTCTTGGAGATCTAGAGACACCATCCAATCTCCTTGTCGTAATGACGCTAGGACTGAAGCAGAAGTCTCCCATGGAGAACTTCTCCTTCTGAACAAATTTGTTCAGAGCGCTGACGTCTAGTACTGGTCTCCAGCCTCCCGAGGCTTTCGCCACTAGAAAAAGCGGCGATTGTAAAACCCCGGGGAGTTTTTGATCCAGTATAGTTCCACTGCACTCTTGTCCCACATTTGTCACCATCGATCGAAGAGTATCCCTCAGCACAGGATCCTTGTACTTGGCTGATAGTTCCCTTGGTATTGACGTTAGGGGCGGAGTATCAGGAAAGGGATACGATATCCCTTTTCCTTATGATATTTAGTGAAGACGCGTCTGCGTCTATCAGTGTCCAGGCCTCCACGAATCCCAGGAGCCTGGCACCTACGGTGTGTTTGGAGGAGAAATGTTTCATTTTCCCTTTTTAAAGGGACGAAAGGCGGACCTACCTCTTCTCTCTGGAGCCTTCCTTCTTGTGGGAGGTCTGGAGATCGGACCACCTCGAAAGGGCTGCATAGAAGTGCTAGGTGCTTTCTTGTCCGAAACTAAAGCAGGTTTCTTCTTCCTAGCTGACTGCGTCAGAAGATCCTGTGTCGCCTTCTCAGTTAAAGAGTGAGCTACGTCCTTCACTAACTTAGAAGGGAACAAATAGTCCGACAGAGGTGCATATAGTAGAGCTGCCCTCTGAGCATGCGAGACTGCCTTTGTTTAAGAAGGCGCCATACACTGTCCTTTTCTTCAAAAGACCTGCTCCAAAATAATGAAGAGACTTCCAAAGATCCATCCTGTACTGCTTTGTCGATGCAAGACAAAATGCATAACAGGGCTTCAGGTTCGATTCCCTGCGAATCGTGAGCTTTCTTGGACATCACCCCAAGGGACCAATCTAAGAAGTTGAAGACTTCCAATACATGGAAAAGTCCCTTGAGGAGAGATCCAGTTCTGAAATACTCCATGTAATGCGAGCAGAATTAAGACTTGGACGCCTTGAAGCGTCAACTAACGTCGAAAAGTCTGCCTCTGTAGTAGAAGGGAGAGCGATACCCATATCCTCCCCCGTCTTGTACCATATGCCTCTTTTCCAGCTAATCTTGCTGGAGGCATGCAAAATACTGTCCTGGCTAAGTCTTTCTTCGACTTCAATCCAGGAGTCTAAGGCGTGTAAAGCCCGCTTCATCGAGATGGTGGGGCTTCATCTTCAGAAAAAGACGAAGGCTTCTTCGCCTTCGCACTCGAAAAGAGCGAGCGCGGAGAAGGAGGAGCAGCCGGAGTCAACTCGTCTCCGTATTCCTCCAGAAGCAGGTAGTCAACACCTTATAGTGGACAAGCCCTCTCTTCCATGATCGTCATCATCCGAGTTTTGTTCCAACTCGTGATAATTCTGAGTTTCTGTTCTCCTTTCAGAACTTTCCTCTTCTGGAGGAGACAAACTCCTGATCGGAGAGGGGCTAGAAGGAATGAAAGTCTTTCCTTTTTCCCGTTTTGATCGACCTGGAAGGCGTCACAACCTGCGGCTTCTCTTGCGCTTTAGAAGACGTCTTGTATGACGCTTCCCCGCTCTCCGAGCGTCATGTATGACGTCTCTTGTTGACGTTTGATGACGCTTCGCGTCTGGAAGACGCTTCGCTCTCTAAGGGCTTCCTACTCGGCGTCACAATCTTGGACGGAGCGTACGTCTAAGATCCGCTTGAAATGACGCTTCACTTCTAAAAGACGTCTTTCGATCTTCTTGTCTTACTAACACTCTCGTAAGCCCCCGTTCTTCGAGCAGGTGCTAGAGACGAGACTTCTTAATTGGAAGCGTCACGTCCTTCCGACGGGGCGCTAAAACTCCCACAAGAGATGACAGTTGTTCCTGAACCGCCATAATTATCTTTCTTGAGGCTTCTCCTACGTCTGTGCATGACGCCTCTCGTCATCACTCGGGGAAGAAGCATGATGTCGTACTTCCTCATAAGCGTCAGGTGACGCTGACGCCACCTTCGCCTTCTTAATAGCAGACGGGGCGTCATCCCGAGAAGCGCTCTGGGCTTGAATCAATGTCTTGCTTCATATGACGCTTCAGCGGTCTCGATAATTTCGACTCCTTCCACCCTCGTTTAGGTGAGGGAGAGGGAGAGGACGAGAAACACTCGCGAAGGACGCTTTTTCTATAGCGCCTTGAGCTGGCTGCCATGAAGCAGAGCTAGCTGAAGGGAACGTCTGACCGGTGGGGATTCCCCACGACCTCCTTAAGGCTTTCCGACTTTCCTCTCCTCTGGGCATGTGAGCTTGGAAGAGGTTCTAGGCCTGGGAGGGGCGCCGCAGGGACGATCAAACGCCCCCTCCACAACACTGATAGGACTCACTTCACTAAAATGTTCACTATCACTAGCCTTACCTTTCGAGTCAGCCATCTTGGTTTTCATGTCTCGAATAGTCGCTTTCAGATTGGCGATTTCCGATGCCGAATCCGAAAAGCACTCTGAGAATGAGATTTATATGGGAGAATCTACAGTAGTAGGGTTAGAATTATCCGTGAAAAGGCTCAATAGGCCTTGAATTCCCACCTTTCAGTCGTTCTAACTCTATCCCTCTCTAACTTCTTCAAATAACGAAGTCAAAGGTCTTCCACTCCTTCTGCATTCAAACCTCGCATTCCTTACAAGTGTTAAAAAAGCAGAAACACTGAACCCCCCAATACATTTACGGCATACAGTGTGAGGATCAACCGAAGCTTTCGGTATCCTCACCCTGCAGCCTACATTCACACACATTCTCACACTCACATTAGAATCAGACATACTGAGAAAAATTCCAAAAGAGTTATTCCAAAAACAGTCCACAGTAGCGAATGCCAAAACACAATCCAAATACGTCACCAAAAAGCCGAAAAAACACGTTGATCAAATGTTGCAAAAAGAATCCAAAGTCAGGAGGTAATAACAACAATGTTTGATACCACCGGCGACAGAGAAAATATGATAGAAAACGGGGATGGTTCCTAGTCCTGCCACCCAGGGCAGGCCGGTAGATCACCTGACCTACCTGTAGCGAGTGGCGCGAAATTTGAATTTCTGTCGGGGACGACGGAGTCTTAGCTATGTATATATCTGACAGGTAAGTTGATTGTATGAAAATGCCTTTTCATGGTTCAGAAAAACATGTTGAAAAACAATGTAAATTTCCTGAAATAAAAACTTAAAATAAAAATTATTTATATGATTACCAAATAGTACTATATTTCTTTTAAGTAGTATTCAGTGTCATATTTATCTATATATGAAGTTCTCAAATTATATGACAAATACCTACTGAAAATCTTTGATGATATATATTTTACTCGAAATAGAAAATGCCTTTTCATTTCTTATACTTCAGAACAAGCTAATATATTGACTCTAATTGCAATTAGTAACTCACTAACGAAAATTATGTTTAAAAAAGTGTGTAAATTTCGTGAATAAAAGTTAAAGTTCACTTTATTTATTACTACAGGAATAGAATATCTTCATTTAAGTTGTATTCAGTGTCATATTCAGCTATATCTGAAGTTCTCAAATTATATCAAGAATACAGAGGCAGCTGTGGGCAATTAACTAAGATTTTGAACTACATTTACAGGCTGCTGATGCACTTGACACATTCTGACTCACTGCGCAACCCCACTGTGCACATTTTGGGTTTGCCAAGTTGCATGACGTATGTTGTAATGAATGCCATCCAAACTTGCCATTACTAGTTACAACTTGCGTGATCAAATGCCGTAAGTCGAGAGGCCATTAAGAAATTGTGTTACGCCATGACTTGGCAACTTTTGACAGTAGTCGTGGAATGACGGCGACTACTCACCATCCCTGGCGCAAAGTCATCAAACTCGGGGATTTGGTTACAATTTTTGCCGATTTATGGTGAATTGGTTGTAATGAGAGCATAATGGGGTTGTAATGAGCAAAATTTTGGCCATTACGACATACGCGGTTTGAAATCGCCAATGTGTGACCCAGGCTTTAGGGCCGGCTAGCCAGTGACAAATTATCTCAGGCGACAAAGGACAGAATTTGTTTGCTCATGTAATCGTGGTTTCTTTCCCATATAGAAGGGCTTGGTAAATAGGACAAGGTATAGGAGTCCGATAGGTATTCCCAAATCATTATTCATATTACCCTCACATGAGCCCAAAAGACTTTGATAGGTGGACCACTGAGCAAATCCATGTACATCGGTGTCGAGGTATATGTTCCATATAAGGAACACAGAATTTAAATAATTATTTTGCATCTTTGTAACGCCATATTTTTCTTTACATACACATCTTACTTGCATCATCATGTGCGTGTATTTCCCACCATTCGTGGAGAAAGCAGCGGTTTTTACTGTGCACATTATTTTTACGTCTTGAGACGGATCATTCTGCATTTCTTGTACTTCTGTATATGCCTATCTTGTTACGGTGAGGGACTGTTTTTGTATTTTATTAGTCCTTGTGACCAATATATTCGCATTTGCTAATTCCATTACAGTCTGATAGACTGCTTGATGTTTTACTAGTCTGTGCGGCCAAGACTTTCTGCCCACAGGACAAATAAATTCACATAATTGTTATGTGCATCCCCGTTACAGTCTGACTGCTGCTGTTGTATTTTGATAGTCCGTGCGGCCAATATTTTTTATACCATCATGACAAATAAATTGCCATATTGTATATGAGCATCTCATTACAGTCTGCTGACTGATTTTTTATTTTCAGTCTGTCGAGTGCTTTGTAATTGATAAGTCTGTGCAGCCAATATTTATTACACCCTCGTGACAAACAAATTTGCCGTACCCTATTTGTATATGTGCATCTCATTTCAGTCTGTTGAGTGCGTTTTATTGTTATCAGTCTGTTGACTGCTTTTGTATTCTAATTGTCTGTGCGGCCAATATTTTCTGCCCTCGTGACGAATATCTATGGTCTGTTGACTGTCGTTCCATGGAAAACCATTTGTGCAATACTCGTGACAGCATATAATATGTAATCCCTATCGCAGGATCTTATGTCCTAAGGGTATTTTATTCCACCTCAGTGGAATCTACTTGGTGTTATTCTGTCCTTTAGGGATGCCATTCCCAAGCACAGTGCCTGGCTATTCACGAGCCTAGAACTCGCATGTTCTAAGTTTTGTTGGCCTACCATTCCTAGAACTCTCAGTCCCATTCCTAATCCCCCCAGGGACTGCATTCCCAGGGCTTAGTGCCTGTGTTACCATTACACATTCCCATTCGTGCACTCACAACACCATTCCTGCAAGATGGTGAACAACCCCGTATTAGAGGAAATTAAAGCTTTTACTGAAGCAGGGAAAGCCGCAGGACTAAGGGGTAGCTAAGGAGAGGGGCGGGGGGGAAAATACAGGTGGGTGGAGAGGGAGAAGGAATAAGAGAGGAAAGGACAAAAGAAAGGGAATTCCAAGAGAGAAGGGAAGCAGCAGAAAGGGTTCACAACTGGCTATGGCCGTAGCATCTACATCCCGGTCATAACACTCCACCCTTAGTAGCATGGGGCTCCTCATCCGACTGTGGAGCAAGTCCTGGCTCGACCACATAGAAAAGGTCCTGGATAACTTCTAACCTCCTCCTGCTGAAGTAGCACTCATCTTGGGAAAACACCTCGAAGGCAAGGGGGCCATCGAGTAAGGGAGGTCATTGTCAAAGCCTTTGAAATAAGCCCTGAGAGGTGGAGACAAAAATGGAGGAGCATGCCGAAAGAGTCTGGCCAGACCTGGTGAGAATGGGGTGGCGAAGAAGATGCCTGCCCTCCAGAGGTGGGCAAGGGTCCCTCCAACATGCCTGTGTGTGGGAGTGATCCTCGAACTTTTTTTCAGTTAGAGGATTTCCTGTCATATGCCCCTCCTGAGCTGGTTACTTACTTGGTGAATAAAACTCCTAAGACCATTGTAGAGTGCTGTAAGTGGGTGGATGTCTGGGACACCCACCCCCACTACAGAGATCATTCAATAAGGAAATCCGCCCTGTTGCTCCCCCTCTTGCCAACTCTCAGACAACACATTGCCAAAATAATCAGCTGCATAAGCCGTGTGCAGGAGTTGTAGCAAACCTGGGTGCTCTTCAGAACAGTGCCACTCAAACCAGATCCTCAGCAGTCGACCCCAGCTCCCCCCCCCAGGAATGGACATCACCAAAATAATAAGAATAATGGCCATTGGGAGCAGAACAACTGGCCAAAGCCTGATTTTAGCAAGAGCTTCTGTGACTTGTGCAAGGTGCCCTTCACTGGACAAAGATCCTCCTCCTTACCCAGATCAAAGATAAGGAAGGAATGGAGAAAGAAGCAATCATAAGATCCTAACTACTAGCTGCTTGAATTGTGGCCATGAAATCAGAAGAACCGATTACCAGCCTCTAGCCTTCGTATCTTTCCTTAACAGCTGAATTATCTCGATGACATTAATGCTGACAGTAATGCTGTCTTCATCATGAGGTCCAGCAACAAAGACTCTCACAAGAAGACACGGAGCATTTACAAACAAGTAATTCCCAGTGACTGAAAATATCTGATAACCTGAGAAGATAAAACTTTTACAATAATTCATCAAGAAAAAGTGAAAAATGGCTGAAATAAAGAGAGGTATCAGAGCTAAAAAGGAAAAGAAGAAAATAAAATAACTGACAAGTTGACAAGTGAAAGAGGACTGTAGAATTGGAATTGTGAGTAAAGTGATGGGTATTACAGAGATTCTGGGTGGGTCATGAGAGGACTGTTGCTTTTCTATCTGGTAGAAAAAAAGAAACTTTTGAGTCCAGGGACATTCAGAATTCAAATGTGGAACAAATATGACAGATGGGGTTGTGATGACTTGGTTAAGCTTTATAATCTTTCAATTCCTGTGTGGGTCTTATTGTATCATTCCTCTTAACTGAACTTAAAATTTTATAAAAAATTTTAGAGATGTATTTTTTTGCTGTAGTCTGATAATTTTGGAAAATAACTAGAGAAACAATTAGTGCATGTTTTGCTGTCTTGCAGGTCTGGGAAAAGACAAAACCTGATGAATGAGGTAAAAAAAAAATCTTACTAAAGAAATACAGGAGGAAAGAGAAGAAAGATGGACAATTAGAATAACATTGCATGAAGACATTACATGAAAGGTATGTCTATCTCTGGAATAATACTACTATAGCAACTATACTATCAATAATTTTGACGAAAAAATATTTTAATTTTTACTAGAGCACTATTCCAATATTTCCTCATATTAATGCTGGACAACAAATTTGTGTCACATCAAAGGAAACATGCATTCTCAACTATAAATAAAAGTTCCAGAAAATGAAAAACAAACACAAACTAAATACTCTTGTTAATCAATAATGTAAAGAAAAAATCACAGAAACTACAGCTTTACTGCTATGTGCAAAGTAAACAACAAGAAAAAGTAACATGAAAATGTTAAATTCAGTACCTGTTAATAAATTGATGAGGGCACAATTATGAGGAGAGTGAGGACAATAGCCAGCCCTTTGAAGGAGACTGTCTTTAACGACTTGACGATAAACCTCTCCAAGCCACGCTGATGACAGATAAACCAGAACCCCACTACCATGCACCATGTCTACAAACTGCTCCTGCAGGTTGGTTGTTTAGTAGTGTTAAAGGCATGCAAATAATATACAGTGTACTGTTGAACAGAACATTTTTTACTCTTTCTTCCACAATTCTCACTGCTTCAAAAGGACTATTGCTGGACTATAAACAATATTCCACAATTAAACTATGAATATTTCTTAAGGAAAAATCACACTCATAAGAGCTGTATGGTGTTTGATAAGGAAATTTATCAATATACCTGTACAAAATTATGCAGTTTTGAGAAAAGTAAGAATTATGAGAAAAGTAAGAATTATGATAAATGCATTAGGGTTAAGATGAAAGGCTAAATTCTCTGAGAGAGCAACATCAGCTTTCAATTGATTGTCCTTCAAATTAGTTAGTAAGAAGCAAGTTTTTCAGGAAATTTCAAATAAAAAAAATCCTTAAATCTTATGGACAGGGTTTCTTAAGCATTACATATTCCCTTATTTACAGGATGCTTTTGATTTTCATACTGTATTATTCTGCTATGGGAGTAGGAAAAACCATCAATGTACGCTGAATAAACAATATAAAAAAACAGTTACAGTAGTGTATCTTCTTTACTGTCGAACTGCAGCTACGAATTTTAAACAAATTTATCACCTTATTAAAAACAGACGTCAAGTTGTACCTAGAAGTTAATTACAAACATAGCTCCACAATCTAGAAACTATCAGCATAACCTGGTGGAGTTAATACCACATTAATGGAACAGTCTCTCCTTGTGCAAAATAATTAGATCCCTAACCACAGAAAGGTAGCAGGAATAAGAACTACATATTCCACTTTTCACAAAAATTGAGTGAGTAGAATAAGCCAAAGAGAAGCTAGGCAAGTGTTAAGAGTTTAAGTTTAACATACAGGAAGGTGTGGGTTAACAAAGAAATACATGAAATTGCCAGATCAGGAAAATTCTTCAAAGCCATAAGGTGCTTCACGATCTTGGCTACCTCATAATACCTGGCTGACAAATAATTTTCTTGTTTTTACTATACCTATTTGTAGTACTATTTGACAGTCCCCAGATATGAATCTTTCCCTAAAGAGTACTTAAAAATCTATAATACTGGAACATTAAATTTGATGTTGTCTTCTCTAATCTATATACAGTCAACCCCAGGCATTCTCAAGGGTTAGGGACTACAACCACCCACGAAAAACAAAAATCTGGGATGCGACAAGTTGTTATCCGCCTCTTAAAATGCTTGTAACTGCCTATTTTAATAGTTCAGGCAGTCCCCGGGTTACAACGGGGTTCCGTTCTTGAGATGTGTTGTAAGCCGAAAATTGTCGTAAGCCGGAACATTGTAAAAAATCCTAAGAAACCCCTACTTTGAATGCTTTGGGTGCATTAAAAACTAAGTAAACTGCATTCTTATTGCATTTTTCATCAAAAAAGCCTTCAAATATTGATTATTTTGCATTCTTGGAGTCATATTTCTTCTGCCAGATCGGCGTTGTAAGCGGCGTAACCCTGGAACATTCGTCGTAAACTGGAAATAATGTCTGATCAATATAATTGAAAAGCGTTGTAAGCTCGGAACGTCGTAAGCCGAACCCATCGTAACTGGGGACTATCTATATACCTTGAAATAAAGCACCAAATAGGGGATTCATGTAAAAAATGTGGTATTTGTCAAATTGAATGTATTATACAAAGTGCAGTACAAATGGGACCTGGTGCCTAATACACAGGAGATACTAAGTGACTCATTCTTGATTCCTCTTGCTCAGGGAGCTCCTCTCTCCACCCTCTCCCTCCTTGCTATGTTTCGTCCTTAAACCCAGAAGGACATCGTTAGGCAGGTGTTGTGGGCTGAAGATCTTGCGGGAGTCCTACAATATTAATAGTCAGTTGCACAGCATGGGGTCATTAGCAATGAACTCTGATTGGCTATCTAGCTCAGCTACTGATCCCCTATTGGTGGATGCCTCAAGATCAGAGGTGGGTGCTATGCAGACACAGCAGTTGTTTTGTCAGGAAAGTCGTAAGGGAAGGGCGCCTCTCTGGGCAGGATTCTGAATGGTCGGAGGAGGTTGTGTGACGTCACTCTACTTGCCAAATACTTACTAGCTAGCTGCTATTGCATGATGTTATTCCTGGTGTAATCTGGTGTTTCTTGTTTGGTGGTCATATATGGTGTGGTATTATTTGGTAATATATACCATGTCGTATTGGTTTAGGCTTCTCCATACGTTAGCAGGAAGGCCTCTCGAGTGTTATTCCAAAAGGGCTTCTTGTCAAGGATGAGGATGGCTTCCAGCAAGCATACCTGTCTTGGGTCTGGAGCATTGCTGAAGATAATGGCGTTGATAATGCTGTCACGGGATGGAGCATAATTAACAGATAAGGGCAAGTTTCTTGATAGCACCCTCTTGCACGTGACATGAAATCCTTTTTGCAAGCCACATAGTAGTCATGACAACATATGTTCCAGGACATCTGCCGATAGGGCATTGATATTGTTATACTACACTGCAACACTTCAGGGGGTCTCCTGCTGGGGGGGAGTTGTTGCTCTGCATTATCGAGTGCCGAGTTCTTTTATTCTTGTAATATACAACTGGTCTATGCTCTTTCCTCCGGTCGGTGACATTTTTCATCACAATCTCCTTAATGGTGTTCTCCTCCTCCTGAGAGCATAAAGGCATTATAGTACAGTAGTACCTCGAGATACGAAAGGCTCTACTTACGAAAAACTCGAGATACGAAAGCCAATGCGAAAAATTTTACTGCTCTACATACGAAAAGTTTTCAAGATACGAAAGGTTGTTGCTGTAAAGTCCCGAGATTCGCCCAGACCACCGAGAATAATTTTAAAACTCCCGCGCCGCCAACTGAGTAAACTCGCCACCATCCTCCCGCTCTCCCATTGTTCCTGATGCTAGTCACCCATAAGGTCCTGCTCTCCTATTGGTCAGCATCTACCCGTGGCTTTAAGTATTCTATTGGTAAAAGGATGCGTAAATTGAAAAACTTATTCATGCATACATTTAATAAAAAAAGAACATTAGGTAAAGATGAATCAAGAATAGAAATGATGTTATTATACTGTTTGGTAGTTTCAGTAGTTGAAGAGAGATAATGAAAATTTACGGCTTACTGTGTAAAGTGATTGCTTGTCGATCGTTCGACACTCGTAAGTGCTGGATGTAAACAGACGTTTGGAAGCTTTTTTTTTTGTTTATTATAGTTAATGTTATTAATAATTATTTGAAATGAGTACATGCAATACATTTAATAAAAAAATTGTGAATTAGATATCATAAAATATAAAATAAATCAGACTGCCAACAAATACGTATTTTTTAGAATTCTTCTTCTGTTTTATTATTACGTTACGTATTACATATGTTTCATTATAGCTGTCAGTAACTCGGTATCTCCAATTAGGTAAGATAGAAATAAAGAATAGAAATGAATGGTTATTATACTGTTTTGGTAGTGTCATTAGTTTGAAGAGAGATACTAATGGAAATTTATGGCTTACTGTGTGATAGGAAAAATGATTGTTTTGGCGCTCGTTCGATACTCGTAAGACGGGTAAGAGCTGAATGTAAACAATCGATTGGAAGGTTTGTTTTTTGTTTGTTTGTGTATTATAGTTAATGATTAATTAATAATTATTTGAAATGAGTACATACTGATTATTTATACATTTTATTGGCATATTCTAAGCTTTTAGCTCTTAGGTTTAGATGTCAGAATCATAGACTAGGCTACAGTAGCAACCGCTAACATAGGCTAGGCTTATTGCTAAGGGACATATGCTAAAGTCCTAATATATGCAGTAAAAATGGGGTTGAACATTACATGCAGTTGAATATTACTCAAGTATGTACAGTATTTTGCCTTTTTGGAGTCATATTTCTTCCGTCGGATCGGCCGTTGTAACCCTAGAACCATGTTTTAGGCCTGGAAATAAATTTACTGGGGCTGGGGGTTTTGGAGGGCTTGGAACGGATTAGCCATTTTACATGTAAAAATGTGTTCCAAGATACGAAAAACTCATAATACGAAGGCGCCTCCGAACGGATTAATTTCGTATCTCGAGGTACCACTGTATAAGGAAATGGTGTCTATCTTCTTAGGGTACATCTTCATTATCATACCATTTCTCAAGAGCTTTCCTGATCTCATGTGGAGATCTCAGGTGGAGCAGTGAGACAGGACCCGTCATACTTGAGCCCTGACTGTAGTACTCTTGAATCTTGCAGGGCACACACTTTCACCACTAAGGCACATTCCTAAATTAGTTTTCTTTCTCCTTCAACTCCTTCGCCGCCTTCTTCAGTTCACGGGTACACATACCGTTCCTGTAGGTGCCACGCTCAGTGAGGGCCTCAGCAGGTAGGAGGGGCTGGAGGTCGTAAGAGGTCCTGATGGTGCAGTGGCTCTAACTGCTGGATGTAATCTAGCAGGAGCTTTACCTCAAGCTATTTCTTGTGGGGTCTTAGCTTAGATATGAAGTGGCAATTAAACCCTAATCTAAGCAGAGCATCTTGGTCTGGGGAGGCCGTGTAGCCTGTGAGGTTTATATGGCCTTATGTGCATTGTGGTATTGCAGTTTGCCTCCACTGAGAGCGATAAGCTTCTGCATGACCCCCTTCATGCTGCGCTTGAAATCACCCTTTTGGGAGACATCTACTCAGGACTTGACATCTTCTTTTGAGTTCAAAAACCAAATATACTTTATACAATGATACTAAAGACTAATATAATTTCATCTTTTGAGTTCAAACCCAAACATACCTTAAACAATCATCCTAAAAGACTTGCATATAACTTCAAAGTCATCTTACAACTATATGTGAAAACTAATTAAAGTTACCCTTTATTCAGGTACATCCATTTTCTCTCATACAGTTTTAGTGTACTAGTTTTGTATGTTTATGCTTATGTTACAGTAATTCATACTTCATTGAGAGAGAGAGAGAGAGAGAGAGAGAGAGAGGAGAGAGAGAGAGAGAGAGGAGAGAGAGACCTTACCTTACAGACCTTACATCTTGTTCGGGTTACCCCAGGTCCCTCAGTATGAGGCACCTCTAACCAGAGAGTAGCTAGTGCATTTTCCGGTATATTTTGCATCTTCCAATCTTGGATGGTCTGGGATGCAGCTTAGATATTTGTCGAGCTTATTCTTAAACACATCTACGCTCACTCCTGATATATTCCTTAGATGAGCTGGCAACGCATCGAATAGACGCTGCATTGTCGATGCTGGTGCGTAGTGGATTAATGTCATGTGTGGTTTCCTTATTTTTCCTGGTATAGTTTTGGGCACTATTACTCTACCTCTGCTTGCTCTTTCTGATATTTTTAGCTCCATGATGTTTTTGGCAATTCTTTCTATCTGTTTCCATGCCTAAATTATCATGTAGCGTTCTCTTCTCCTTTCTAGACTATATAATTTTAAAAATTTTAGTCTTTCCCAGTACGTAGTCAAGATCCTTAACTGCTTCTATTCTAGCTGCAAAGGACCTTTGTACACTCTCTATTTGTGCAATATCCTTTTGATAGTGTGGGTACCATATCATATTGCAATATTCAAGTGGACTACGAACATACGTTTTATAAAGCATAATCATGTGTTCAACTTTTCTTGTTTTGAAGTGCCATAACAACAGAGAGAGAGAGAGAGAGAGAGAGAGAGAGAGAGAGAGAGAGAGAGAGAGTTAGATTGAGAGAGAGAGAGAGAGAGAGCAAAAAAAAATACAATACTACCCCAATTTTACATGCTTCACTCTTTCATGCCTCATTTTGTTGCAGATTTTTGTGGAGTATATCTTTCAATTTTAGGCAGGAACTTTAACCAATGCACAAATTTTTCTATGGACCGTATCTCTAAACTTATCACTACTTATTCACTCTTTTTTGTAGCTCACTGTGTCTTCATTAATTACTGTATTTTTAATTAAAAGAATAAACCAGCAGGAGGATCTGTAAGGTCAAGGGTGTCTTTGACACCAGGAAATACAATACAATACATATTATGCGCCGATTTCTGGTTATTGGCACCTCTACATACCTAACAGAGGTGCCATTAAGCGGCTATCGAAAATCGGCAATTTTCGGGAGCCATAAGCCCCGAAAATCGCCGATTTTCGGTTATCATCAAGCTGTCGGAACAGAACCCCCGCCGATAACCGGGGACTGCCTTACTGTAATAAAACTGCAAAGGTGGAAACTACATTGTAAAACTCATAAAATTAACAGTTCCTCTGGAAGTCAACTTTAGAAACCAAGTTAATTCTGTCTCAATACTGTACCTGAGTTATTGGGTAGGGTAAATTTGGATCACAATAATGGCCTCCTCTTATCAACTGGAGATTTAATGATAACATTGAATAGGCTGTGATGTAAATGCCGTCTGCATTAATGATAAGATGGCTGCCTTCATCTCGATGAGTAGCACAAAAAACCCCTGTAATCAGAAAGCCAACTTTGTGATAAACAGGACCATCTTATTTATTTTAACCACATGATAGAGACAGCTTAGAAAACTGTCATTAATTGTAAAAACAAAATAAATACTTAACAAAACAAAAAAAATTTCAGTCATAGTTAATAGTACCTCCACACAAATTATATAGTTATAAGAGCATATGCATTATGTTAATCTATAACACTTACCTTCACAATATTTTGAAGAAAATTCTATAAGAGCTTGGTCAACTTCAATGGTACTACGTATTGCCAATAAAGAAGGTAAGAGGGCAGACAATGTTGTAGAAAAGTGCTTTGCATTAGCACACTCTCTTTCAGCTTCCTCATCTATGACCTACGAAATATAATGCACATATTAATTTTAATGAAAGTCATATACCGGTACTATAAAATAGTTGATATTTGGATTTTGGTAAACAGTAAATACATAAACATGGTAGAACTTATTGCAAATTTTAAGACAAAGAATTTTATGGCAACTACACTCCAAATATTTCTGATGATAAATAGTCGTCCAGACTTAGAGTATGCAACCAGACCTTGCAAATGTGGGATGTTACTATGATAAATAAAGTCAGGGGCATCAAACCCCAGGATTATAAACTCAACCTTTGACTTGTTACTATACTTACAAGGCAAGGTATGTCCTTGTTAACACAAAGACTTAGACTGCAATTATGCTTCAGAGCTCATAAGAAATGGACGTTGTAAGTGCTAGGTTAAGTTGATGCTACCCAGGCCTTGCAAGTTTCAATTGGAGAAAGCATATTGTAAGTCAACTGCAAGGGACTAACTTATTTAAGGGGAGGAAGTGATCTATTAGCACTGCCACCTCTTGGCAGAGGTCTCCAGTCCCCCCCTTGGAAAAAATAACTTTTTTTATGTTGTGAAGAGAACTATATCTAGAAATCCTTTTTTTTTTTCCACTGGACACCAGACCCCTGTTCATTCTTAAATAAGGTGCCCTCATGATCAGTTCCAAATCTGACTTCTGACTGATCTACAGACTAGATACTTGCAAAGCTGAATAAGGTGCAGCTGAAGTTCCAATGGATAGAAAGCTATATTACAAGGTAGTCATCCACATATCTGCAGGGCCTGATATTGTGCACCGAAGTTGCTACCAGCAGAAATGTCATCTGTGAATAGAGTAGTAGTGACCAGTCTGAAGCACAGGGCCTTCATTGGAAAACTGTTCTCCCTCACATAGGTGAGGAAATTTTGGGGAATAAAATTAATTTTCCCTTCCTAGAAGAACCATAATACAGACCAAAGGCTCTTCCTTATTGAATGGGGGTCTCATGAAGGTAATGATTCAGTGGGAGATTGCACCACATTATTGAACCTCCCATCAACTTTGGAACCACTGACAAGTGACTAGTATAGAATCCTGGTGTGTCATCTGACACTTCATACAAAGCTTAAAACTTTCTAAAACAGACGTACAATTCCAAATTTACTTTCTAGTGTTAAGAACTCCAGAAACTTTATATACAAAGCTTCCACTGGCACTAGGAAGACTGGGTAATGTCCATTCCTCACCACCACTTCCCATCCTTCAAAATACAACTTGATGGTGGCCTGACCACCTCTTCTGAACCTAAATGGTGTAAAATAAATTTTTGTATATTCTTATCAAGTAATTACATAGTTATAAGTTCCACTTATATAGCAGCTTGAATTCAAAATTTCACGGGTAACGCTTCAAACTTTTGTGTAGGTGACCACACAACTAGCGGAAATAGGAATGACTGTAAGCAGAAAGCTCAGTTTGCTCAATGCTTTTTTATGTCCATCAACAGGGAGGAAGTTTGGGATCTGATTTTTTCTGTAATTTACTTAAGTAAATAATACGGTACATACAAAATTCATTTTTCATGTATGTTATAAAAATTGTATTTTTATATACCTTGCTCATGCTTATGTCCATCAACAGGGAGGAAGTTGGGATCTGATTCTGTAATTACTTGGTAAGTATACGGTACATACAAAATTCATTTCATGTATTATAAAAATTGTATTTTTATATACCTAAGTAGCATACCAAGTAATTACATAGCTGATTACCACATTGACAGGGAGGGAGACATGGACATATTCTGCTGCAAAGTGTTATGTAATAAATTGAAATAGAAAAGTAGCTAGCATTGAATACAATGCCTGTCGTTCCTTATCAGTTATGAGAGCTACTGGGTACTGCCTTTGGTTGGTGTTCATCTTAACCTGAAGTGGTGTGGTGGTTTAGCAAAGTGTCACCTACTACATAAATGGGAGCTTTACAGCAAAGGTTCATGTCTGAATGCTGATAAAGCATGATAAGTGCCTGCCCTTGCACTGGGTGTAGCACCAAAATAAAACAACCACACAATATGGTCACCTACACTGAGACAAAACCACAACCCATCCACTGATAGTGGTGGGTGCTTCAGGTGCATTGCACCCCTGGCTCTGCAAGACTTGACACCTTATTACAAGGCGAAGAGATAACAGGAAAAAATCCTATGCTTCCTTCCTCTACCCCATGCCAGTCACTAGATAAAAAATTATTGAGAAACTAAGAACGATTACATTCCCAATTGTTCGAGGCAGAATGGAGGAATGAGGCATAATAAAATAAATATATGTAAGCTAAAGAGGTAGAGATTACTCTGACTTCTTTAGCTTTACTTATATGAAAGTAAACTGCTCTCCTAATTCTGAGTGTGCCTCAGTCCATAAGTGTACTAAGCTCTTGTCAGTGGATGAAACAGATTTTGTCATACCGCTATATGCAAAGGATGGTCTTCTGAAAACTCCAAATAGATGGGACCTACCTATTCTCCCAAAAAGCTCTAGAGTATTTGGAAGCTCGGGGAACAGTCTGGTGTCAGGCTGTAGCTAGTGCCAGAAGTGCTGTACACCAGTTGAGCTATGAGCTTGGGACTGGTGGGTGCTCATGGGAGCTAGCGGGAGCTTAGCGCAAGAGCTAGGAGTTCTAGTTTCACTTCTTAAGAAAGTGAAATGCAGTGGACAATTATACTTCCAGTAAGACAATGCAGAATGGAAGTAAGGAACATATTCTGCCTGAAAGCTAAAGAGGCTGGATCTCACTAATGTCCTAGTCAAAGCCAGAGGCTACTCAGAAGGGTGTCTTCTGAGTAAGCAAATCAAGAAGAGGAACTCATGGAACAAGCAAAGGAACATGGATGTACATCCAGGTTCCAGGAGACCTGATCCCTTCTTTGCTCGGACACACCAAAAACAAGATAAGGTCGTCAAAGCTGGGCCGTGCATATATAAGGCAGTCACTGGTTATTGGTGGGAGTTCCGTTCCAAAGGGGGTGCCGATAAGCGAAAACTGTCATTAACTGAAACTTGGCAATTTATGGTGCCATAAGCACCATTACCGTACCTCTGTTAGGTATGTTATGGCACCGATAACCGGAACTCAGCCTGTTATGGTGCCATTAACCCTTAAACGCCGAAGGGGTATATTAAAAATCTTCTTCCGTGTGCCGAGGCGGTCTCAGAGTGAGCGCGGAAACGGAAAAAAAATATTTTTTTTTCAAAAACTCACAGAGCGCTTTAGTTTTCACATTAAGAGTTCATTTTTGGATCCTGTTTTTGGTCATTGCCTGAATTTTAGTATGCAACCATCAGAAATGAAAAATTATTTCATTATCATATAAATAAATAACGATATATTACAGAGCAAAAACAAACTTTCATATATAATTGTATTCAAATCGCGCTATGCGCAAAACGGTTAAAGCTACCGAGTTAATTTTTTTTTTCGTTGTAATGTACACTAAATTGCGATCATTATGGTATAGAACACATAGTAAAACAATAAACGCAACACAGAGAAAATATTATCACAAAATAATGCATGAATTCCATAACGCGCGGACGTAAACAAATATTTTTTCAAAATTCACCATAAATCTAAATATTCTCCCTAGAGACTTCCAATTTTCCTTTTCACAAAATGAAGACAAATGATTGAATATTACTATACTGTAAGAGTATTAGCTTACAATTGCAGTTTTTGACCATATCTAACAAGTTAAAGTTGACCAAATGTCGAATTTTTTTATATATTTTTTTTATATGCAATTATTTGAAAATAAAAAAGAAAAAAGCTACAACCTTCAAATATTTTTTGGTTTTATTCTACATGAAATTGCGCACATTTTCATATATAAAACTCTATGAAATGCCTAATATGAAACGGATCAAATATTCCGAGAATGCAACTTACGCATTTCGGAGATTTGTGGCGGAGAATCTGCGCGCGGAGGAAGGAGAGTTTTTTTTTTTTTTTAATTCACCGTAAATCTAAATATTGTGCTAGAGACTTCGAATTTGTTTCAAGATGAAGATAAATGACTGAATAGTACTAGACTGTAAGAGTTTTAGCTTACAATTGCGTTTTTCGACCATTTCGGTAGAGTCAAAGTTGACCAAACGTGGTTTTTTTTCTATTTATCGTGATTTATATGCAAATATTTCAAAAATGAAAAAAGCTACAACCTTCAATTATTTTTTGTTGTATTCTACATGAAATTTTGCACATTTCCATATATAAAACTTTATGTAATGGCTAATTTTAAAAATGGTGCAAACATTACCACAATCGCACGTATGGTTTTTTTTCGGAAGGAGTTACCGCGCGGATGTAAAGAACAAAATGTTATTTTTTTCATAATTCACCATAAAGTCGAAATATTGTGCTAGAGACTTCCTATTTATTGCAAAATGAGGTAAATGATTGAATATTACTAGAATATAAGAGTTTTAGCGTAAAATTCCGTTTTTTCGACCATTTCGGTAGAGTCAAAGTTGACCAAAGGTTGACAATTTGTCATTTATCGTTTTTTATATGAAAATATTTCAAAACCGATAACAGCTACAACCATGGGTTGTTTTTAGTTGTATTGTGCATAAAAATTGTGCACATTTTCATATATAAAACTTTATGTAACGGCTAATTTTAAAATGGTGCAAACATTACCACAATCGCATGTATGATTTTTTTCGGAAGAGTTACCGCGCATACGTAAGGAAAAAGTTTTTTCATAAATTCACCATAAATCGAAATATTGTGCTAGAGACTTCCAATTTGTTGCAAAATGAAGGTAAATGATTGAATATTACTAAAATATAAGAGTTTTAGCTTACAATTGCGTTTTTCGACCATTTGGGTAGAGTCAAAGTTGACCAAAGGTTAAAATTTTGGCACTTATCGTTATTTATATGAAAATATCTCAAACTGATAACAGCAACAATCATGAGTATTTTTTTGTTGTATTCTACATAAAAAAGCACACCTTTTCATATATTAATACTCCATGTAAAGGCTAATTTAAAATGGTACAAAAATTATGTCAAAGTGACAAAATAATTTCCGAGATGTCACCGATACTTTTTTAGTGCGGCAAGAAAGAAATTTGCACTAGCGCGCCTTCGTAACGATTGTAAACAAAGCAACACCTTGATCCGTGAACTCCCAGCATCCACCCCCAAGCCGTGTGATTCAAGAGTTTTTTGGCTGTAGGCCTATAAGTATTTTTCCGCGAATTTTTAAAAAAACTTTTGTATGTTGACATAAAATACGTCCAGTCGGCACCCGAGAGACAAAAAATGTCGACATAAAATACGTCCACTCAGCGTTTAAGGGTTAATTGCCAATTTTATGGCACTAGATGAGCGCCATAAAACCGGATCTCCAATAACAGTCTGCGCCAATAACCAGGGAACTGCCTCCACCATACCTACCCCCCTTTTTTGCCTGATGTAGACCAAAAGAAGTAGAACTCCTCGGGTACAGAGGGGCACCTAAAAAAAATGGCCATAAAATTCTTCTAAGAAGAGGGAGAGTGACTGCAACACCATCTTTGAAAATGTCCCACTTATCTTATTCAAGTAGACTAGGCTAGAAGAATGACATCTACAACCATGCTAGCTTATGCAATACATCTAGCAAAAAACTTACTGACTAGCTCTTTGAAGTTTTAAGTCTGAGGAGAGGCAAAATGGATCATAGTCAAACTGCCCCATGAACTCCTGTTCTGCCTGACCAGGGGATGCTAGTTCTAACCTCTGAGAAAGACCTTGTCTCAGTTTGTTTGCAAGAACTAAAGATGACTTGACTCGAAATTGAACCCGAATTGTTCACAAATGGAGGTTCTTTTGGTTGGAGAAAAAAAATGAGAGAAAAACAAGCCTTTCTTCTCTATAAAGAATATACGCTAGGACTGAGGTCTCATCTAGAGGGAACTAATGCTGTCCAGGTGTAAACTACGGTCAATAAGCACTGAAGCCCCCAAGGGAGATATTTACAGTTCTCCAACATATGTAAGAAGGTTCCATTTTCTGGAGAGCATGACCACAATGTGAGGTTGAAAATAGAACTACTGATGTTAAGGTCCCTAAAAAAAAGTCATTGGAGAGCCGAGAGGACTCTCATGAAGACCCATAACACTGTAGAGATGTCTAAGCACAAGTCCCCGAACTAAAAACCTCTGTCCTGGAGGACGGGTCTTCTGCTTGTCTCCATTCTGTGAACAACTGAGCGATCATGCAAATTATTTGCAGCCTCTTGGACCTTAAGGACCAGCTGTAGAGTCTGTGGCTTCTATAATAATATAATACATAAATAATAACCATATTAAAAATAAGAAATATAGACAGAAATTAAAAATACTTTCTATAAGTAGCCTAGATGGTTGCCAGGGGCAAAGCTAAGTGGCCCATCACACTCCAAATCCTGGTAACTCAACTAAGTTATGCCATAAATACAAATCCTGTCGTGCTAGATTAGCATATCCAGTAATGTGTTCTTAGCATAGATTAATTAATAAAATAATACCCTTGCAAAATTGATGCTTTGATGATGCATACAACCCACGGCTACAAAACCTGGTGTGTAACATCTTTGCGACCAGATTCGTATATTATTGGTAATACAGGTAATCATAGTCCAGTCAATCTAAAGCACAAATAGATGCAGCCAAACACAAGTTGGCAGAGTAGTCATTTACAGTTTTTTTATCCTTGGCCACATTCAAATAACATATCAAACGTTTTACCATTATACAAATAGAGAGAGAGAGAGAGAGAGAGAGAGAGAGAGAGAGAGAGAGAGAGAGAGAGAGAGAGAGAGAGAGAGCTTCTTATAGGATAATGAAAAAGATGGATATTTGTCTGAATAATATTAATATGAATAGTCAGTTCCAACAATATTTAAGACTTTTTTATATAGAAAATATGATAATGATTTAAAATAATACGATGTGTTAAGATTTCATAATAATTATTTTCCAAAAAATATACAATAACATATTTCTTAAAGCAAGTCTCAATATATCCATCAGATTAATAACTAAACTGGAATAAAAAGCTCCTCTTCCCCCTCGTCCTCCTCTCTCTCGTTTCTCCTTCTTCTCTTCCCGTCTCTCTCTTTCCATACACTGTATACATTTTTTTCATTACCATTCCTCATACTCTATTCTCTCTCTCTTTGTCCATACATATTTCATTCATTATTGCATTTCTTTGCCTGATTACCGTAATAATTTTCCCCTCCTCCCATTTGACCATTCAATAAACTATGTACTGGTTGTTTGAACGTGGGCACCTTCAGGGCAATAAGGGCAGGATCTCTCGCAACGCTGGTTTTGTTGCTGGCTGTACCACAAAATTCTGTAAGGCGTGGGCGCAAATGGGCGCTGGGAGGTACTATAACACCTCAGGGGCAACTGGCAGCTTGGCAACCACTGAGAGTTCAGGAGCAAAAGGGTGCCCGGGATCCACTAAGTGCTTTGGCCCCAGCATCAGACTGGAGCCAAACTTTTGAGTTCTGGAGAACACCACTCCAGGTGTCCCAAAAAGAACTGCAAGAAAGCACAAATTCCCTGACCTTATGCAGCCTCTGAGGGGTGAGGGACACATCCACAGCAGACCTTAACGGTCTTGAATTATCACTGTTGTGCCCCTGTTCAGGGCTGGAAGCCTCTGAACTGGAGGAAAGACAGTGCACATCCAGGAAGATACCTTTCCACTGGCTGTTTATCATCACCAGGGATTGGCCTAAAGAATGACATAAGATAGAAGAATTCCGTTTTTGGGGCAAAACTAAATTGGTGGCTTACACTAAGCCTATGAATGACAAACATTCATGAATTACTTTTAAGGCAATTGTCTAACGACATCTAGTAAACCGCGTACTCTCTGTAAACATCATCAATGTGAAACTATTTTGGCATAAAATACCAGAATTACTATTTAGGACAAAACTATATCAGCGGCTCACAAGAAGCCTATGTATGACAAACATTCAGGAATTACTTTTAAGGAAATTTTTCAACGATGTCCAATGAATCGCATACACCTTATCAACAGATGTAAAAGCTTGGCTACGTAAGATACAAAACTTACTCTCCAGGGCAAAGCTATATCAAAAAGCATCCAAGTAGCCTAGGCAAAACAGTTCAAAAGTTGTCTAGCTTTTAGCCTAAAAGAATGTTTGTATGGTGTTTTTTTACGTTGCATGGAACCAGTGGTTATTTAGCAACGGGACCGACGGCTTCCACGTGACTTCCGAACCAAGTCGAGAATGAAAGCCTTACTTATCACCCCTAGAAAATACACAGCCTCCCTAACCCCTCAATGGAATGCCCGAGAATCAAAGTCACTGCCACCGAGGTGGCAGGTCAAGACCATACCGACCACACCACTGAGGCATATGCCTGGAAGTGTGAATGAACTAAGGGCTGAGGTAATTGAGGAAGTTTGCAAGAGGTCTGGATATT
This sequence comes from Macrobrachium nipponense, assembly GCF_015104395.2. Classification (NCBI taxonomy): domain Eukaryota; kingdom Metazoa; phylum Arthropoda; class Malacostraca; order Decapoda; family Palaemonidae; genus Macrobrachium; species Macrobrachium nipponense. The sequence continues at coordinate 40,061,601 of NC_087207.1, read as the reverse complement.
TGGAATGTCAAATATGGAGCATTATTGGGAAGAGTCTGAAAGCTATGCTGTGTCCTGGAGTTACCCCATTCCAGGAGGTTTGGTGGCAGCAAGTAAGAAGTATAAGGTGATTGTGTCTGTACACATTGGAGGAGAGAAACCTACAGTGTATCAGCACAAGGGATTGAAAGAGGGAGCATGAGTTGCATTTGGAGTGTTTAAGTGGGGTACGCTATAACTATGTTGTACAGAAAAAGAGCTATGAATGGAAGTATGAGGAGGAAAATATTGAAGATAGAATGTCGGAGTTGTTGGAAGTGGACGATAGTGATACGGAAGTAACTGAAGGCTGTTTGGTTGGCAGAATGGATAAGTGTTGCAATGATTGTGGGAGTTGATGTCAGTGGAGGCCACTACTGTGGTTTGGTTGACACAGGAGCACAAATATTGTTGGTGAAAGTGCGTGATTAGAGATGTTGAGTGAGTGAATTGGATGTTAAAAGGAGAGCAGTGAGTGTGTCAGTGATGGGTTTATAGCAGGAAAGTCAGTTAGAGGGAAGAAGTGAGGTTGGAAGTAAAGCTGGGAGAGATTGATGTGGAAGTGTGTTTTGTAGTACTACTACTGGGAGATAAGCAAATGCCATGTTTCCTGTTTGGGATGGATTTTTTGAGGAGGAATGGATTGGTAGTAAATGTTGGGAAAGGACTTCTTTTGAAAGATGAGGTTGTAATAGGGAGAATTCAAAGTGGGGGAATAAGCATGGCCAGGTTTGTAGGAGTAATTAGTAAAAGTCGGAGTAAGGAGGAGGATATGGTGACGTTGCACAAGAGTGAGAATGAATGGCTAACATCAAGAGGACATTGAGGAGATGCGGAGATGCAGCAGAATTGTTTTGTGGTGAGTGAGTTTTTTTTTGGGGAGGTGTATTAGAGATGAGTACCGGGAGAAGATGGCCCCCCCCCCTTGTTGTTTTTTTTTAATTAATGGATGCACTTTGTTGACAGATTTCTGTTGTGTGAAGGCGTGGTGTATTTTTCAAGAAAGAAGATGGGAGAGTTTAAGTATGTTCCAGTGTTTGATGAGCGGAGCAGTGTGGATGTGCATATTAGTCCACGAGATATATGGACATATAGGGAAGTTTAAGTTGCTTGAGTGTATGGAACACCATCTGTTTTCCCCATATTTGAGGAATATTTGTGTGGATGTAGCAGTTACGTGCAAAAAATGCAGAAGGGAAAGTATCAGTGTATGCTAGCCTACCTGTTTTGAAGTTGAGTATGAAGGAACCATTTGAGTTAGAGCAGTTAATTATGTAGCGTTGCCAGTAACTGCAAGAGGAAATGTAGAAGCAGTTGTTATGGTAGATCAAGAGAGTAAGTTTGTAAGGTGTGCAGCTGTGAAGAATAAGACTAGTGAATGTTGCAAGAGTAGTCAGTATGGACTTGTTGCCTGCATGTGTGAGAAAGCCGGTAAGAATATTGAGTGATAAAGGGCTGGAGTTTGTTGGTAGACCTTTTGTGTGAATGATAGAAGAATGGGGTATCAAGCATGTAGTAACAACTCTACGTATGCAGAGTGCGAATTGATTGTCGTAACGAACCAAAAGAAATGAGTGAGATGTTACAAATGTTGACTGATAGAGAATGAATAGGATTTGTTGTTAGGAAGAGTAGTAGCTATGACATACCTCCAAGTGAGTATGTAATGAATTATGAGTGGTATGTGAAAATGAGGTTGGATTTGAATGAAGACGAGCGGGAGGTGTGGAAACAGTCGAATGAAAGGTTTGAGAGTTTCAGAGTAGGTGATAAGGTGTTGAAGGAGGTGGTTCAGAAAAAAAAAAGATTGACAATGAGTAAGATATGAGAAAAGTATGAAGGTCCGTATGTAATGAAAACAGTTTGGTCCAATGGATTGAGTTATGTGCTGGAAGACAGGAATGAAGAAGGAAATATAAGGGTAATACAAGAACATCATAAACAGTTGTGAAGATGGAGAGAAACACTGAAATACAAAAGAGAGCATTCCCATTAGGAAGTTTGTTTTAAAGGAAGAAAAGGAAAAGGAAAAAGAAAGTGAAGATATAGGATATATAAATTGGGGAGATAAAAAACTAGTGTTAGTGGAACATAAGAGAAATCCTAAAAAGTGGAGTAGAAAGAGTAAGGGTATGTTTACTGAGTTCTTTGCAAAGGTACATGAGATGGGTTGTTTGATTTTGAGGGGTTTGAGAAGCCGGTAGGCATGATAAGTGAAAATACCCTTGCGATGTTGTTGGGCAGTAGTGAGAATGAGTCCTTAATTGATTTTCAAGGATTTGAGTGGGATGTGGAAGGAGTGAACTTGGTGAGTACAAGGAATGTGTACAAGGATACACAAGAGTTGGGTGAAATGGAAGCAACACCAAGTTGTGAAGAAGGCAGTACATATAGTGTGTGCGAGTGCCCTTTGAGTGAAAGTGTTGAAAGACTGAACGTGGGAGTGAATGAGAGTGAGAAAGAGTCAGAAGTACTGGAGAATGTAAGTGGGGAAATTTTGGATAGCTTGAGAAGTGTGGCAGCAATAAATGAGAGTATGGCAGAGATAATAGCAGCCATGTCAGGTGTTTGCGAAGTTGAAGTCTTGAGAGCTTAAATGAGTTTGGTGTAAGTAGTTTGGAACCAAGGATAGGTAAATCCAATGTGGCTAGAGTAGAAGTCAGTGAAGAAGAGGTGGTGTATGAAAGACCACAGACCCAAAGTCAAGGTCCAGTTGTGGAATACGATGGGGTAGTTAGAAAGGGAATTTAAAGAGAGAAAAAAAGTAGATTTCCTTCATTTTAGTAAGTGGGAGTGTGGTAGTGTGAATTAATATCAGATTCTGTCCTTTTTGTCTGTTTGTTATTAGGTTGATTAGAATAGGCAATTTTGAAGCTAGTATAGTATTTTGAGTTTTTTTACGTTCTTTATGCTGTGGTTGAGGGTGAGGGATTGCTTATGCAATCTTTGTTTTTCTTTTTTTTACAGAAGTGTTTGAGGCTCCCCTTCACCTGTACCCAAAGGTGGAAGCCAACAGACAGATTTGCCAGTTGTTTAAGTTATTTGAGGTCCCCTTTCGAGTGTAAAGATTGTGGACAAAGATTTTAGAAAGAGTAGTAATTGGACAACACACGAGGAAAAAACCATGTGAGATAAACATGCTAAAGTAAAGGTGTATACATACTAAGTCAACACTGGGAAATCTCAAAGAGACAAGATAAATTGTGTTTGAGAGTGTTGTATGTATTCACCTAACCTGTCTGTGGTCCCATCAAGAAATAGTAACATAAAGAAAAGAATTCCTGTAAGGGGATAGCTCATAGGAGCTTAGTTAAAATATGTAGATGGGATAATTCTGTGAAGGAGTATTAAGGAGATTAAGATTAAGGAATTAGGTTTAGATTCTTAGGTGGTTGGGGTAATATTAGGTAATAAAACGTAAGTACATAATCTTATGTTAGGCTAAGTTAGATATACTATAGGGATAGGAGGATAGGTTTGATGAGCTAGGGATATGATTGAATAAGTTTTGCAAATATCAAAGTAATAAATTAGGTTATGCAGTTTCATTTGGTAACCTTCAAATTTTTTCCCACTATCCTGCTTCATTGTTGTAAAAGAAGGCCCCTACAATTTACAAACAATTATCTTGGTACACATAAAGGCCCCTACAACATACAAACAATTATCTTTGGGTACACATACATGACGCAAATTGCTAGTTGATTGTAAAGTCTCATTTAAACGATGTAATCGAAGAGCTTCCTGTTCCTCTCGATGCTGCTCTGCTTCTTCAATCTGATCCATCTGCAAAAAGAAAAAAAAATCTATAAAATCCATCTGCACACTTCTACTGTTGTGTAAAAACATTTCCAACAGGGCAAAAAACTGTTATATAAACTTTGCATGAAGTATTCTCTGTTAAAATACCATTAAAGCTACATTTTTTTAAATTCTAAAATGCAGTATATTCATCTACTGGCAACTTTAAACAAAAATTTTCACAAATTCAATAAATAACAAGATTATTCTTATGAAAAGTATTATTTTACAATACAGTAAGGTAATTTAACTACCATAGGTCACAAAGTGTTATGGAATTAATGTATCATTACAAATGTGTAAGTATTAATATATTATTATTATCCTCATGACATATTTGTTTCGTGGTTTATATTAAACTTTAATCAATTTGCTCCAGTATCCCAAATGGATTTGTACAAATATCCACAACAGAATTTGTATAAAAGGATTTTGACGTAAGGAAAAAATCTATATGGGCGAATTGGCTCGTGTCGCCAGCGAAATATTCCTTTAATCTATTATTTCTAGGGTAAATGTACTAACACATACCAGAGAATAAATAAATAAAGAAAAAGGTCAGTATAACCGACTCGCTCACCCTCCAAGAGGGTGTCGGTATGAACACTATGGCGAGTGAGACCACTACCACGAGCCAAATGCCAATAGAATTCTCCCACTACAAAATCCCTCCAAGAGGAGAGGCCGACCCACAGGGTGGGCAGCAAGTACTACTACTACTCCATCCCATGCTGCCGACTGCTGCGCCTCTGGTGGCCATCCTGAAGTTAGCAGACAATCTTGGGCGAAGGGATGGGTAGGGCGGGATTTCGCTGGCGACACGAGCCAATCGCCAGAAATAGATTTTTCCTTACGTCAAAATCCCTTTTCTGGGCTCAGCTTGTGTCGCTGCGCGAAATCGTACAGAGAAATAGCACAAGATTGTAAACAAAATCAATAAAATAAAATAGGTCTCAAATAAAAGATAAAATAAAAGTAAAAGAATATAATTGCTAATAAGGATACATATACACAGTGATACAAAATAGAAATATTGCTTAAATTACACTTAATTCTAATAATATTTCTTTAACTTAAGGTAATTTACATATATACAGAGGTAATATGGCTTATATGTATCAAAATGGTATCTGTGTAAAGCTATGTATCAAAATTCCAGAGCAATTAACATAATAAGGTGAACAAAACAACTCAACAATAATAATATATAAAGGAATGTATATGACTTAATATACAAAACCCGTAACCATTACAATTAAGATGTATCCCCTAGCATAAAAAATAAGGGGATGACATCCATGAGATCAATATCCGTAATCAATTGTGAGTGTCCCTAGCAAAAAAAATAAGGGACACCCACCCATCATCATAAAAGCAGCTAAGACACAAGGTGACCGTAAATGAACAAGGCAGGAATAGACGAAACTGTTGGGTGAGGCAGGTAGAAAGGAGGACTGGATCTTCTACTAAAGATTAGTTAGAGTCAGGGGAAACTATGTTACCCGCTGCTACTGCTGAAAATTTCAGAGCTTCCAAGGACTTTAGGTAATGACGTTTGAACACTGTCGGCGATTTCCATCCAGTATACTTTTTCAACTCATCGAAGTTCATATGTTGGAAATAGTTAATTGAGGTGGCTACTGCCCTGACATCATGTGCTTTTGGGAAAGAGTCAGGATTGGCTTGTTTAATGAAGTACAGGATTTGTTGCCTGATGCCTTTAATAGATAAAGTGCCACCTTTTTCTCTCTTAAAGAGAGGACCCGATGAGGATGAGGAGGTCCTGGACAGAAAGGCTCGTAAGGCTGAAACTGGGCAAAGAGATACATCTTGTGGAAGGGGTAGTACCTTCCATGGTTCCCACCTCATCAAAGGATCTTCATTTTGTTTTTTGCTATAAAGCTACGTTCCGGAGAAAGTAGCACTTCCCCTGTGGGAAGGAACTGAATATGATCCGGGATCTCTGGATAAAGCCGACAGTTCTGAAATTCTAGGCTCCTGAGGCCAAGCTTAATAAAAATAGAGTTTTTTCTTAAGAGCATTATAAACGAGCATGTGTCATTATCGGTTTCTGAAGCCAGTTTTAGAACATCGTTTAAGAACCATGATACTGACGTAGGCCTTACAGAAGGTCTAAGTCTAGCACATGCCTTGGGAATAGACGAGAAGTAGGAATCCGTCAAGTCTATGTTGAATCCAAATTGAAATATCTTTTTCAAGGCTGACTTGTTTGTCGTAATCGTGCTAGCTGCTAAGCCTTTTTCAAATAGGGATCTGAAAAAGGATATAGCTGAATTGATTGTCATGATCCTAATATCTGATTCTTTCAGGAAGGTTGCTAACTTTTTGACAGCAGCATCATACTGTCTCAAAGTTGAATCTCTTTTATCGGATTCCAAGAAGAGAATATTCTGAGGGTCAATATTCGCATCCCTTTTCGCTGCAAACTTCATGAAATCCATAAAGTTAGGGTTTTGAGAATCCCTGAGGAAGCGAACACAGTCTTCGTTTGTACTGACTGGGAGAGCCTGGGATTGGGGATCCGAAGAGGGCGAAGACCCAGTTCCAGAATGAGAGGGTACCAATTGCTCTTCGGCCAGTTTGGGGCTACTAGAGCCACTTGACCCTTGAATGTCCTGAGTTTGTTTAACACTTTCATGAGAAGATTCACTGGAGGAAAGACATAAATCTTCTCCCAGTTGTTCCAGTCTAGAGCCAGGGCATCCGTGGCATAGGCCAGAGGGTCCAGGTTGGGGGCCACATAACACGGGAGTTTGTGGTTCGCTTGAGATGCGAAGAGATCCACCTGTAGACCTGGAATTCTCTGAAGAATCCATTGGAACGAACTGTTGTCCAGTGACCATTCCGACTCTAGAGGTACTGATCGGGATAGAGCATCTGCTATGACGTTTCTCACTCCAGCTATATGAGTGGAGGAGAGATGCCAACTGAACTTGTCCGCCAAGGAGAAGATGGCTACCATGACATGATTTAGATGACGTGACTTGGAGCCTCCTCTGTTTACACAATTGTACTACCACTGCGCTGTCCAGGACTAGCTTTATGTGGGAGTACTTTGGCGGACGTAACCTTTTTAGAGTCAAGAACACTGCCATTGCTTCCAGTACGTTTATATGGAACTGACGGAACTGAGGTGACCACGTTCCTTGAACCTTCTCGAACTGGGAATATCCTCCCCAACCGCTTAATGAAGCGTCTGTGTGGATGGTGATCCCTGGTGGAGGAAACTGAAGGGGCACTGACACCGACAAGTTCTTGACTTTCGCCCACGGCCGGAGTCAATTCTTTAGAATCAGAGGGACTGAGGATAATTTGTCCCTGGACCTGACATTTGCTCGTGAGCGCCAGATTCTGGTTAGGTCTTTCAGTTTGGCTTTCATTAGGATGTTCGTCACTGATGCAAACTGGAGGGAACCCAGGATCCTTTCCTGAGATCTTCTTGATGCCAGTTTGTGACTCAGAAATTGCTTGACTGACTTCGCTATTTCCTTTCTCTTGGATGATGGAATCGACAGAGTATGGGAGGATAGATTCCATTGAATGCCTAGCCACTGAAAGTTTGACTCTGGAGTGAGTCTTGACTTGGTCCTGTTTATCTTGAAGCCTAGATATTCCAGGAACTGAATCACTTTCAGTGTTGCTTTGTTGCATTCCTCGACTGTTTGAAGCCCAGATCACCAATCGTCGAGATACGCTACTACCATAACCCCTTGCGATCTGAGTTGTTGGACTACTACTTCCGCCAGCTTCGTAAACACCCTGGGTGCTACGTTGAGTCCGAAAGGAACTACCTTGAAGGAGAATGTCTGGTCTCCTATCTTGAAGCCCAGATACGGACGGAAGTGTCTTGCAATAGGGATATGATAGTAAGCGTCGGTAAGATCGATAGAGGTGGTGACGGCCCCACGGGGAAGTAAGGTCCGCACCTGCGAGATCGTGAGCATCTTGAACTTGTCGCAGCGAATGGCTAAGTTTAAGCGGGACAAGTCTAAGATTACCCTTCTTTTTTGTGAGCCTTTCTTTGGCACGCTGAACAAGCGTCCTTGAAATTTTAACCTTTTGACTCTCGCTATAGCTCCTTTCTGAAGGAGATCCTCCGCATACTCCGTCAATTCCTTGGAAGGAAGTTGGCGGAAAGGTCTGGATGGGGGTGGGTTCACTAACCAGCTCCAACCCAGGCCTTTTGACACAATGCTCTGAGCCCACTTGCTGAAGTTCCACCGGTGGCGAAAGTGAAACAGCCCTCCCTCCTACCTGAAGTTCTTCATTGGTTCTGGTAGCCTCCTCGGCCTCCTCTGAAATGTTTTCCCCTATAAAGGGACCTCCCGATCCTCTCCCACGAAAGGAACGCTTACCTCTGCCTCCCTTACCCGAGCGGTCATACTTCTGTGAAGCTTGACTCTCGAAGGCTTGATTGTAAGCTGGAGAGATGGCGTAAGAGGTGGAGGGCTGAGGCTGAGGGGAGATAACGTAAATCGGCTGTGATTGAGCCTTTGAAGTGGAAGGTTGGGCTGTTTTGCACTAAGGGAACCGCCGGAACTTGCTGAGAAAAGCGTGGCTGCTTTTTCTGGTAGGGCTGGAAACGTCTGGGTTTCTTTGACCCTTACCTCTAGCTGCTAGATCTTGCCTCCTCTTGGCCGTAAGACCCCAACGGTCCCTTAAGGCTCTGGTTCAGCCTCGTAGCCTCTGACTGAACTTCCTTCACCATCGCTTCTGGGAAGAGGTCTGCTCCCCAGATGCTCGACGCAAGTAACCTATTCGGCTCGTGCCGAATAGTTGCTTCTTGTAGAACATGCTTCCTACAATTCGTCCTAGCAGTGGCAAACTCAAACATATCTGACTGTACCGTTTGAGTCAGGGATTTGGTCATAAGCTTGAAAAGCGGCTCTGAACCATAGGCTATGGTGGCCACCTCGGTCATAGCCATGGAATTAATCGATCTGGCTAATCGCGATTTGCGTCAAATTCAGCCTGAATAAGGCTATCTGGAAGCCCCCTGGGTAGCTTTTTTCACCAAACTGCTCCATAGCACAGTCCGGTTTGAGTTTGCCAGCTGAGAAGGTGTTAGGTAAGTCTTCCCACAATTCTCCGGCTGAAGGAAGTAACGGAGATGTAGGATCTGCTTCCTTCAGTTGAGGCATGGGGTCCCCCTTCTGGCCCCGGGCCGCTGGAATGGTAGACGTCGCGATCTTTGTCAGGAAAGGGAGCGGGGTACTCTCATCCATCGTAAAGATCGTAAACGGACTCTTGAAAGGTTGGATTTTCGTATTGGAACAATCCATGTCCTCTAGACACCTGAGCCATTCTCTCTGAGCCTGGTCACGTGAATAGAGGACTGTCTCCTTTGGTACCCTATCATCCCGAATCATGGCTGAGGCGGTGAGCCTTGCGTAGCCGATGAACGGAGGCTGAAGGTCTTCCGGGTAGAACTCGAAGTCCTCGATCCTCCGAGTTCCAAATTTCCAGTATAGAAATGAGTCCGTCTTGGAAGGGGGCGTATGACGCTACTCTCCAAGGGTTGTTCATTGAGAACGGAGGTAGAGAGTCATACGGGGGAAGCTGGGCTCCACCTGTGTTGACAGGTGGAGGAGAGGCTAGAGGAGCTTGGCTCAGTCCGGCTATAATGGTGTCTTGAGAAGTAATCCTATCCGACAACCGAGAGATCATTTGTTCCATGCTACTTTTCAGAGACCCAACCAGGTCGCCTACCTGTTGTAACAGACCAGCATTGGAGTCCAAAGCCGGAGCTGCTGCGGAGGTGGAGGGGTGGCTCTGAATTGGAACCAAGGGTAGCGGAACTGACGACTCTGCCGGAGTGTGAGATCTCTCTCTGGAGGATTACTCCTCGAGGACTTAGAGCCGGAACCCAGAAGCTTTAGATCTGTCTGCTCCGGGATTCCTAGCCGGAGACTTACGAGAGGAGGATGACGCCGAAGCCGTCTTCTTAGACGACGACGACGTCTTTGTCAAGGATTTCACTGCTTGACCCTTGACCTTGGGTCTAACCGAAGCGTCAGGAGGAGTATATAATTCATCACCCGTAAAGCCTTGGAAGGATGGAGAGGTTGCAGGAGTAGAAGAGACAGTTGCACCCAAGGGTATCCCTTGGGTGTCCACCTTACCTACCTCGACCAACAGGTCGTCTACACCTACCATAGGTTCTACATTAATATCCAACGTCGCGACTTCCGAGGAGAGTCCTGGCCTTGGTCAGTCAATGAGGCAGCCAGCTGTTGCTGGATGAAGGCGATAGTCGGGGCCGCCTCTACTGGGTCGACGTATCCTGTCGCCTTGCCTCCGGGGAAGATAAGTACCGCCAACTTTTTCTCCAGGATGTAGGGCATACCCTTGGCGGCGTTCTTCCCGAAACCGCCGACCCAGGCCCGCATGGTTGCCAGTGCGGTATCCCTCACGGCCGGCGCCTGGAAAGAGGTATTGTTAGATTTAAGAATCACTTAAAAACTAAAGTAACTTAAAGCATTACTTAAACTTATAGTGGCTATAAGGTCCCTTTATATTTACCTAAGGTTAGAGGGTATTGATTAGATTTAAGAATAACTTAAAACTAAAGCTAAACTTAAAGCATAACTTAAAATTATAGGGGCTATAAGGTCCCTTGAATTTACCTTAAGTTAGAGTGATTGATGTAAAAACTTAAGCACTATAACAGATGAGGACCAGCTACCGGAGATGGAATACTTTACTTACCCCGTCTAAAAGCTTGGCTCACCAGATCGTAACATATGGTACACGTCTCATGGTACCAGACCTGGATGTCCCCGTGCGGGAGTCGCGCATGGAGCATGGGACCGGCAAACTTCGTGTCCACATGGGTCCTGAAGTGTGGCGGCGCATCCCGGATGCTCACGAGGTTGGTCTGTAAGTGGAAAGACACATGAGTATCTTAAAGAATATCACTTACAGGCTAAAGGCAGAAGAACTCCGTTGCATGCCGGAGCTCGGAAAAAATTCGGGCATAGCCCCTCCCTTAAACGCCTGAATAGGCTATAAACCCCGGAGGTATCCGGTGAATAAGAAGGGAGGGGGAATGGTTTAAGGTACTTAAATAAACTTAACATCTTAAACCTAAAGCTCGAACGTACCGGACTAAGTCCAGTGCGTGGCGGAGTGTATAACTCAGTGAAAACGGAGAGGTTAGAAGGGACCGACTGTATGTTCCGGTCCACCCCGTGGGGTAGACTAGCACCTTTCCGCTAGATGCCAGGTCTCCGGTGGTAGAGGAGCCCTAGTAAGGTGGGAAAGAGCAAGGGGCATACAGACTGGGCTAGTAACGGAGCGACGGAGTAGTAACGGAAAGGGGGAAAGGCCAGTCCCCCCCACCTTACCATCCGACCGGACCGAGAAGCCGGAGAGGTCGAGTCCAGTCTGGGTCTGTCCCCGTCCCTCTACCCCCTCCGCCTGGGGGGAGAGAAGGGAGGCAGGCTCGGGTATGCGGTAGCGAGCATGGGCAGGCCTAACCACCCCCCCCGACCCTATGGAAGAGCGGGAGGGGGGAAAGGTGACTGGACAGGCGTCTGGCTGCCTCGTGATCACATAGTGACCACGGGGCGGTAAGAACAACACATAAGCCTAAAACATAACCAACTGATCAGAGAGGGATGCTATCGGAAGCAAAACCGAGCTGACAAGCGGTAACATAAAGGCCCAATGGGCCATGACCTAGGCTAAGCGAACCAGACGCCTAACTAACCTAACAATATCACATAAATAATAAATGAATAATAAATGAAAGAAAGAAAAACAAAATAGTAGGAGAAAAAATCCAGGAGTGTACGACTAACCCGAAGGCAAGTCTACCACTCAAAGCTAGCCGAGGCCGATACTAAGAGCCGTGGCTAGGGTCTGGATGGAAGAGCCTACATAAGGTAAAAGACATGCATGCATGACAAAACCGTGTAGACCTTACCCTAAACAAAGCGGATAATAAAAATAGAGCGTACAAAATCCAGGGGATGTTTTCTGGGTATGGGCGACCCAGAACGGACCCACCACGAGGCAAGAAAACCATGCTGCCATGCTTCCGACCTAGAGATCGTATTTATACCTAAAAAACGGCAAAATACGTGCTCAGGGCCGGAAAAAAACCAAATAGCAATAAACACTGAGTACTTAACTTAGCTGCTGCGATGGCTGCACGCTCCATGGTAATAAAATCCAAAAGAAAGGGCACAAAAACACAGAGAAGAAAATGGCACGTGTGTATCGTGTGCGCTAACTGAAAAGGATGGCCACCAGAGGCGCAGCAGTCGGCAGCATGGGATGGAGTAGTAGTAGTACTTGCTGCCCACACTGTGGTCGCTCTCCTCTTGGAGGGATTTTGTAGTGGGAGAATTCTATTGGCATTTGGCTCGTGGTAGTGGTCTCACTCGCCATAGTGTTCATACCGACACCCTCTTGGAGGTGTGAGCGAGTCCAGTTATACTGACCTTTTTCTTTATTTATTTATTCTCTGGTGGATGTGTTAGTACATTACCCTAGAAATAATAGATTAAAGGATATTTCGCGCAGCGACACGAGCTGAGCCCAGAAATTTCTTGTTTCTTAGCAACTTTAGATTCTTCTTGAAAAGTAATTTTCATTTCCTGAGAATGATGTATTAGGGGTTTACGTTTGTGTATTTCTATTTTTGTTTCATTATTTGTTACTATGTATAGTGGAAAAGGTACATTTTCTAGCAGGGTCATGAATTCCTCTAACTTTTAATTCTAATTTGGCCTCCTTTTCTAGGCATTCCTGTTCTCTCTTGCAATAATTTTAGTACAGTGGTGTATATATAATACATACATTCCTTAGACCTTGAATGGCAATTTTGCCCATAGTTCATGCATTTAGGCTCACTACACATACATTGTGTGGCATGCTCTTCGGATCCACAATGCGCACATACAAATCTATTCCAGCAATTTTTCTGTGCCCGTACTAACTGCAGTTTTGGCACTGTAGTGGTTTTGGAACATATGGTCTAATTTCTCAGTTTTGGCCCATAATTTTAATTTTCAATGGTAATTCTTGCCCTTCAAATTTTATCTTTGGCTAACCTCAATATTTGTCTTTTATTTTGTCTACTCGTTAAGTTACATATTTCGCAGTCCTGTACATTACTATACCTCATTTTAAGAGAATCTAACAACATATTCTTTTCAACTGGCTCATCATTATCATCAGGAAGCACTATGGTTCCATGCACACTCTTCATACTGTCATGTTTTTTAACTAGAACATTTACATTTTCAATACTTGTTATATTCATAAATTCTCCGATTGATTTTTAGTTGTGGTTTCTAGCAGCCACGTCTGATCTTTTATTTGTCTGAATGACATTTCAGAGCTGGGATATCTACTTAATAAATAATTTTTCAATTTTAGAGCAGATATTTTACTGTCTGTTTTCAAGGTTAGGAAACTTGATCAAGTTCCACTATCAAAGAGGGAGTAAAATGAGCCAACGTTGGGTCAATATGATATCTATTTTTTCTAAATGGTCTAAATGGTAAAGAAGTTTTGATACCACTCTGCTGTTCACTAATTGGGGTTTCCTGGGGATAGTCTGTTGTCATGCTAGAAGTCACATGGAGGTTTGATACATTTGCCATAGAACAAGAAATTAATTTCGTCCAGGATGAGGTCCCTCTCACCATGGAGGCCCAATTGGGGGAGGAGCAATACTGTTACATACAGTGTTAACTGCCCTGGGACACTCGCCTGGATATACACCATACCCACAGTGCCTTAAGGATTGTCAGTCCATCGAGATCGGGCCCAGCACTGTGGGCATGACTTGATAAAAGTTTTCCCTCGCTCGAACACATCAGGTACTTTAGTTTTACGGGTGGAGTGGCACGCCATCCAACTCCAACCTTCATCAAGTTAAAAGAGCAGTCAATTCAGTAATCCAATTACATGCCAAGGTCGTCAACAAAATAAGAAGGGAAGGGGGAAAATCTATAGGAGTAAAGGAGTTAAAAGTCCCAATGTTTAGTTAAATCCACAGCAGAGAAAGTAGGAATAAAGGAGCATACATTCTCTGCAGTGGATCCCTAAGCCCCCACCTGTCAACGAGTTGGGATCAGGAGGCAGTACGGAGATATACCTAACTTAAACAGTAGGTAAGAGTCATCTCAAATAATACTTAGTTTAACATAAAGTCTTAAGAGTTTTAAAAGAAGACAATATTATCATTCTATCTATTCACATGTTTTTTTATCCCAACACAGCTCCCACTCAAAGAGTATATAAAGCTCAATTCATGATTAATAAATCAGGAAACACATGATAACCAGGATATTAGAATCTTGTTAATGGAATTTTGATATTTATGGGCACAACAAATAAAGGGAATTAACATGTAAAGGAAAACAGAAATATGGATGCTGAAGTTTCGTGACATCTATCTAAACTAAGGAGAACAAACTACTACTATTATGAAAGTCAACAAAATCCTTCTCTGGAAAATCTATGACTAAGTTCACAAGACTTACTGCAGAATAATTGCTGTACCAGCAAAAACAGCCATTATCTGCTATTGTAATGACAATGCATCATTTAGCGAGTCAGGAGTGAAACAATGTTATTTAAAGAGCCATAATCAAAACCACAAATACAAATCATTCATGTAAAAAGAAAACTTGCATTTAATTACAAAATCAGATTTTATACAGGAAAGCTTACAAACCTCTTCTCTATCATGCTCATCATCCTCTTCTTCATCCTCTGGACCCTCAGTGTCTCCTGAAGCATCAGATTCATGTCCTTTTCCAGCATCAGTTTTACCTTTTTTCTTCCTGACAGGTTCTGCTTCATCTTCATCTGCAAAGCATGGACAAAACAATGTTCTATAATTTATTTTAAATTGAAATGTCTATTATCAGTCAGTTGTGGAGATCATTCTTGTGAATTATTCAATGGATAGGAAAAAAAAGAAGGGCAAGAAAACACACAAAAAAATCACTACACAAGACCCACAGATGAATAAAGTTAAAATGGAAAATATGAATAAATCTCCAAAGAAAAATGAGATAAGAGAATAGTCAGGGGAAACAAAAGTTCCACTGAAAAAGAAGTTCAATTAAAAAAAACAAGATCCATGTGGTAGCATCAACATATGCTCCTAAGTTACCTGCTGTGAACACAGACCAACTAAATATATCAAACAAGGTCATGCAAGTTTTTATTTCTAAGGCACATCAAATGTTTGTAAGTCTTTACAACAGTTATAAATAAGAACGAAACTGTTAACCTGTGATAATGCTCTATAGCTATAAGAAAACCAAACAAAAAAGTAAAAATCCAGCGACTATGGCATACACCTTGTTTTCTGTGAAACCTTTATCTACCCATGGCATTTGATAGTTTCGATATACAGGCAGTCCCTGGGTTACGACGGTCTCGGCTTACGACGTTCCGAGGTTACAACGCTTTTCAATTATATTCATCAGACATTATTTTCATGATTACGACGCATGTTCCAGGGTTACGACGCCTACAACGCTCATCTGGTAGATGAAATATGACACCAAAAATGCAAAATAATCAATATTTGAAGGTTTTTTGATGAAAAATGCCATAAGAATGCAGTTTACATAGTTTTCAATGCACCCAAAACATTAAAAGTAAGGTTTTCTTAGGATTTTTGACAATGTTCCGGCTTACAACGATTTTCGGCTTACGACGTGTCTCAAGAACGGAACCCCCTTCGTAACCCGGGGACTGCCTGTATACGTAGTGGCATTAGCCAAACTTTAAGTTACGGTTGCACTTTGCTTATTGCTTCAAATTTTGCACCAGTTCAATTCAGAAGTATATAATTCTTTTTGCATTCTACAATAACTGCTGTATTTGAAATCTGACTATCACTTTATTAAAAGCATCCAGTTTATGTTTATCACAAGTGTGGCTTCCATAAGGCAAAATCTATTGGGGATCTCTTTTTCTAATATACAGTGGGCGCTCCGTATTCGCGTTCTTCGGGTTCACGGACTCACGCATTCGTGGATTTCTCTCTAGACCATATCTATCCATTATTCTTGGGAAATTCACCTATTCGCAGTAGTTTTCTATGAGGAATATCCACTAATTCCTAGTTTTCTTGATCAATTTTATCATAAAATGCACTTTTTGTGATAAAACTATTTAAAAAACCAGGTATAAAAATTTTTAGTGGGTTTTTCTTGAGTTTTAAGTAACAAATTGGCCGTTTACAACGTGTTTATGGGGGTTCCAATGAGGGGGGGCCCTGGTACACATCCCCTGCGAATACGGGGGGACCACTGTACTGGCTTCCATGTAGCAAGATTCTGTGGGAACTTTTTCTAATACTGCAGTAGTTTCACTATGGCAAGATCTACTGGAGATCTTTTCTAATAGCACAGTACTGCCTCTAAAAAGGCATGAGCTACTCAAGAACTCTTCTATCTCACTGCTGCTTGGTCATCTTAGCAGGGCCTTGGGAAATCTTCTCACTGCAATTGATATCTTTTGGACATCTGCACAATACTAATTTTCAGTATGATAGCTTTTTATCTTATTTCTGGTCTGATGTTTCATCAAAATTATGCATTTATTTGGGACAGTCAGTTTCTTTACATCATCAAATACAGCTATACTGTCTGGCCATTTGGAATACTCCTCACATGCTTGTAATGAAAGGCAAAATACCTCCTCTCAAAACAGGCCCCCAAAAAACCATTTTTTGAAAAGGACAACCAAAATTTATTCAGTGCTGTGGTTTTACTTCCCTGACATCCTTGAGAATTTTTTCCCAGTATGCATTTTTTTTATTCTTATAACCTTTATTTAGGAAATGGCAGAGTGACTACTTCAATACAGAATGGACTTCAAAATTTGTTAGACTTTTAATCATACATCAACAAGTGCTCAAGGGTGGTCCTAGACAGAAAAAATTTTGGTGCAATGCTAATAATTGTTCAAAACATTTTATTACCTAAGGTCATGCTAGACAAAAGATTTTTTTTTTAACGAATGTGTGACAAGTTTTCCAGGACAGCCTGTCTTGTCATTGAAAACTCCAAACTGTATTGATGGAGCTTCAACTGAACCAATGCTGATACAGATTCTTACTGGAAATGCATTCATGATCTTAATTTATTTTCCCTCTTTCTAATTACAATTCTGTGCTTATCATAATCAGCTTGGGGAGGACAGTACTAACTAAATATATCTTCATTACCATACTTACAGGTTGTCTTAATACTGTATTACAACAGACCTACCTCAGCAAAGAGTTTGGATATTTTGAGATGACTGCCATACCTTGTAATAGGAAAAACTTTCTGTTGCATGTTACATACCTTTCATTTCCTCATCATCACTTGGTTCTTCTTTACTGCTGATATCTTCGTCACCTTCAAATTCTAGTTCATCCATTTGCTGGGACAAGGTATCTGAAGCTGTTGACTCTGATGATGTTTTAAGATTGTCAACAACTTCATATTTGGGTAACTTACTCTTGTTTTCATATGTTAATGGTCCTGAAAAACAAGCATAACTAGTTACTTCAAGAATCTTTGTTACATTTTTTGAAAAAATGAAATTCTCGACTTCTATGGTCCTATCCACAGCACAGAAATATATACGTACTATATTATGTTAAAAGCAAATATTCTTGAAACCTACAGCCACAAAAAGGTTTTAAAAAGTGTGAATGGACCTGAATTGGCAATCTATAACCCATCTCCAGTTTGACTAGCAGTGGTGTGTTGTTTGAGTAGATAAAGTAGTACAATGCAGAAACCAACTATGAAGCTGTTCTTTGAACTAGAAATCATAGCTCAGTTAGCCACTCTACAAACTACTTTATGATGATCCTCATGCTCTTGACATTGCAAATTTCCTTGCACACTTATATCTCTGTAAATAAAATAATTCTAATGAGAAGTCTGGGCAGATAATTAAAAATAAAACTATTTCATATCTTTAACAGTTTTGGTCATTAATAATTGTATGCAGCATTAGCTTGTTCACAGCATTTTCATCTTTCTTTTTAAAATAATCCTAAAATTCCTATGGCATCTTAAAATTCTATTACTGGTTCTGCACAATACTTTTGACAACTTTTCTCCCTTAAGTTTGCTCAATATCCAAGAAAACAATATAGTATGTATTAATGCATTCCAGTGATTTGGTTTACTTTACTTATTCATGAAATATATTTTACTAGTATTACCTTTCCATTTTCATAACTCTGTAGTTACCACATACATAATAATAACAAATGTCACATCCACCAGACCCAAATGAGAACCTTGTTAAATATTGCCTGTACTTGTCAGTTCCAAATCTTTTGTCTACCCATGGGTGAAAATGAGGCACATGTACATGGATAGCTCAGGACTGGGCTCCAGCTCTGATATTGTTTGCTTATTTTGATAAATACTGAAACTGTTTCTTCAATAACATATTTGAAAATTAATTATATACGTACAAAGAACCATCACACCTTCTTATGCAAATCATAAAATACTGATTCATATTTATAATAACATACCAATATGAGCCCATGAAAGATGGGCTTGAGTCAAAGACTCTACTCAAATCAGACACAAATTAATGATGGGCTTCAAATAATTATGTTTCATCTCACTGTATGTAAATAAAAAGGCAAGAAACATTTTTATTTATGAAGCTGTCTGGAGCAGGTGGATGGAACAATCACTGCAACTGCAACATTGGCTGAAAGGCAGGAAATTTTAGTGACAATGGTATTTTAAATGAAGAAGCTTTTTGTATTTTGAGTTGCATTTTTCCCTGTATATTGACAAATTCTCCAAAACGGCTATTTTTATTAAGGCAGCGGTGCACATATTGAATAAATTGCTCTGTACCCACTCTGCAACGCTTTGCGAATGCTGAACATATAATATTTATACTAAGAAAACAAAATTTCATATATTCCAGGCTACATGGGGACCTATGATTACAAGCAGTTTGAATAAAAAAATTTCCTTACCATTCAACTTTTACCCCATGTAGTACTAATTTCATTATGATACCAAAGCAATATCTACATCTGTTAACTAGAAAGATAAGCTTTAATGATATTAACTATCAGAACACAAAGCATAGTCAAGTGAACATTTGGTCTGTGCTATTTATTTTGATTGTACGGAGTTTCTTTCAAGCACACCTTTCATTCCCATACAGTCAAAATTGCTTCCTCATTGTTGACCTTTACTTATTCATTCAAACTATCATTCCAATGGCTTACAATGAAAACAAATAACTTTTATGCTATACAAATGCCATCATCACACTACTGATGAAGGGAACTCAAAAAGATTTAAAACTTGTATAAGGCGGCGCGGTTAACGGCGCAATCACTCAACGGCGAATCGGTTTTACGGCGGTCGTCAAAAATATTCATTAAAAAAATAAGGCATTTTAAAGGTATCTTTACGGCACAAATTTCAGTTAACAGCGCCGCTAGCGCGTTGTCTAACGAGTTCATACATATGTAGAAATGCCGTTCAGACCATAAAGGTTATGCAAATTATATTAACAAATTTTATGGAGAGTTATTACGTAGGTATTAGGGTAAATATATGCCTCTGACGCTGTTCTATGCCGAAAATATCGAGTTACATAAGTGCAAATTTAGCTAAGATGTGTCGATTCATAATTAATCATGCTTTTGTTTAAATGTGTGTGAAAATGTATTACGTGAAAGGCATTTTTTATTTCTGTACAGAAATATGATACAAAGGCAGCTTTTGAAAACTGCCCTTCACGATAGCAAATACGATGTTTCTTCTTGTAGCCGCCGCCTGCCGCTCTTCCAAAACATCGATTTAAAAAAAGTGCAAATTAGCGATCGATGTGTCGATTTTATAAATGTTTATGCTTTTATGTTTAAAATGTGTATGAAAATGTATTACGAATAGGGTATTTTTATTTCTGTGCAGAAATATGATAAAAAGGCAGCTTTTGAAACTCCCCTTCAAGTTATCGACTACGATGTGTTTTTCAAGTTCGTTCTTGTATGCCGCCGCGGCATACAAGAACGAACTTGAAAAACACATCGTAGTCGATAACTTGAAGGGGAGTTTCAAAAGCTGCCTTTTTATCATATTTCTGCACAGAAATAAAAATACCCTATTCGTAATACATTTTCATACACATTTTAAACATAAAAGCATAAACATTTATAAAATCGACACATCGATCGCTAATTTGCACTTTTTTTGCCGCCGTCTGCCGCTCTTCCAAAATTATCGAGTTAAAGAGAGAGAAAGAGAGAGAGAGAGAGAGGAGAGAGAGAGAGAGGAGAGCGAGAGAGAGAGAGAGAAATTTAGCGATCGATGTGTCGATTTTTCAAATGTTTATGCTTTTATGTTTAAAATGTGTATGAAAATATATTGCGTAAAGGTATTTTCATTTTTGTACAGAAATAAGATACAAATTAAGGCAGCCTTTGTAAATACGCTCCACGTTGTCAGGGGATGGTTTTTCATGTTCGTTCTTGTCCGCCAGTTCCGAAAAAATGCATTGTGTTATTTTATTAATTATGCATCTTTTCCATAAATCCTTTAAAAAGGTTATACATTATTTCACTGTATCCAAGAATATTGTATGTATCATATTATTGTATTTTAAAATACTACGGCAAACTTAAGCCCGTATTCCGCGGAGCGGCCAATGTTGTGGTTTGAAATCAGCTGATGAATACGAGTCTGTTTCACCATAACGCAATTCTGAGCGAATGCCCTCTTGGATTCTAGTTAGCATAAACGAATATCTAGATACTTGACTTATATGAGACAAAGTTATTTTTCCTTATACAGCTGTTTTTAGGTGGAAATATTTATTGAATATGTCTCGTTGTGAATGTGAACTACTATTTTTTTCGTTAACAGATTACGTTGGCGGCATGTTTATTGCGTAACAAAATTACGTGATTCCGTTCGCAATACGTAATCCTTTATATCATCGTAATACGAACTTTACGTTATTTATCTTATATCGGCGTGAAACCAACAGTAAAATGTGTTCTTTCAAGCACAGTAGTTTTGATTAAAATTATTTTATCCCAATTTTATCTATGGTTGTGTGTGATGGCAGACGTTTACTGCAGTTTTATCCTTGTTGCCGATGTACGATAATAGTCATTAGCAGCTTGAACAGTTTTCTCAGCTTCAGTCATAATTACGTTTAAATTTAACGGTATATTTCCCGATTGATCTTTAATCTATATTGATCTCTGATCTATAGCGAATAAAGTTATTACATTAAGATATCTCAGTTCTATTCTATACAGAACGCCATTTATAACAAATACGGTAATGTTGCACTGTAGTACGATGATCGAAATACAAGCCAAACAGATGTTATCCAGTTCGGTAACTTCGGTTGTACTTAGAAAAAAAAAAAATCGTTTCTCGTTCGGTTGTTCATGGTTGTACACGTTCACGCAACGAGTATAACGTTAAAACCATACTTTCACCATTCTCTTTTGCTGTTATTGAACTTATGTAACTAGAAGATGGATAAAGTTAGGCCATTGTAATTTGATCTCTCATAAAATCGAACTATCAAGACTAATGATCGTAACCTGAACACTACAGATACCTGTACACTGTATAAACTTTATTATATCTTTACATACTCTAGACACCCACATGTACTGTACAGTAAATTCTATAGTACTATACTGCATAAATATAATTTTACTTATTGCGCCGTTGTGGGATTACGGCGCCTTTGACTGGTCTAGACTCTAGAGTTTCGAAAGAAGGTGTGCGGCGGCCGTAGGCTTTAAAATCGCTCAGCGTCGAAAATCGCTTGGCGTCGGTGGCCAGGAACGGAACCCCTGCCGCTAACCGAGGGCCGCCTGTACTCTAAAAGTGCCAAAACACTGAACTATGATAACGATTAAATATGCAAAGCATCCTAAAAATAAAACCACAATACCACTGACATGTATAGACTGAAATTTCCTGCTTTCTAGCCAATGGTGCAGCTTCTGTTCCATTCACCTTCCCAGACAGCTTCACAAACAGTATTTCATGTTATTTCAAATATTAGCCTATCCACTTAATTAAAATGTATGAACTAATGATTAAATTACCTTGTATTCACACTTAGATAGCCAGAAGTCTATATATACCTACAGTAAGATAAAAGATAATTATTTAAAGTCCATAATTCACAAGTTTTATCTGAGTAGACTGTTTAATACTGTACAAGCTCATCTTTCATGTGATTGTATTATATTATTGATAATACATTGACATACTTAAGATTTAGCATATAAAAAAGTGTGAAGGTTCTCTGTATATACATATAAGCATTCAAACACATTATAGAAGAAACAATTTGCACTATTACTTCAGTAAGCCAAATACTGGAAACTGATTTGCAGCCAATCACAAGCTAGCTGTGCATACAGGCAGTCCCCGGTAATCGGGGACTCAGTTAATGGCAATCTGGTTTTATAGTGCTTGTCTAGCACCATAGAATCGGCAACATAAATCGCAGAGTTTCTGTTAATGATGGTTTTCGCTTATCAGCACCCCGCAGAGAATGGAATCCCCGCCGATTACCAGGGACTGCCTGTACTGCCACATCTAATTAAATCCTACATTGTTCACTGGACAAATGCAGTTAAATAAACATATTTGTCTGAATGCACACTGTACAGGAAATTTCCAAAAAAAGGAAAAGCCTATGCAATAATGCATCAATGACATTCTAAAATTCAATCTTCCGTGAAATTCAATAGGATGGTATAATTTTTAATTTAACTGCCTGTTGTTTACATTTACCTGAATAGTCTCCATCTTCAATCCTAGCATACAGGGTATTAAGAGACTCTATATACTGTGAAGATAATGCAGTTCCAAGGGAGATTTTTTCTAAGGATAGAAGAAGGGCAGATACACAGTCCACAACTGCCCTCTGGATTCCAGCATCACTACAGTTCCCACATTCCGTTAGACTATCCATGACACTGAAAGCAAAATACATGGGCTTGTGGTTATCATTTTTCTAACTTTTTGCTTATCATTTTTCTAACTTCTTGCTTATTTTAAGATGCTTGTGATTATAATTTTTCTAACTTCTTGCTTATTTTAATTGTCTTAACCAAATACTGAAAGATGACAAAAACATTCAAAATAGTACGTAAGTAGTATTAAATTACTTGGTGCTCACACATATACTGTATACGTACTACATTTCATCATATAAATCGATAAATCATACTGGTGTATAAAAATATTTCAAATAAATCTACAAAAATAAAAAGAATTCACTGCAAAATTTATTGCATGGACACAAGCCATTATTAGGCATACGTATACTTTATACTATATAGACAGATTCAAATAGTCACTTGGTGTAAGATTAGTTGTAATACTATCTGAAGAAACAGACTTGCTTTCTTTATCCAATATGTAAAACATCTGCTTCAAAGCAGGATTACAGTTAACTCCCTCTGTCGAACCTACCTACTATAAATTATTCGCGAAAAATTGAGCAATTTGCAAACTTTTCCGTCAATATTCACTAATTTGCGTACATTTTGACGTTATTTTATTACTAAATACATTTTTATGATACAGAAATGATTTGCTAATCTTCAAAAATTAAAACTGATTGTAATACTGTATTAAGTTTAATAAGATTAAATTATATTAAATAATAAAATTAATAACTATCTCTCTCTCTCTCTCTCTCCTCTCTCTCTCTCTCTCTCTCTCTTACCTAAGTTTCAAATATTAATATTAATATAAACAGCAATAATATAAATTCATTAAAGAAAATACTAAAGTGAATTAGTAGGATTTTAGTTTACAAAGTAATAAATTATGTAAACTTTTAAAGAAATACATATTGACACCAATCTATTGCTGAGAGACTTGGAGAGAGGGTGGAGTGTGAGCTTGTCAGAAATGTCAAGAAACCTGATACCAAGGGTTGGATGGTCAGTGATGCCAGCTTAGTGGGTCAGTGTTAACTGGCAGTCATAGGATATATAGTGTTCCCTGTATTCGCTGGGAATGCGTACCAGACACCCCAGCAGATAGCTGGAATCCGTCAATAGTTGAAACCACTATAAAAATGCTTAAAACTGATTTTGTTGGTTAAAACTCAAGAAAAACCCACTAAAAATGTTTATATGTACCTGGTTTTTTAAATAGTTTTATCACAAAAAAAATATTAAAAAAAACCAAGGAATTTGTGGATATTTCTAATAGAAAAATATCGCGAATACATGAATTTCCTGCGAATAATAGGTAGACATGGTCCATAGAGAAATCTGCGAATGCTGAGAACGCCAATATACATTGCTCCCCTGGTTTTACGTGCTTCACATTTCCATGGTCCACTTTGTCGCAGATTTTTCTGGAACACATTAGTATTCACTTTTCCACAGGAAACTTTCACTAACTTGCCAATTTTTCTTTGGGCAGTGTCTAAAATTATCAATGTGTATTCATTAATTACTTCATTTTTTCATTAAAATATACTAATTACTGTATTTTTTCATTAAAATATAAGAGAGAGAGAGAGAGAGAGAGAGAGAGCTGTGGTTTTTACATCTAAGTCTAAGCACAGTATCAATGGATTCTGTAAGTGAAATAGTAATGTTTAATTGATATTTTGCTGTTGTTTTATTATTAAAGGATATGTATACTGTTCGGAGAGATGAGGAGAGAGAGCGAATGACGAGAGAGAGAGAGAGAGAGAGAGGAGAGAGAGAGAGAGAGAGAAACTGAAGCAACACTGATGCACAGTGACTGCCTGGGGAGGAGAATTGAGGGGCACTATGGCTGGGACGAGAATGGTAACAATTGCCATGTAGTATGAAATTCTGATTTTATATGTGTTTTATGTGATTAGAGAAACATTAACAGTGATAAAATGATAAAATATTCTCTAGTGTACTGTTATAACATGTGTGATAATCACAGTCATCTAACTTGTAATGAAATATAGTACAACAAATCAGATAAATAAAAAATAAGGCAACCATCATCTCTGATCTGTTTGAACCTGAATTTGTTTAAAATAAGGCAACCATCATCTCTGATCTGTTTGAACTTGAATTTGTTTATGTTTGTGTTCTTTTTATGTTTATGGTAAAATAATTGATACTATTTTCATTAAAAGGATATATACAGTGCAGTACGAGAGAGAGAGAGAGAGAGAGAGAAGAGAGAGAGAGAGAGATGACGAGAGAGAGAGGAGGAAAACGAAGAGATCGAGAGACGAGAGACTTTCCTGTTATGGTTGCAGCCCAAAACTATATATTTTGTGATCGAATAGTATTTTTGCCTTTTGTTTACTCTTTGAGAATCAGCTGATGACGTTAATTACGAAAGAATTTAGGAAAATAATTTTATTAATGGAATTATTTTTTGTACATGAGAGAGAGAGAGAGAGAGAGAGAGAGAGAGAGAGAGAGAGAGAGAGAGAGAGAGAGAGAGAGAGAGAGGGCTACAATACTGAAGCCTGAAGGTTTTAAGTTGCCTATGTAAGAAATTCGGATGGATTTTAAATATTCTTATGGTGATTACATCAGTACAGTACATATACGTAAATGGATTTTGTAAATGAAATACCTATGTTATATGTATTTTGCTGTGTTTTCTCTTTAAAGTGCTATATGTACATATACCTACTGAGAGAGAGAGACTGCAGAAGAATTTTTAATAAATTTATGGGAGATGGCAAGGACTAACCACAACACAACGTTAACAAGAACTTACTGTAGTAAATAATTTTTGTGTCATAAATATATTCGTATGTAATCACGAAAATACTAACATGACGTAATAAACCTAGCTTTCTGTTTGGAGGTATGTCTCTATGTCCCGTCATTCTAAACTATCCACGTATTTTAGATAAGCTCTATACAATACGTAGTACAATCCTAACATACATACCTGTACAATAAGTATTTCAAAATCATCTTACTACACAGGAAAATAACAATATACATAAAATGTAAGCACAGAACGATGCGCAACATGATTGAAATTACATTAGGGTGTTCTGGGATGATATTTTGAGGTATATTTTTATTTGAACCTCCAAGTTTGGTGATGAACTGTTAAAATTATAGGCATTTTAGTTGTGTATATAGCCTACTTTATAACAGTAGTAGGACAGTACTGAAATGTAAGGCTACTTTGGGATGATGTTTGGGGGTGTATTTTTATTTGAAATTATATCAAATTGATTTAGTATGACAATTCAAGGTATATTTTTGTTTTAACTAGACTGTAATGTAAGGTTACTTTGGGATGATGGTTTGGGGGTGAATTTTTATTATGAATTTTATTAAATTGTTTTAGTTAGATAATTTAAGAATACTGTATATTTGTTTCAACTATCAAATTAACCAGTGACATGTTAAAATAGTTATAATTATTTTACTTTTAGGGGTACTGGGTATTTGGCAGTTATAAGCATATTTAGAGGGGATTTTTGCTTTACTGCAGCAGCTTCTGGGACCTATTCACAGAAAAAGTTGGGAGCACTGTACAGCAGTCCCCACTTATCAGTGGCCTCTGTCATTGGAGATCTGGTTTCATGGTGCTGATTTTCGGTGCCAAAATGCATAGATTTCCAGTTATCAGTGCCGATAATAAAGTATTGGTGATGATACATACCCAATAGAGGTACCATTAATCAGTTATCAGTGCCAAAATCCAGTTGTCTGCGATTTTCATTTATCAAGCCATCCGAATGGAAAACCCACAGATAACCCAGGGACTGCCTGTATTGTACTGAAAAATTTTTCTCTCCCTTTCTCAGGAAAAGATATGTACTGCTAATTTGAGTCTCTTTAACCAACTGGTATTAACACATATGTACACTGTGTGTGTGTGTGTGTGTGTTCATATTTTAAAAATGTGTAGTAAAGGTAATACATCTTTGGAAGGCAAAAAAGGGATTTTGACATAAGGAAAAATCTATTTCTGGGCGATTGGTTCGTGTCGCCCAGCGAAATATCCTTTAATCCATTATTTCTAAGGTAAATGAACTAACAAATACCAGAGAATAAACAAAATAAAGAAAAAGGTCAGTATAACTAACTCGCTCACCATCCAAGAGGGCGTCGGTATGAACACTAGGGCAAGTGAGACCACTACCACGAACCTCTTGCCAATAGAAATCTCCCACAACAAAACACAACCAGGAGGGGAGCCGACCCACAGAACGGGGCAGCAACTACTACTACTCCAACCCACGCTAGGGACTGCCGCACCTCTGGTGGCCATCCTGAAGTTAGCAGTCAATCTTGAGCGCAGGGTTGGGCAGGGATGGGATTTTGCTGGGCGACACGAACCAATTGCCCAGAAATAGATTTTTCCTTACGTCAAAATCCTTTTCTGGGCTCAGTTCGTGTCGCTGCGCGAAATCATACCAGAGAATTAGCACAAGATTGAAAATAAAGAAGGTCTCAATAAAACTTAAAATAAAAATAAATATTATAATTGCAAGAAAATATATACACATACACAATTGTTCATACAATTTGGAAAGGAACAATACTTAAGATTAGCTTATAGTTAACATATATGTACAAGGGCTTACATGGAATATATATGTTGAACTTAACACATGTGTATGATTATCATAGACAACAATAATTAAAGCAATTATAATTAAATAGTATAATTATGAACAAACTTACAATAAAATATGTTAAATAAATTTATAGATCTTAATAAACAAATCCGTAACCATTGTAAATGGAGATGTGTCACCCTAGCATAAAAATAAGGGGACCACATCATAAAGATCAATATATACAATCAATTGTGGGTGACCCTAGCAAAAAAATAAGGGACACCCACTAGACCATCACAAGAGCAGCTAAGACTCAAGGGTAGACGTAGATGAACATGGTAGGTATAGACAAACTGTTGGCTGAGATAGGTAGAAAGGAGATCTGGATCTTCAACTTAAAATTAAGCAGAGTCGGGGGGGGGAAAACTATGTTACCCGCCGCAACTGCTTGAAAATTTTCAAGAGAATTACACCAAGGACTTTAAAGTTAGTGGACGCTGTTAAATACTGTCGGCGATTTCCATCCAGTATACTTTTTTAAATCATCAAAATTCATGTGTTGGAAATAGTTAATTGAGGTGGCTACTGTCCTGACATCATGAACTTTAGGGAAGGATTCAGGGTTGGCTTGTTTAATAAAGTATAGGATCTGTTGCCTTATACCTTTAATTGATAAAGTACCACCTTTTTCTCTTCTAAAGAGAGGACCCGAAGAGGATGAGGATGTCCTGGACAGAAAAGGCTCGTAAGGTCGTTACTGGACAAAGAGAAACTCTTGAGGAAGGGGTATAACCTTCCACGGTTCCCACCTCAACAAAGGATCCTCATTTTTTGCTAAAAAGCTGCGATCCGGAGAAAGCAGAACTTCTCCTGAGGGAAGAAATTCTATATGATTCGCATCTCTGGATAACGCCGACAGTTCTGAAATTCTAGCTCCTGAAGCCAAGCTTAATAAAAATAGTGTTTTTCTTAAGAGCATTATAAATGAACATGTCGTATTATCTATCTGAAGCCAGCTTTAGAACGTCATTAAGAACCATGACACTGACGTAGGCCTTACTGAAGGTCTAAGTCTTAGCTGCTAAGCCTTTTTCAAATAAGGATCTGAAAAAGGATATAGCTGAATTGATTGTCATGATTTTAATGTCCGATTCTCTCAGGAAGGATGCCAACTTTTTGACTGCAGCATCATACTGCCTTAAAGTTGAATCCCTTTTATCAGATTCCAGGAAAAGAATATTTCGTGGATCGATATCTGCATCTCTTTTAGCCGCAAACTTCATGAAGTCCATAAAGTTAGGGTTTTGAGAATTCCTGAGGAAGCGAACACAGTCTTCGTTTGTACTGACTGGGAGAGCCTGGGATTGGGAATTCGAAGAGGACGAAGACCCAGTTCCAGAATCAAAGGGTACCAGTTGCTCTTCGGCCAGTCTGGAGCTACTAGAGCTACTTGACCTTTGAACGTCCTGAGTTTGTTCAGTACTTTCAGGAGAAGATTCACTGGAGGAAAGACATAAATCTTCTTCCAGTTGTTCCAGTCTATGGACAGGGCGTCCGTAGCATAAGCCAGAGGGTCCAGGTTGGGGGCCACATAACATGGAAGTTTGTGGTTCGCTTGAGATGCAAACAGATCTACTTGCAGGCCTGGAACCCTCCGGAGAATCCATTGGAACGAACTGTTGTCCAGTGACCATTCCGACTCCAGAGGAACTGAACGGGATAGAGCATCTGCTATGACGTTTCTCACTCCAGCTATATGGGTGGAGGAGAGGTGCCAACTGAACTTGTCCGCCAGGGAGAAGTTTGCTACCATGACATGATTCAGATGTCTTGACTTGGAGCCTCCCCTGTTTATACAATGAACTACCACTGTGCTGTCCAGAACTAACTTTATGTGAGAGTTCTTTGGCGGACGTAACCTCTTCAGAGTCAAGAACACTGCCATCGCTTCCAATACGTTTATGTGAAGCTGACGGAACTGAGGTGACCAAGTTCCCTGAACCTTCTTTGAACTGAGAATATCCTCTCCTAGCCGCTTAGTGAAGCGTCTGTGTGGATGGTAATTCCCGGAGGAGGAAACTGAAGGGGTACTGATATGGACAGGTTCTTCAACTTTGTCCAAGGGCGCAGACGATTCCGTAGAATCTGTGGGATTGATGACAACTTGTCCCTGGATCTGACATTTGCTCGTGAGCGCCAGATCCTGGTTAAGTCTTTCAGTTTGGCTTTCATCAAGATGTTTGTCACTGAGGCAAATTGGAGGGAACCCAGGATTCTTTCCTGGTTTCTCCTTGAAGCATATTTGTACTTTAGAAATTGTTTCACTGACTTCGCTATTTCTTTTCTCTTGGCTGATGGAAAAAATCGACAGAGTATGGGAGGATAGATTCCATTGAATGCCCCCCAGCCATTGAAGAAAGTTGGACTCCGGAGTGAGTCTTGACTTTGTTCGGTTTATCTGGAACCCAGATACTCCAGGAACTGGATTACTTTCAGTGTGGCTTTGTGACATTCCTCGACTGTTGGAGCCCAAATCAACCAATCGTCGAGATACGCTACTACCATTATCCCCTGAGACCTCAGTTGTTGGACGACTACCTCCGCCAACTTCGTGAACACCCTGGGTGCCACGTTCAGACCGAAGGGAACTACCTTGAAGGAGAATGCCTGATCTCCTAGCTTGAAGCCAGGTAAGGGCGAAAGTGTCTTGCAATAGGGATATGATAGTATGCGTCTGTATGCGTCTGTAAGATCGATAGAGGTGGTGACGGCCCCACGGGGAAGTAAGGTCCGCACCTGCGAGATAGTCAGCATTTGAACTTGTCGCATGAGACTGGCCAAGTTTAAGCGGGACAAGTCTAAGATTACCCTTCTTTTTTAGTGAGCCTTTCTTTGGTACGCTGAACAAGCGACCCTGAAATTTTAATCTGTTGACTCTCGCTATTGCTCCTTTCTGAAGGAGCTCCTCCGCATACTCCGTCATTTCTTTGATGGAAGTGAAGGAATGGTCTGGATGGAGGAGGATCCGCAATCCAACTCCAACCCAGGCCCTTTGACACAATGCTGTGCCCATTTGCTGAATCCCCACCGATGCCGGAAGAGAAACAGCCTCCTCCACCTTCGAGCTCTCACTGCTGCTGGGTTTTTAAGTGACCTCCGTGGCCTCCACGGAAGTGTTTTCCCCTGTTGAGAGACCTTCCTGATCCTCTCTGACGAAAAGGATCCCCTATCTCTACCTCCCCTGCCGAACCGGTCATAGTGCTGAAAGGCTTGGCCCTCGAACACTTGGTTAAAGGCTGGGGAGACAGCGTAGGAGGTGGAAGGCTGAGGCTGAGGGGAAATCACATAAATGGGTTGTGTTTGAGCTTTGGAGGTAGAAGGTTGGGCTGATTGTACAATTGGCACAGCCGAAACAGCCTGGGTAAAACGTTGCTGCTTCTTTTGGTAAGGTTGGTAACGTTTGAGTTTCTTTTGTGTCTTACCTCTTGTAGGTTGATCTTGGCGTCTCTTAGCTGTGAGACCCCAACGATCCTTGAGGCTCTGGTTGAGCCTTGTTGCTTCAGCCTGGACCTCCTTGACCATTGACTCAGGAAAGAGGTCTGCCCCCCAGATGTTGGAGGAAAGCAGCTTATTCGGTTCATGCCGAATAGTTGCTTCCTGGAGGACATGTTTCCGGCAATTAACCCTAGCCGTTGCAAACTCGAACAGGTCAGACTGGACTGGGACTTGGTCAGGAGCTTGAAGAGCGGCTCTGAAGCATAAGAAAGAGCCGCTACCTCCGTCATTGCCATGGTATTCATGGACCTGGCAAGCCTAGACTTGGCCTCAAACTCAGCTTGAATGAGGCTGTCAGGTAGTCTAGGTAGCTTCTCGCCGAACTGGTCCATGGCGCAGTCTGGCTTGAGCTTGCCCGCTGAGAAGGTGCTAGGTAGATCTTCCCACAAATCTCCAAGTGAAGGGAGCAAAGGAGATGTGGGGTCTGCTTCCCTTAATTGTGGTAAAGATTCTCCCTTCAGGGCAGCCGGAATGGTGACTGTAGCTATCTTGGTCAAGAAGGGAAGAGGAGTTCCTTCATCCATCGTAAAAATGGTGAAGGGACTCTTAAAGGCTTGGATTCTCGTGTTTGAACAGTCCATTTCCTCTAAACACCTGAGCTACTCTCTTTGAGCCTGGTCACGGGAGTAGAGGACTGTCTCCTTCGGAACCTTATCCTCTCTAGTCATGGCTGCGTCTGTAAGCCTGGCGTAGCCAATGAACGGCGGTTGGAGGCCCTCCGGATAGAACTCGAAGTCCCCAATCCTTCGAGTGCCGCATTCCGGATAGAGAAGGCCGTTCTGGAAAGGGGCGTATGACGCCACTCTCCAGGGGTTGTTCATTGAGAACGGAGGCAGAGAGTCGTGAGGAGGGAGCTGTAGCAATCCAGCACCGAATGCTGGAGTAGCCAGAGGGGCCTGGTTAAGTCCGGCAATTATGTTGTCCTGGGATGTAATCCTTTCGGACAACCGGGAGAACATCTGCTCCATGCTGTTCATCAATTAGCCAACCAAGTCTCCCATCTGTTGCATCAATCCAGCGTTGGGATCCATAGCCGGAGCTGATGCGGAGGTGAGGGAATAAATCGGCATAGGCACCAAGGGAAGAGGAGAGACCGCTGGCTCCGCCGGAGTACGGGGCCTCTCCTTGGAAGACCTGCTCTTTGAGGACTTCGAGCTTGAAGCAGAAGCTCTAGACTTCTCTGCTCCGGGGTTTGTAGCCGGAGACTTACGAGATGATGACGCCGACGAAGTCTTTTTGGACGACGACGACGTCTTCTTAAGGGTTTTCTGTACCCTTTGGCCCTTGACTTTGGGTTTAACCGAAGCACTGGGTGAAGCATAAAGGAGCTCAGCTCCTGTAAAGCAATGGAAAGAAGCCGGAGAAGTAGCAGGAGAAGATGATCCAGTGGCGCCCAAGGGAAGCCCTTGGGCGTCCAACGTACCTACCTCAACCAACAGGTCGTCAACACCTACCATTGGTTCAACATTTAAGTCCAGTGTCGCGACTTCCGATGAGATATCGTGGCCTGGTTCCTTCATTGACGCGGCGATCTGTTGCTGGATCGCCGCCATAGTCGGGGCTGCTTCTGCCGGGTCGAAACATACCCATGTTCGACTTGCCGCCGGGGAACAGCAGGACAGCCATCCTCTTCTCAAGGATGTAGGGCTGTCCCTTGGCGGCGTTCTTTCCAAATCCGCCGACCCAAGCCCTCAGGGTTGCAAGGGCGGTCTCTCTAACCGCAGCAGCCTGGAAGAGAGGGCGTTTATTAGTTTTAAGTTTAAAATTGAAATTCAACCTTAAACTAAAACTAGGCTTAAACCTATAAAATTTGGGGATGTAATTCACAACATATAAGGAGCTTAAACTTAAAAGAAATTACTAAAATTAAACTTAAGATCTAGAACAGTCTTTACATTTCATGTATACAGTTGGAAATACTTACCCCGTCTAAGAACTGACCCACGAGATCATAACAAATTGGACAGGTCTCGTGGTACCAGACCTGCAGATTCCCATGCGGAGTCGCGCACAGAGCATGGGACCTACAGACTTCATGCCCGCAGGGGTCCTGGAGCATGGCGTTGCATCCCGGATGCTCGCAGTTGGTGGTTTGTAAGTGGAAGGATACATGAGTACCATAAAAGACATCACTTACAGGCTAAATTAGAACTCCGATGCATGCCGGAGAGTGAAAAATTTTTGGGCATAACCCCTCCCCTACCGCCTGAATAGGCTATAACTCCGGTGTGATCTGGTGTGTAAAACAGAGGAAAGGGAGGAACCCGGCTTAAGCTAGCTTAAATTAAACTTATGATAGCTTAAAATAAACTTATGATAAACTTAAGCATAAATTAGCACTAAATTCCGGAAATGATTCCGAATCGCGGAGGTGTCCGTCTCCCGTTGTACCGACGAGACGGGATGGTTAGGTAAATAAGACCAACTGCACGCCTGAGGTCCGCCCGCAAGCGGGAACCAGCTCCCTCCCTCGTGATTGACGGAGCTCCGGTAAGAAAATAGAGCACCGACAATCCGGGAAGGGGCGATTGGGAGATAGAGGGCGAAAACAGAACTCAGAGCCAAAACATCGGGGCAACGGAGCAACAAAGGAGAGGGAAGGCCAATCCCCTACCTCGTCACAACAAAGCACCGTGAAGAGAAACGGTCGAGCCCAGTCCCGTGTCTGTCCAGCCTCCCCTACTCCCTCCGCGTAGGGAGAGAGGGAGACAGGCCCGGGTGGAGCGAGCGAGGACGGACCTCCCTCCCCCCAGCTCTATGGGAGAGCGGGAGGAGGGCAGGGTGACTGGACGGGCGTCTGGCTGTATCGCGATCACATGGTGACCACAAAACGGTAACTCGATAAAACAACGAAATCTATAGCCTAGGATAATGCAACCAAACTGATCAGCGAGATGCCATCAAAGATGCAACAAAACTGATAAAAGGAAGCAACAAAACTAATGGGGACCATGATATAATAAACCTAGGCTACGATAACGTACCAGACGCCCTAGGCTAACCCAAAATCAAATAAAATCACAAAATACTTAATTTAAAATGAAAGTAGGGAAATAAAACAGTAGGAGAAAAAATCCAGGAGTGTACGACTAACCCGAGAGAAAGTCTACCACTCAAAGCTAGCCGGGGCCGATACTAAGAGCTATGGCTAGGGTCTGGATAGAAGAGATAATGCCTAAGCAAGGTAAAGAAAGACATGCATGCATGACATAAACCAATGCAGGCTGGATCCCCTAACATAATATAGATAAACAGGAATAGAGCGTAAAATCAAGGGAAGGTTCTAGGTATGGGAGACCAAGAACGAACCCACCACGAGGCAGAACAATGCCGCCATGCTTCCGGCTGAGAGTCAGCATTTATACCTAAAAAATGGCAAATACTGACTCAAGGTAGGAAAAAACTAAGTAGGAACCTTTCGGAATACTTAACTTAGCTGATGCGATGGCTGAACGCTCCATTGTTAGAGAAAATCCTTGAAAAGGGGGCACGAAAACACAGACAAAAAAATACGTCTGAACGGGTTCGCACTAACTGAAAGGATGGCCACCTGAGGCGCGGCAGTCCCTAGCGTGGGTTGGAGTAGTAGTAGTTGCTGCCCCGTTCTGTGGGTCGGCTCCCCTCTTGTGGGGGTTTTATTGTGGGAGATTTCTATTGGCAAGAGGTTCGTGGTAGTGGTCTCACTCGCCCTAGTGTTCATACCGACGCCCTCTTGGAGGGTGAGCGAGTCAGTTATACTGACCTTTTTCTTTATTTTGTTTATTCTCTGGTATTTGTTAGTTCATTTACCTTAGAAATAATGGATTAAAGGATATTTCGCGCAGCGACACGAACTGAGCCCAGAAAAACAAGCATATAAATTTACGGCGCGCCATAAGAATCCTTATGGCGCTGATAACTGGAACTCGGCCCATTATGCCGCCATAAATAGCCAATTTTATGGCGCTAGATAAGCCCCATAAAACTGGATCGCCGATAACCGAGTACGCTGATAATCGGGGACTGCCTTTACAGTTATACGATAATAATTTAAGGTAAATTTGATGTAGGATGTTATTTAAGGTATACATTGGGTATTTGAACTTTCAAGATATGCAGTTATGTATAGTATGGATTTTTAGAAGGCGTTCTATGTATCTGTGGGTGGGAGGGGTTGTCTCATACGCATTCCCCATTAATATGGGGATTACACTATATCTGCAATATGGTCAGCATTTGAGCTTTTTCAAAATATACAAGAAATATTTATAATTTCCACACTAGTAGTGCTTTAGAAGCCCTTAAAATTATTGTCATACTTAATAATTGATGTCAAAGCTGCAATTACTAGCAAGATTAACTACAGTATAGTACCTGTTCCTGTCAATGATATGTTACTATGTAGCTCCAAAACCCTCATCTTAGGGTAATGGCAGCAAGAAGGAAAAATGAATCTGACAATCATCATCATCATTCCTGCCTCCAATGATATACTACACACAATGGGAATCTGTGAAATTTTGTCCACTCATATCTTTTCTGTGCTGTCCCGTGCATGATAGACATGTCCAAACCATCCTTTTACCCTAGTATCATACACATACAGAACTTCTATATTTTCAATATTGCTGTTGTTTGTAATTTCTAACTAATCTTCCACCCGATTCCTTATATTCTTCTTAAGGCTTTATTTTTAAACTGACAAAATCATTTTTTATGGATTTAAAAACATAAATAATGTTTGTAAATTGTTACAGATTGTAATAGACTACATAGTAAAGGACCCTCCAATAGATCCTGTGACCACTCTTCCAGGATCAAGGTTTGAAATTAATTTTCAGTTTAGAAGAAGGTTTTGCTCAAATTAAGCCATGGTGTACCTCACAAAAAGTATGGGCTAAATTTTTGACTGCCTCTGCCTTATGCCAAACCTATAAAATTTCATATCTTAGAATATTTTTCTCTTGGAAATGCATTCTCAGTATCTAATTATAGGTTTTTGAGGTCAAAGATTTCATATTCAATGTTAGAATTAAGTTTTCTCCAACAGTTTTTATGTTAGAGAAAGAGTATAAGTACTATATCAATCTCATTTCAACTGAGCTCATGACTGAATTGACAGCATAAACTTTTAAAATTTTGCAAAAAATACATTTTATTTAAATTA
>NC_087207.1:39953004-40020504 GCF_015104395.2 Macrobrachium nipponense | reverse complement strand
GTA
Organism: Macrobrachium nipponense; assembly: GCF_015104395.2. Classification (NCBI taxonomy): domain Eukaryota; kingdom Metazoa; phylum Arthropoda; class Malacostraca; order Decapoda; family Palaemonidae; genus Macrobrachium; species Macrobrachium nipponense. The sequence goes on along the minus strand of NC_087207.1, from coordinate 40,020,501 downwards.
AGTGTTCCTTCGTGCTACACTGAATATTTTTACTTAATGTGGCAACTTTAAAAATTGGAATTTGCAGTACGTAACATGCTACGGTCTAAGTGTAGCTGATAAACCATGCCCACTTTCAGGATAGGAACAACACCACTGGAGAGCTCAATTCGTTTATGCCCTATGTTCATAAGAGGGGGGAGGAAGGGCTCCGATTCTGTAATTGCTTGGCAAGTATATACTACAGTGGAACCTTGGTTTTCATATATAATCCATTTCCAGAATGTCCCATGAAGTCAGAAATGTACGAAATCTAAAAAAATAATTCCCATAAGGATTAATGTAGATACAATTGATGCATTCCAGGCATCCAAAAATGTTTTCAAAAATACATTTTATAGGGAATAAACACAGTTTTACATACAGAAAACAATAAGAAATATAACTATAACTAATGAAATGAATAAATGAACATTTAACATCACTCTTACCTTTATGGAAGACTCTTGTTAGCATATGGAAGATGGAGAGGAGGGGAGAGGGAGGAGGAGAGGTTATTGTTTGGAAGGGGAATCCCTCTTCAGAAGGCCTTCATGTACCAAGGACTTACTGGGGTTACTTCTCTGTTTTTTACTGGCACTATAACCAGCTTGAGAGTCCCTAGACCTCTGTCGCACAACAAAATTGTCCAGAGACATTTGTTTCTGGCGTTTTTTTTAGAATTTGGCTAAAGTTAAACACAACATTATCATTAAACCTTTTGGAGACATGCATTAATTCTCCACAAATTTTTTTTACATCACTCCACTTTGCAAACATGTCCTTAATCACTTAAGTAGGCGCATGAAGTATGCCCATTCACTTACTGAATTTTTCAAATCAGCCTCTGCTGGCATTAAATATGCTAACAGCAGCTCCTGTTATAGGCATTTTCTCACTGAGATCGGCATGCAACATCCTCCAACACTTTGCTACAAGTTCTTTCTTAAATTCTAGTGTTTCTCGCCTTTTTTGCAGAAGAGCAGGCACTTAGAACTTTCTTTGGCCTCATGATGGCTTATTTAGCAATTGCACTAAAAAAAAAAGCACAAAAACAACGAACACAAAAGCAGAATGGGTCACGAGAGAATATGGCATGTTTTGTTTGGGCGCTTGGTACGGGGTCTAGTCACATAGTGGGCCCTGGAAGGAGTGTTTCCGAGCGTACAAAATCTGAGGATATGTATGAAATCCAAGACAAAATTTCTTTGGGAAAAGTATGCGAAAACTGAATCATACAAAAACCAGGGTGCATGAAAACTGAGGTTCCACTGTACTATAAAACTTTACTTTATTATAAAAATATAATTTTTATATAAGTAACTAACAAAGTAATTACATTAGCTGAATCCCATTGACAGGAGGTGGGATGCATGGACACATTCTACGCCCAAAATTCATGGAAAATAATTAATTTGGAAAATAGGGAAGTAAGCTACCATTGGTTAAAATGCTCCTTGTAACCTTACCTGCTAAGAGGGCTACTGTAAGTAGTTAGTGTGCCTCTGGTTGGTGCTCATCTTTACCCGTAGTGGCACGGCTATAGAGCTGTGGAGCACCCCTACTTCAGTGGGAGCTTTGTAGATGAAGAAGTACGTATTCCAATGGCTACAAGGTATCAGTACAAGTTATACATATCATGTAGTCATCTGACGGCTGCAAAAATTAAAAAGGTTCCCTTAGCCGTGTCGAAGAACTTACGTCTCTGATGTCCTGATTAGATTGCAAAAGGCTGAAAATTCTATGAGTCTATAGTCATCCCAAATTAGAGAATCACTTGAAATGGTTTGAGATTTCTTGATGTTGATGAGCAAGCCCAACTCCTGGGCTAGGTGGAGAGCCTTCCGTAGGTCCTCTGTGCACCTTGTCCTTCATGTAGAAAGGAGCCAATCATCTAGGTAAAGGGAGATGTTGACACCCATGAGGTGAGGCCACTTCACCAGTGGGGCGAGAATGCGGGTGAAAACTTGTGGAGCTATGGAGAGGCCAAAGCACAGAGTTCGAAACTGATACACTTTGCCCTGAAACATGAACCTAAGGTATGTCCTCGAGCTCTGATATACGTACTGGGATATGGAAGCATGCGTCCTGCATGTCAATAGTCACCATCCAGTCGCCCTGGCGGATGGAAGACAGGACTGATAGGCTGGTTTCCATGGAGAATTTTGTTTTCTCAATGTAGAAATTAAGGAGACCACAAAAAGATGGTTGTAAAACCCTGGAGAATTGATGTCCTCAGCCACCCTTACAGCACTCTTCTGAAGACAAGATGATATCTCTGTTGCAATGGCCGAAAACCTCTCTCAGCCTACCGAGTAGGTTGTCAATATGATCGGCACTGACACTAAGGGATGATTCCCCCTGAATGGGATGGAGTAGCCCTCTTTAAGAACTAGAGACCCACTGCTCTACACCCCTGGCATCTCACTTCTCCCGAAATGGAGAAGCCTGGCTCCTACAGGTACACGTTGAATATGTCATTCATTTAGGGATAGCAGGCCTTGAGGGAGCTTTCTGAATGGATGAGTCATACAGATATTGGAATGGAGTTTGGACTGAAGGCTTGCTCTACTTCCTTGAAAGGGCTGTTGTTGAAGAGGGGAGACAGTCTTAAAACTGAAGGAGAATGGATCCTTGAGGCACTTGGATGACTGAACCAGATCATGATCAATCTATTTTCCAGAACTGAAACTATCTTCAATACTGTGGATTGTGAGGACGGATGAGAGCAATCTAGAGGTGAAAAAAAGAGCACAGATTTCTGACATGGTGTAACACCTTTGGAGGTGAAAGAGTACCAAGTTCTCTCTTCTTCAAAACCCCCATAGAGAACAACAAAGCCAATTATAGGGAGACATCCCTGATGGCTTTATCTGTGCAGGATAAAACCCCTAGCCAGTCTGCAGAGACATCCCCTGCGCAATTGCCAATCTTCAACCTTCTTTGCCAATGCCCCTACAGTCCAGTCCAAAAAGCTAAGAACTTCAAAAACTTTTAAAAATGCGCTTAATAAAATGGTCCAGTTCATTGACTGAGAACAATTTTGGCCAACGAAGGCCAACCATCATGATGAATCAACCAGACAGCAGAAGTCCACCTGGGAGGAGGCAGCGACTCCCAAGGAAGGAGCTTCTCCAGTAGCATAAAGTCAGTACCTCTTGCTTGAAAGACATGCAGGAGGAATGCAGAAGGCTGCCTTGCCCAGCTCTCCCTTGTCCAAGAGCCAAAAATCCATCTCTCTCAAGGGCCCCCTGGAAGCCTGGTACTCTCCAGGCTGTTTCCTCACATAAAAAACAGAGGCAGGTGAAGCCCGGGCAGCAGGAGTGAAAAACATTGGAAAGGCCACCAAAAATATCTGGTGAGATTGGCATAAGATGAGGGAGTGGGCTTCTCATTGAAAACCTCATCAGAAGAAGAAATCAGTGAAGAGAGTACACCTGAAGGTTCCTGTACTACTGCGGGAGTGTCTTCTGAAGAAGGTCCATGATTACATCCAGATGGTGCTAAACAGGATCCAACAAACAATCAGGTACTATGGGCGAAACTGCAATAGGTGACTGAAGAGGTGGTGCCAGGTGCTCAAGGAATGCTGGGTACTTGTAGGCTGCCAAGCATTCAGAATATGGAGCTGGGCACTTGTCATCCGGTGCTGAGAATTCTGGAAGTGGTGCCAAGCGTTCTGACACTGGTGCTGGACACTAGGAAGCAGTTCACTTGGGATCTGCTGGGCACCTAGAAAACAATGATGGGCACTTATGTGATGATAATGGGCATTTACACAATGATGATGGTCGCTTGTGACTTGGACAGGCGCTAAGGGAATGAAAACTGGTGTACCTCTGCTGGGCACTTGGGAGAAAACTGTTCTGGGCTTACCCTAGCACTAGAGGATGGCAGAGGACTGGTCTCAGGCTCCTAGATATGCTTGCAAGGAGGCAGAGAAGAGTATGGAACCACTACACGCCTTTTCAATGGATGAGACTGATCAAATATAGGTATCACTTTAGAAGTTATTTTATTTTTATTCTTATTTTTTTGTTTGGTGAAATGTGGTCGATGGTTAATGCATGGGAAACATGTTTGATTTTAGAAAATGTCGATGTATTTAAGGTGTGTTGTGACGTCATACAAGACAAGATGGCGGCGGCGTGTGGTGGAAAGGTAAACAATAACAGAGTGCTCAGAAGAGGACACGCGGATCTGGTGGTTGGTAAGGTAGTAGAGAGCTCCCTGTCTTGTAGGAGTTTGTGGGTTCTAAGTCATGTTGTGGTGTTGTTCAAAGTCTTAAGCTGGAGTATACTGGGACCATTAGTGTCACAAAGGAATGATTAGGTTAGGAAAAAATTCAAACTGGTAGCAGTAGCATGGTCGATTAAAGATGGTCAGGTCAGATAGTGAATAAACGGAGATAAGATGGAGAAGGGATTGTCCAAGATTGAGCGGGATACAAGACAAGTTCAAATGATGGAGAGGACAAATCAAAGATTGGCTAGTGGTGTGTAGAGAAGTAGTAAAATATCTGGGGATAGAGATAAGAATGAGCTTAAAAGGGAAAGCCCTAGAAGTAGCAAAAGGTATACGTAGATAGAGATGAACTCAAGGATACAGAGGGTTCAAAGATAATCCTATCCAAACTAGATGAAGTTTATCTAAAAGACACACTAATGGAGAATTGCAGTCAAATGAAAAACTATTTTAAAATAGGAAGAGAAGCTAGTGAAAAGATGAGAGACTTTTTGATTAGGTACAAAAAGGCACAACCAGAGTGTAACAAAGCAATGGGGAAATGCTTGAAAGAGTAGCTAAGGGTTTTCATGTATTGTAACAAGCAAATCTCAGAAAAACTAAAAAACAAACGGTATTAGCAGCTCATGGTCAAGGAAAGTCAGAATATAAAACAGTGTCACAAACAATGTAAAGAATATTTGAGGGATTAGGGGATAAAGAGGAACAGGAATGGTGGGGGGTCAAACAGCAATGCGAATTCTGGGAGAGAGAGGGAAAACCAGAGATATCAGGGAAAATGGAACCGAGGTAGGGGTGGAAGAAATCCTATAAACAAAGAAGGGAAAGTAACATTATGTGCAATATGTAAATCGGAATGGCATTGGGCTAGGGATTGTCCTCATAATTTTCAAAATACGAAGAAAATAGAAACAAAACAAGAAGAAAATAAGCAGAACACAGAAACTTGGCCAGAAGTAGTAGTTTATGTAGGAGAAGTTAGTAAAATAGAGGAAGAGTTTTGGGAAGTGGTTGATGCAAATTTAGACACAGAATGTAAATTGACAGTTTGTGGGAAATTGTGACTAGCATGCATTGTCATGGGTTTGAGTCCCAAAGAGTTGAGGAGAATGGAAGATATTAGGACAGAGTCTAATAAAGTCATTTTGGTGAGTCATCTTATAAGTCAATAAGAGTAATGGAAATACCAGTAATACAGAAAAACAAGAAGTTTTATTTGAAGACAGAAATTCTGCAGGGGTGATATACCATGACTAATAGGTAAGAAAACCATGAGCAAAATTGGTATGACCATAAATTTGAAAGAAAATTGTTATAATAGAAGTAAGGGGAAATGAAGGTAAAGTTAAGAGAAGACAAACAGGGTCATTTAAGATTACCAATGAGGAGGAGGAAGGTAGAAGAATTATTACTGGAGGGTTGGAAGGGAAAGAGTTTGAGGGAAATTAAAGGCACAATGATGGAATTACACCTATAGTTTGGTCATGGAAGTGGAGATAAAATATGGAAGCTAACAGAGGAAGCACAATGGAGTGATGGTTTGATAGAGAAAAAAAAGGAAGAAATAAAAAAGTTACTGATGGACTTGATTGGAAATTGAGAGGTATGCAAAAGATACAAAAGTAACCCAGCTAAACCAGTAGTAGGATTTTCTTGGAGTAAAATTTCAATGAAGTTGTAGCAATGAATGTGAGAGAGATAAAAGAGAAAATTCAATGGTAGATATGGCAAAGATAAAAGAGAAAATTCAATGGTAGATATGGCAAAGATAAAAGAGAAAATTCAATGGTAGATATGGCAATGAGGTATTGCCAGGCTTTTTTGGATAAACTATAAGAAACCAGAAACTATGATAAAGACATTTTGATGGTTGGATTGCTATATTTGGAGCACCTTCCAAAATATTGTCAGACAATAGGGGAGAATTTAAAAATGGAAAAGTAAGGAGGATGGCAGAAAGATGGAATATTAAAGTACTAGCCAAAGCATTGGAATCTCCATGGAGCAACAGATTATGTGAAAAGACTGTAGGCACAATCCAAGAAAGTTAAGAAAGATGATGGAGGATGAGGAAGTGGATTGGTTCACAGCATTAAGATTGGGTAGTGAGAGCTAAGAACTGCTTAATAAATAATGAAGGTTTCTCTCCTAACCAATTAGTATTTTGAAAAAACCCTTCCATGTCAAATCTAATGGGAGAAGATAGTTCAAGTCCTGCAAGCAGAGAGAGAGGTATGGAAGAGAGTATGGTAAAGGACACACTGGATGTAATGCATAAGGCCAGAGAAGTGTTCATAAAAAATGAGTCATGTAATAAAATAAGAATTGGCTTAAATAAAAACGTCAGAGAACATAAATTTGAAGAAGCAGTAGTGGGAGATGAGGTAGTCTATAAGAGAAAATGAAAATGAATGGAGAGGACCTGTTCAGGTAGTGGGAGTATCAGGGAAAACAGTAGTAGTTAAGCATGGGGATTCTTTAAGAGAAGTAGCTAGAATGCATGCTACTAGGATTCAAAGACTATCACAGAAGCAGAAAAGATGCCTAAAATAGATAAATCACATGTTGTGAATGGTAGATCCTATAGCCCAAATGAAGGGAACACAGATAGGCAGGAAGGAAAGGAGATATAGTAGGCTGGAGAAGGAATGCAGACACAGAAGCAGCTCTATAAAGAGATCTGGTAGAGGAAACAATGGAAGATGACGGGGTAAATGAGTTAATAGAAGAGATAACCAAATTCAAAAAGGCAAATAGAGTTAGAGCTGTAAACAATGATACAGGACATGTAGAAGAATGGACTATATTAAGTCTCGCAGGAAAAATATCCAGCAAATCTTGGGCTGATTTGTACGATGTACAAAACTAACAGTCAGGTGACAAAGGATGGGTTAACTTGAGGGATTAGTATAGTCATGTAAAAAAATTGAAGTAGAAGGAGAGGTGTTGCTAGGATTTGAAAATAGCAGTGCAATGGAAGCTAAAGAAAAAGAACAACAAAGTTGGAGAGAAAACAAGGTACATGAGGAAGTAAATGACTGGACAAAAAGCTATGTCTACAAGATGGATAGTAACTGAAAAGGTAAAAAGGGGGAAAAAGGATATATAAAGCAAGATTGGTAGCTAGAGGTTTTGAAGAAGAGATGGCTGAATGGGGAAAAGATGCTGAATGGGGAAAAGATGCTCCTACATGCAATGCTGAAATTTTAAAATTTTGCTTGCAAATAATAAAATTGAAAGACTGGAATTGTTATACATTGGATATCAAAAATGCATAATTACAAGGGGGGAACATATGGAAAACATATGTCTGATTTTAGAAAATGTCTTGATGTATTTAAGTTGTGTTGCCACGTCATAGAAGACAAGATGGCAGCGGCATGTGGTGGAAAGGTATACAATAACAGAGTGCACAGAAGAGGACATGCGGATCTGGTGTTTGGTATGGTAGCAGAGAGAGCTCTCTGTCTTGTAGGAGGTTGTGGGTTGGGTGGGTAGATTGTACGTTTGTGTCACAAAGAAAAGATTAGGCTAGGAAAAAATTCAGAGAGATATCTTAAAAAAGAACCCTCAGAGGAATCAGTGGAGCTGGACGAAAGTTCATTCACATCCTTAAGGATGCCTTTCCACCAGTTGTCCGCCGAGGCCTGGGACTGATCATCAGGCTCACATAGGGGTGCCTAGCAATAGGCAAACCCCACCAACCTCTCTTGGGCTTCCAGTATGCCTTCTCCCTGGTGCATGGGTGCTCCATGGCACTAATCATTAAGCTAAATCTTTGATAAACGTGTGCTTCGAGGCTGGACATGGCATTAGGAGGGGGGTAAAATTATAGGGGTGGTTATAGGGGATAAAACAGCAGGAGTAGGGGAGAAGAACATGTAAATCAGCTATACTCGATTTAGGAGTACATTCTAGGCTAGCTGTATCCCAAGCTTCAGCCCTAGCAGTTGCCTTTCTTTTCCTGTCTCTTTCTAACTTACATATGTGAAATTTCAGTCTCTTCCACTTCCCCTGATCCCAGTCCCTACATCCATCACAATTCAGATCAATTGAATAAGTCTGTCCTTTACAATTACTACATACAGTAATGTGTATGGGAATCAGGAGGCTTTCATTAACCTAGTCTTGCAACCTTTGCTGCAATAATGAATACTAAAGCTACAGTACTATTGTCAGACATTGTGGTAAAAGTCATAATCATGAAAAAACAGTCTAATATAACCTAGTCTAACTGAAAATAGTGCTAACACTATCAAAGTTAATGAATACGTCACTGAATTAAAGCTGCTTGGAACAATCAAAGTTCACTGGTTCAGTGGCAGAAATAAATTGAGCTCTTCAGTGGTGCTGTACCTATTCTTACCTTGAAAGTGGATGGAGTTTATCAACTATACTTAGACAATAGTGCGTTACCGTGAATTTTAAATTTTAAAATCTTCCGCGTTAAGTAGAAATATTAGCTAATGTAATTGCTTGGTTAGTTAGTTATATAAAATTACCTCTTTAACTGCTTTAAGGGCATCCAGGCGACACTGTGGTGGAGGGTAGAGCAACATTCGGTGGAACAAACTTTCCAATACTGGTCTCATCTCACCTACACCACCCATTGTCACAACCAATTTACAAGCAATACTGTAATAAAAGTGAATTACATCCATATAAATTTAAGTGGCAAATTTTTGATAATCTGTAAGACTGACTGAATTATAGCATTTTTGCGACTATCTGTGAGACTGTAAAGTGGTAACTTCTTAACAATCTATAAATCTTAATCAATCAAGAAAAATATTAATTTAATATACATTGCACACAATAACATACATACTGTACTAAAAACACAATTACTTGAGTTGTAAGTTGTTGAGGATTAAGTAAAAGATAAAGGTAAATTGGTCTACTATAGCTATAAATAATAAGATAATAACATTGGTTTTACACACATGAACACTGCTTAATAAATAACGTTTTTGCTAGTCCCCAATGTTCACAGACAATCTACAATCCAACTGCTTTGTTATTGGTGAAAGATGGAGAATACTAAATAATTTTACTGGGGGAGATGTTGCTCTCTTACTGGCTTACTCATTATATGCATTTCAAGTCAACAAAGCATCTCTTGTATCAGTTCTTGGGAGGGAAGAGGGCATGCCATATCAAGAAATTATTTACATAAGACAACTGAATACTTATGTCAAAAATGTTTCAGGTCTAAACACCACATAGTACTAAAAAATGTGTACAGCAATGAAAACAAATTTAAGTTTAAAATGATAATAAATGGCCCTACTGATCCCTATTAAATTTTTGCTTTTAAAAACCAGACCTAATTAGTAAAGAGAGGTGGCTGAGAAATAGATTTTTTAATTTTTCTATTCATACAGTATTCAATCTTCATTACACTTTATTTTTTTCTAACTCCATTTGCTCAATGTTCTGACCAACCACACCTTACTCAGTGGCCAGAAGGAGACATAAAATTACAGTGGAAGCCCCGTATTCGCATTCTCGAGATTTTCGGACTCACGTATTCGCAGATTTCTCTATGGGCCATATCTACCCATTATTTGCAGGAAATTTGCGTTTTTGCTGTATTTTTCTATGAGAAATACCCACAAATTACTGTACATTTTCATATCAATTTCATGATTAAAAAAACTGGTATAAGCATTTTTAATGGGTTTTTCTTGCGTTTGAACTAACAAAATGGGCAGTTCTTAGCTTTTTCATAGGGGTTCTAAGAATTTGCAGATTCTAGCTATTTGCAGGGGCCTGGAACACATCCCTGCGAATACAGGGGTCCACTGTAATTACAATGTGGTACATATTGTGCTAATGTCTTAACTGACAGTCGAGCTGGTGGAGAAGGTTGAGGGGGGGGAGGAGGAGGACTAACAAACCTCCTCACAAGTTTTCAAAATGTCTGGCCATCTTAAGTAAGAAAGGCAGTGCACACAGGTAAGTGAGAGAGTAAAAAGTACTTTTATAGCAGTATTATCATAGTTATTTTGATAAAACTGAATAAATTATTATATTATGTTCCAGAAAAAATGGGTTTACATTTTTATGAACAATACAATGCATTTTACAGCAAATGAGAAAAGTGTAGCCTACCAAACTAAATTTATTTATGGAGTTTATTACAAAAAATGCTTTATGGAATATAAGGTAGATAAGTAGATAATTACTTTTTCATTAACTTTTCAGTTTAAAGTGAGACTGTTGTTTTTTATAAGAATATTAAGTGTTAATGTGCCACTATGCAATATTGAAAATTTATATGAGGAAGGGTAGGCAGTTAACCTTTCATACCTCTAGATTTTTTCACTCGTCATTATCTGGATTTTGACATTATCCGACAGGCCCTTGGCTCTATTAATCTGGATAATTGAGGGATACTGTACAATAGTACCTCAGACTTTGAACTTGACCCGTTCCAGAAGCCTGGTCAAAATGCGATTTGTTAGAAATATGAAACAAATACCTCCATATGAAAACAGTAAAGGGAATCAGAATAATTTGTTCAAGCCAACCCAAAAAGTCCCCACTTTCAAATTTCTATTTTTATCAATGTGTTAAAAGTTAAAAGTAAGAGTGTAAAGTAATAAAACTACATTATATGAAGTAAAATTTTAAAAATGTAGTTTCTGTGTACGATTTACAAAGGGTTTGGTGAAAATGGCGTGCAGCTGGCTGGGATGGAGGGAGAGATGGGAACCCTTTGAGGAAACCAAAATGGTCACAGTAGGCAAAGGCTGATAGCAAAATCAATATAATTCACACTTTACAATGACAGTCAAAGGATTCAAGTGTGTGTGTGCGAGAGAGAGATGGAGAGAAAGAGAGAATATGACAAAGTGTTTACACTTGAATCTTAAGTACAAGGAGATTAATGATGCCACAACACATCAACTAACTGTTGGCAAATGGCAAAATTTAAAATAAACATGAGCATTTTGCATACAAATATGTACAGGCAGTCACCGGTTATTGGAGGACTCAATTATCAGTGATCCGGTTTTATGGGGCTTGTCTAGCTACATAAATTGCTCACCAAAAATCAGCAATTTTCAGCACCATAATGCACCAATTTCTGGTTATCGGTGCCGATGGAGCTGAGTTACTTTTACAATGCTAAAAATCAAGTGTCACTCAATAGGTATTTTACAGTAATAAACAGAAGTGATTTGGGCAAATCGAGTGAAAGAAACAAGTGAATAATTATCCCAGCCCTCCTCTCTACTGTCTCACTCAGCACACTGATCACTCGGTCAAGTAAAATTTTTTAAGATTTTCTATTACTGTATTGCACTTGATTTTTTCATGTTTTATCATTCTGTTAAATTTATTGGAAAATTCCATATTATTTTTTTATGTGAACTGCTGCTTTTACGTACTACATACAGTAATATTTTTACTGTTTCTTCTCCTTCCCTCCTCAACAACACCACACCTCAATGATGTATGATTTTGTTCATTGTTTATGCTAAATTTTATTGTGAAAAGCTTTATTCTTTTGTTTTGTTGAATATGGTCATCATTAAACTATACCGTCTCACTCAGAGCACTAAACACTGGCACAATTAACACATTTTTTACATTTTTATTGTTATTGTATTGCATTTGATTTTTAAATTTTATCTGTATGTTAAATTTGTGAAATACAATTTTATTTTTTTCATGTGAATTGTTACAGCTTTTACATGCATACACAAATACTTTAATGGTCTCTTCTTTTCTTCTCAACAATATGAATGCTCCCTCATTCAATCTAAAGTCAGCTGCGCATGACGTCTCAATGGTGATGTATGATTTTGTACATCTTTTATGCTAAATTCTATATTGAAATACTTTATTCTTCTATCGATTTTGTTGAATATGGTTATCATTAAACCATGTATTGAAAAGTAAAAAAATTTAATGCAGTTTTATAGGACACAGCAGACTGTCAAATACAAGCATAAACAAGGCAATCGGTCAGTTCGAAGTACTACGAGTATTTGCTCGACAAACTAATATTTTTTCACAAATTTCGTTCATTAAATGGAACGTTCTTCATAAGAAATATTCGACAACGAGATACCACTATATCTCAAAGTTCAACAAGTAATTGCAGTCCTCGGTTAACGTTGGGGGTTCTGTTCTCGGCCCAGCAATGATATCCAAAAAAATTGTTAACCTGAGTATATACTAATTATGGTAATAAATGGCATTTATACAATGTTTTAAGCTGATAAACCACTTAAAGGCACCATTAACTGGATATTGGTGCCAATAAACCACTTACTGGCACTCTCAAACTGCTTACCAACACTGATAAACCGCTTACTGGCGCCGAAAATCTGGTTAAATACACCGCTAACCAAATGTCATTAACCAATTCTGCTGGTAAGCAGGGACTGCCTATAGTTAAGAACTGTAATAAAACAAAACATAGAAGTCATGCTACTGAATACATAAAATGAGAAGTGTTAAAATGTCTGTGGCATTAAGGTACCTGTTTCTGTAAAAGATCTTTTCTACTTTGTACCAGGTAAGTTTTTCTGTAATCACAGATAGTCTTATCCTCTTGAAGTCTCAAGTGTGTGACTCGGTCTTGTTAAACTACTGTGTTTGATCATTAAACTCAAAACATGAAAATTATGGACTAGATGGAGAAATCTGAAAAATTAAATCAATAGTGCTTAGAAATTACAAATGAACATAACTAGCATATCTATCTCACATACTTATAAATAGCTCGAGCTTGCTGGTTGTTAAATAATGGACGTGGATGAGCAATACATCCAGTTCCTCTTCCCATTTGCCCTTCAGCTCTGCCAACAGGTCTGGATAATCGGTGTGAGACAGGAGAACCAAGAAGTGCAATGAGAGATGGACAAAGCCGCTGCCAAATTACGCCAATGAGAAGACTTGAGCAGTAAGCTGGTGGCGAGCACACAATCACAACTTGTCCTATCAAAAACAGAATTCTTATTAGAATAACATGCGGTAAATAACAAAGTCTCTTGGGATTCTCATCTGCACCAGTTTAGCTAAAATAAAAAAAAAATCTAATACACAATCAAGCTCAATAAGTGTGTGGTGTAACATTCCGGAATGCACATAGGGAAATCAAGATACTATACCAATGGCAACTAAATAGGAGGGAAAAGACAGGGAGGGAAAAAATGTAAACAGGGAAAAGGGGAGGGTAGCCAAGATGCAGGTGGCAGGAAAAGAATCAGAAACTTTGCACACACATTTGACGAAAGCAAATTGCTGGATACCAAAACAGAAATGAGGATATAGAAAAGTAAAATGGGTATAATATATGAAAAATAAAATTGAAAAAAATTATCCACGCAGCAGATAATGGTTGTGCAAAAAGATTTTGACTTGGCATGAAAACAAAAATGTATTCACACCTGTAGTACAGTATGGTGGTAAGATCAAATATTGAATGAGAAAGTTGTTGAAAGATATTTTATCTAGTGGGGAAAATACAAAGAGATTTGAAAGATCTGAGATAATTAGACAAACGAAAATCAAAGAGAAGTCAGCAAGAATAGTACATGTTGAAGCATCAAGATGTAGACCAGTAGCAAAGCCCAGTAACTCAAGAGAGGTTATGTATGAGGACCTGAATTAGATGAAATTTCAAAATTACACAAAAACATAGAGGTAGAGAATTTATCATAAAACATTGCTGATGTTTTATGAGCAGGAGACAGACAACTGTAATGTGTGAGTATCCAAAGGAGTTAAGAACCAAAAACTTCTTAAAAATACATGCTGACTACAACTGCTACAGTAACACATCTAATGGGTATGGAACATGGGCATTCTAGTATAAGACAATACAGTATAATTTGTATATTGTGAAATAGCCCAGCATTGTTGCCACTCCCAGACGAGCACCTGCAAAGAAATGAAGCATTCATATGTGTGTTGGCAGGGCTTGAAGATGGTGTAGAAACTTCGACAAGAGAGATTGTATTTTTCCTTAAGTCATGGTGTAGTTTTGTGTGCTTTCCTATTTACATAAGTGGAAATGCATATTGTGTGGAAAAGAGATATTGTTTTGTTGTTTGTATTTATTTGTGAAAAGCATTGTGATTAGTTATTTCATGTGTTAGATTGTAAGTATAATAGTGCTTAGGTATCAGACATCATTTGTTTGTTGGTTTGGTAGTTAGTCGAATGTCTTGGTGTTGATTAACCCTTTAACGCCGAAGGGGCATAATAAAAATCGTCTCCCGTCTTTTGGAGTGAGCGCCGAAGCACAAAAAATATATATTTTTTTAAATCACAGCGCGCTTAGTTTTCAAGATTAAGAGTTCATTTTAGGCTCCTTTTTTGTCATTGCCTGAAGTTTAGTATGCAAACATCAGAAATGGAAAAAAACATCATTATCATATATAAATAATGCGATATATGATAGCGCAAAAACGAAATTTCATATATAATTGTTTTCAAATCGTGCTGTGAGCAAAACGGTTAAAGCTTACAAGTTATTTTTTGTTGTTATATTGTACACTAAATTGCGATCAGGTTTTGTATATAACACATTGTAAAATGATCAAAGCAACACAGAGAAAATATTATCACAAAATGATGCATGAAATTATTCGTAAACGCGCGGACGTAAAATTATTTTTTTTATTTTTTTCAAAAATTCACCATAAATCGAAATATTGTTTTTAGAGACTTCCAATTTGTTTCAAAATTAAGGTAAATGATTGAAGATTACTATACTGTAAGAGGTTTTAGCTTACAATTGCAGTTTTCGACCATTTTGGACGAGTTAAAGTTGACCGAATGTTGAATTTTTTTATATACATTTTTTTATATGTAAATATTTCAAAATGAGAAAAGCTACAACCTTCAATTATTTTTTTATGTATTCTACATGAAATTGCACACATTTTCATATATAAAACTCTATAAAACGCCTAATATGAAATGGAGCAAATATTACAAGAATGGGGACATACGCATTTCGGAGATTTGCGGCAGAGAATCCGCGCGCGGAGGGAAGGAAAGTTATTTTTAAAAATTCACCATAAATCTAAATATTGTGCTAGAGACTTTGAATTTATTTCAAAATGAAGATAAATGACTGAATATTACTAGACTGTAAGAGTTTTGAGTTTTAGCTTACAATTGCGTTTTTCGACCATTTCGGTAGAGTCAAATTTGACCGAACGTGGTTTTTTTTTTTGTGGTTTTTTTTTCTATTTTTATCGTGATTTATATGCAAATATTTCGAAATGAGAAAAGCTACAACCTTCAATTATGTTTTGTTGTATTCTACATAAAATTGCGCACATTTTCATACATAAAACTTTATGTAATGGCAAACTTAAAATGGTGCAAACATTACGTAATGACAATCAGACGAACAAATTTCTGATTTTTTTCAGAAGACCTTACGCGCGGACGTAAGGAATGTTTTTTTTTTTTCATAAATTCACCATAAATCGAAATATTGTGCTATAGATTCCAATGTGTTGCAAAATAAAGGTAAATGATTGAATATTACTAAAATGTAAGAGTTTTAGTTTAAAATTCCGTTTTTTTGACCATTTAGGTAGAGTCAAAGTTGACCGAAGGTTGAAATTTTGGCACTTATCGTTATTTATATGAAAATACGTATTTCAAAACTGATAAAAGCTTCAACCATAGATTGTTTTTAGATGTATTCTACATGAAATTGTGCAAATTTCCATATATAAAACTTTATTTAACGGCCAATTTAAAATGGTGCAAACATTACGACAATCAGACGAACAAATTTTTTATTTTTACAGGAGGGGTTACGCGCCGAAAGTAAGGAAAGTTTTTTCATAAATTCACCATAAATCGAAATATTGTGCTAGAGACTTCCAATTTGTGCAAAATAAAGGTAAATGATTGAATATTACTAGAATATAAGAGTTTTAGCTTACAATTGCACTTTTTGACCATTTCGATAAGAGTCAAACTTGACCAAAGGTTGAAATTTTGGCACTATCGTTATTTATATAAAAAATATTTCAAAAACTATGAAAGCTACAACCATGAGTTGTTTTTAGTTGTATTCTACATGAAATTGCATACATTTTCATATTAATACTCCATGTAACGGCTACTCCAATGTAACGGCTACTAATATAAAATGTTGCAAAAATTATGTCAAAGTGACGAAATAATTTCTGAGATGTGTCGTTGATGTATGTTTTTGTTTAGTGCGAGAAGAACGAAATTCGCGCTTGCGCACCTGGGTAACGATTGTAAACAAAACAACGCCTTGATCCGTGAGCTCCCAGCATCCCCCAAGGCACGTGATTCAAAAGTTTTCGCCTGGTAGGCCTATAAGTATTTTTCTGCGAATTTTTTAAAAAAACTTTTTTTATCGACGTACCATACGTCCAATCGGCACCCAACAGACAATTTATGTTGACGTATAATACGTCCAATCGGCGTTTAAGGGTTACCGACAGCCATGAAGTCAGTCTTGTTACAGCTCTGGTGCAGTGTAGCTGCACCTAGGAATGACTCAGAAGATTCATTCTGGCTTATGATCACTACCAGAGTTGAACGTAACTCATGTTGAACCCCTGGGAGTCATCGGTGTCTACAAATCCACTTCTAAAGTTCAGGGTTTAGGGAATTTCCTTAAGAATATACGCATATCTAAATGCAAGGAGAATTTCACGAAGTGTCCTTTAGATGAGGATAACAAAGTAGAGATTGTGCTGATGCCAATCTCAATCTCAGTTCGGGCTAAGAATAACGAATCCGCCATTTGAATTAACAGTAAGTTTGTATCACTTATATATTAATATACACAATACAATGCAATGTTTTAAGTATAATTTAGAATATGAGTGAAGTGACCTGTGTATCGTAGCGTAAAACTTAGGCTACAATTAGGTTAGTACATTTCAAATCGTTTAGGCTATGTGATCTCTTGTGATTTAAAATGCTATAATTATTCTGAGCGAGTTGGAATGTATGGATGCAGCAACAACAATCTGATGCAATTTGACTGAGAGAGGTGGAGTGGGTGCATATGAGTGAGTCATCCCCTTTTGTGAGAGAGAGAGAGAGAGAGATGAGAGAGAGAGAGACGAGAGAGAGAGAGACAGAGAAGAGAGAGAGAGAGAGAGAGAGAATTTGATCATATCAAGCCAAAATACAAGAAAGTATAAAATAATACTGTAATACCAACAATTTGACTCATTCTCTGTTTTACAAGCAGGGTTAACCCTCGTTCATAAAATTGCCGCCCCCACAAAAATGGGAGTTCCTCGTTGGATGAGTGGGTTACATGCTCACCTACCAATTCAGTAGTCGCGAGTTTGATTCTTCACTATGCCAACATGGAATCAGAGGAATTTATTTACGGTGATTAGAAATCAATTTCTTGATATACTTTATTGTGATTCAGTTCCCATAATAAGCTGTAGGCCTCATTGCTAATAACTAAGATATACTAAACTTTTTTTCTCACAAAAATGGAAATGCAAATGGCTGCTCACATAGCATAATTCTCTCATTTTGTCTTTCCTGTATCATTCCCTTTCTGCTACCAAATGTCTTGTCATTCTAGGTTGCTGAGAGAGGGCCACTGCAAAGATTGCAAATATGTAGTAATCTGAAGCAATGGCCATATTGGGCCCAAAGGTGATCCAGCCTCCCAGGCTTGGCTGCGTGAACTTGGTTCACTCTCAGATGTGTTCTGGCCTTACTGATGAGCGGACTTCTATTCTTCCACTTTCCCATATTCTAAGGACTGCCATCTCATTCAGTGAGCCACATGCCTCCAGGATTGTTCCTTTGGACTCCTACGGAAAGCCTAAGACGAACTCAAGTATTTTGGCAGCCTGTTTTTCTTCCTACTGAAATATTCCTCAGCTTTTAACGAACCTCTCCAAATAAGTCCCGTGGTTCACCATGTGTATGAATTTCTCTCTTTCCACTCATCTCACTAAACCCTCCTTTTATTCTCTAGTACATCCTTTTCTCAGCCCATCATTTGCATGCTAGTTAATTCAGATTTGTGAACAGTGCAATATAAGTGAGTCCTGATTAGGTGTGCCACTTGTGGGCACATTGGCAGTTAGTGAATCCTTATTATTTCAATTGTATTTGTATGGTATTGGGGGTTCAATTCTCGCCAATCATATCATTAATTCAACACTTCTCTCTTTCAGAGGGCTGCTTCTAATGCATGATGAAGGCCATCTCAGCTTGTACCTAATTACTCATTTGTAAACTCAATTTGTAAACTATTGTTCTTAATTGTTAAGTAAATGTATTAATTGTTAACCAAGTACATAATTATGCCTTGCAGTAACATGACGAAAAGAGTACCTATGGTTAGTAGTCATATTTTCATTTTCCTCTCAGTTTTTTTTTGTTTACTGTCAGCAATATTGCAACAGCTGGGAAATATACTACATCCATAAGCCTACAAGAATAAAAATTTCTTGGCAAAAAGTATCTCTAGGTCCCTTTTGTGGATTTTCTCAAGCCTAAATATGTCACCTCATTCTTATATATAGTTGTTTTGTGAACTTTTCTGATGGTTAGTCCACTGCCTTCATTTAATTTAATAACTAACACATTCAGTCGTTTCACTTACTCCCTTGTCTATCAGTTCTCTTTAATTTTTCTAAGCGTTGCTTACAAGATCAATTGCTATATATATATAAGTGAGCTTTGAAGACAATGATCTGTCAATAATATCTACAACTGAGTTATTCCTACAAGTATGTAATATCTTAAATTTAACTGAAATCTTCAAGGAAAATAAGCTTTTCTTGGACTGCTCATTTCCCTTTTAATTTCTACAGCCATAAATTTCCTGAAACCTTGTTCTTCCCTCAGGCAAAGGAATTAAGGTTGGTGTTTGATAAGGATGCCATCAAATGCTTCTTAAGCTGCATATATTCTCTTTTTATGTGGTTAAAAAAGACTGTGAGATTAAAAAAAAAGGCCCCACATCACCAACATTGTCTCATGTTACTGACATCCTGAAATTATCTTATGATGCAAATGATTAATTATATCACATTATGTTCCTGCCACTGGTAATCGTGTAGTCTTTATGTTATCTGTTATCTGACTTGACTGGCTTGGTCCAACTTGAATGAATCTAGATTTTCCTTGACTTGATTAGTAACTAGGGTTAACTTGATCCAAACTGAGTCTTTCCTGATAAGGCTCAACCTCACTGGGTCTGCAAATACTGAAATGCCTTTAAAATACCCTATAACTGAATAGCTGAAACACCAAAAAATCCCCTCTAAAATGCTTATAAATACCTACTTTGATAGTTCAAACAACAAAGACCCACTCTAAAATATTTATAACTGCCTATTTTAATAGTTCAAAAACTAAAGTACCATCCTAAAACATTTAGTCATGAAAATAATATGAATATACAGTTAATTGCTAATATATCTACATTATTCTACAAATAATGTAGATATATTAGATATATGTTCAACAGAAAAATCCACAAACAACTGAAGCCTTGAATAATAAACCACGATTAAGCAGGGGTCAACTGTATTAAAATAAATTTTCATAATACAGAATGAATGTTATATGCCTTAAAAAATGGAAAGCCCCAGATATCAGTTTTATCAGTAGCCAGTGTAATGACCAGAGGGAGTTGGCCAGTCAAAATGAAGAACAGAAGACAACTTGCCGTCTAGAGTGCACAGTTTTTGTAAACAGTTTGCATAGCAGGACTCAAGGATATAAAAAGATGAATTGTTTACTAGGTGAACTGCATGCTAAGAACATGCACAATATGTGTTAGAACAGTACAATACTTGGTAAATCTGTATAGTACTTGGTAAATCTGTCTTCTTGATGCCATTTGTATGCAAATGGCATCAAGGAGTGTTTTGTTACACAAAGACACTAGGATTTCAACTTCAGAGTAAGGCACCACACATTTTATAAATAGATACTGTTTTGAGCAGGGATCTATCTGCTCAATCAGGAATAAGGGTAATAAGTAAAATTAACAGGTTAAATATATCAAATGAAATTACAATATGCATACATTCTTATTGTATGATCTGAAACAATATCATCAAAATCCAAACAAGGTTAAAATAAAAGAACTTTAAATTTTCAGTACCTAAAGATGCACCAGAGGTTGTAGCCTTGTGCGGTGGTTGAGGGGGTGATATCTCAGGTCGTGAAAGACAGGTGAGAAGTGTGTTTGTACATTCAAGAAGGAATAAAACTGGAACCTCAAGTGCTTTTTTGTCCTCAGGATGTCTGTAAAAAGAGATCTAGTTATACATTCTTTTTCATGAACACACAGTTGAGTTTACATATATTAGTACTTTACCATAACACTTACTTATATACGTATTTCTTAAATATACCAAGTTATCCAGAACAAATGATACCTAAAATTTCAGCGATATTCCATACTGTACCTGAGTTGGTTGACAATTACTGTATCTTCTCACCTAATACTGAAGAATATAGAGGATTTGAAGATACATTCATTACTATTGGAAAACAGTTGTTGGGAAATAATACTCTTCAACTGAAGTCAATAACGCAGTCATCATTGCATATAGATAAATAAATTGCCGACAGTGTGACGTCTTAACATGAAAATGTGTGGTAGACTCCCTCACTTTCTATAATGGAACACAGGCAATTTCCTTTTTGATTGGTAATGATATCAGCCAAAGAAGGTTTCTGCTAATCATATCTCTAATAATAAGAAAGGGACATGGTATTAGTTGAATACAGGATTTAAATTTACCAGTGGGGAAGACTTCACTTGGTGGTAGAGAGATGGAGCATGCTGTATATTGTCGTTTAAATGGATCTGCAGTGCTATCACTTGCAGTGTAAACGCGATATTAATAAGAATTTGTGGGGTTTCATTATGAATATATAAAACTATACTCTCATGGGCTCAAACTTATACTATTACCAATTACAGTCTCCTGGAAAGCTATGCATACAGGTGACATTTTGATAAGAGGTACTCTAGTTCTTTCTATTTAACTCTTAGATTTTGAGGCTGGTAAACTAGAACTTTAAGTGCTTTTACTTGCTCCAGCTTTTCTCCAGGAGGAGATTCATTATTTAAGATTGATTTCCACTTCAAGGTTGACAATGGTGCTGTTTCCATGGAGGAACCTGCCACAGGTGGCACAGCCTTCCCGGTATCATGGGTGTTGGCACCTCTGACTGAATCTTTATCAAGGTAATTTAAAGCTCAGGAGCACCTGACATAACTGATGCTGCTATAAAAGAGTTGGAAGAGTCAAACGCAATTGATGCACCCTCTGAAGTGTAAGGAGCACCAACCACAGCTAGTGCAGGCTCCAGAGAGAGATAGAAGCACCAGATACAGCTAATACAAAGAGGCAGAAATACCAGCTAGAGCTGGTGCAGCCTCCAAAGAGACAGACATATGAGGAATACCTGGTGCAGGCTCCACATTGGTGAGAGTTCCAGGCATATCTGGCATGGCCTCTGAAGGGGCAGGATTGCCAGAGAAAACTGGTGCAGCCTCCGAAGAGGCAAGAACACTAGAAATTACTGGTGCACCTCCAAAGAATCAAAAGTCCAGGTCACCATTGATGTTTTCTGTACATTACGAAAGGAAGCACTTCAGGTAGCACTTACATTTCTTCAGTTAGCAGCAATACTAGAAAAGTATTCTTGGCTATTTAGCCTCTGCAAATGTGATACATTCAGTTACTTTTAATATGTCTATTTTTCTATGGTGTACATATCACAATTTTGTGAAGAGGGTAGATAATTACCTCCACAATTTTGGTTCTTTATAACTTACATCATGCTCTGATTTACTACATTTCATACATGTGGCAGGCTTGCCTTGTATCTTCTGCCTATAAGATCCTAAGCTATGACCTTATTTTCTATAATAAAAACATCTTGGTCTTGGGAATTGATGCTTAACCTTAAAACATAAGCATGAATAAGGTCTCAGCCGCAACATTTTAAAATGTCTCTGTACACATTAAAATGACATGATTAGAATCTTCCAGATTAAAGGTCAAATACTTATCATGAGAAATTATTTCAAATATCCCTGGTCCTATTTCACATAAATTTCTGGCGAATTTCCCTTTGCTCGGTGCTGGAGCATAAGGTTCCCATGCAATTACACAAGAAGGTTTCCCGGCCATGTCCATGCATCACTTTGCAATTTTTGGAAGCATTACAATATTTTCCAGTATTTCAAGAATATTACAGCTGCTTGAGAAGTGACAGTGAGCTGCATGAACAGCATTTGGAAAAAGTGTTTAAAACATTTTGTTTACTAATTTGTAGGATTTGAGAGCAAAGTGTCATAAGAGACAAAATAGTGAAATTAGCAAAAATAATTTAGAATTAGAATATGAAGTGGAAGATGTAAAAAGAGTTACTGAACTGTGAAACACAAGAAGGATTTAACAGAGTGTAGCTCTCACATGCCAGGAAAAGGCTTTGTGATCACCACCTGAGATTGGGAAGATACGTACACTGTCTGTGGAACTGCAAGAGGTCTCTGGCAAACAGGCTGACCTGACTCCACCGTTCGTACGAGTGATAATAAATACTGATGCCTCCATGACAGGTTGGGGAGGCCATTGGGAAGATTGTCAGTTAAGGGGAAGATGATCACTTGGGGCAATTGGCATATTTTCATCTAAAAAAATTGAAACCTCCAAAAGGGACTCACAATTTGTTGGTCCTAGACAATATGACTACAATGTCTTATATAAAGAGATTTGGCTCATGCTCAGCTCCTCTCAAGTCAGTAATTGGCAACATACTTCCACAGTTCAGAAGTGGACAAGTTTGCCGCAAGCAAGAACCATCAACTTCCAGTGTGTGTCTCTCTGAACCTGGACATTCAGGCAATAGCAAGAGATACATTCCTACAAGACTGGAACAAATGGAGGATGATACATATATGTACCTTTCCCTTCATTGTCCAACATTTCGAAAGTTTTGAACAATTTACTAGCTTTCTACAAAATTGCTTGCCAGTAGCACTAAATTAGCTAAACAGTCATTGATTCCTTAATTCAACAACAGGCCGAAAAAAAAAAAAAAAAAAAAGATTCCACTGCTGTCCATTGTTCTATCCCAGAAGGAGGGGGAAATCATCATGTATCTTCCTTTCTGAGCTGTGGGTGTCACATGGAGTTTTAATCTGCTGTGAAAATTAATTGCCTAATATTACTATGGAGGACTTACGGAGTTCCATTTGACAACGTCTGTGAGAGAGAGAGAGAGAGAGAGAGAGAGAGAGAGAGAGAGAGAGAGAGAGAGAGAGAGAGAGAGAGAGGGTAATTGGTGGTTGGATGGTTAACGACTGTATTGGCTGTTGGTGAGTTCTGGGTTCGTCTGCTGGTCCTGTTAGTAGTCAGAGTTCTGTGTTTTTGGTTAGTTTGTGTCAGTCTTTGGTAAGAAGCTGTGAGAGACAGTAGTGTTGGTAGTCTGGTGAAGCATTAAGATTCATTTGAATGTGTTTTGTTGATTTGATTTTAGTTATTGTTAAGTTTAGTGTTGTTTGCTTAGAGTTGTTGTGCCTATGCTGTTGTCTTTGTTGTTGTTGTGATTTCTTGGTGTTGTTAGTGGGTGTGTGTGTGTTGCCCTTTTTTTGTGTTTTTTTGTGTTGGTGGTTGGTTGTGCAGTGGTCTTTTTTTGTGTTTTATTGTGTTGTTGAGTTTTGTTATGTGTGAGTTTGTTGTTGTGTTCCTTGGTTGTTTGCTGTGTTGTTAGTTGTGGTTTGTGGTTGTGTTCCTTGGTTGTTTGCTGTGTTGTTGAGTTGTTGTTGTGGTCCTTGGTTGTTGTGTTGTAGTCCTTGGTTGTGTTGTTGTTGGGTTGTAGTCAGTTGTGTTGTTGTTGTTATTGGGTTGTCGGTTGTGGTTCTTGTTTGTTGTTGTTGGTATCTCTGTGACCTTGACCGGCGGACAGCACTGGATAGCCTGGAGAATCTGTAGTGGTTGGTAAGTACATGTGTTTTGTGTGTGTGTTTTTTTTTCTTTTTTTGTAGGTATAGGTCAATTGTCCTGTGTGTATGTTGTAGTGTAAAGCAGAAAGTGTGACTGGGGTGAGTTGAGCAGCTGCAGTGATTAGGTTTATGTGGGGGGGGGGGGGGGGTTTAGCCAGCTTGTTTATTTTTAGCTTGTGATCCAGCCACATTACTAGTTACCTAGTGCAAAACTATGGACTTCATTTATCCAACATACCAGTCCATATGGGAAATGTAGTTAGATTATCCCCACACTGAGAGCCCAGTTGAAATCTGTTAAAACAGTTTAACAATTTATCTTTTGAGATCTTGTAACTTGCTATTTCAACAATCAAGGTAGGATTGGTGGAACCCTTGACTTATGGTTTTAAATTCATTCTAAAATATAGAAATTATTAATTCCCTTCTCTAGTATTTTACACTACCACGGTCAGCTCCTGCAATGTTTCCCATTACTACTACCCAGTCCGTAAATTAGGTTTGTCAGTAAATTAAGTTTTTAGATTCCTGTCATCCCCTCAATTCATGTGTCTAATACAACTACAACTCATATGCTGCAAAAGGCAATCTTCTTGATTGCTTTGGCATCAGGAGCTCAGATTACTGTACTGGGCTCTCTTAGACAAGGAAATTTCACCACTAATACCCCTAATTATCATTTGCTGTTGTCTCCTGCTTTATAATTCCTGGCCAAGAATGAGGACCGTTTAAAAAGGAAAATCCCATTTTCTGATAAAGGAACTCCGTATTCATATAGTAAAATATTATGCTTGGTTCAAGCACTTAAGGTTTATCTAGATGTCACGGCAAACATCCCACATTGTCCTATTTTTCCTGCACCTTAGCACTAACAAACCACTCTCTTTACATAGGCTGAGAATTATTTTAGTGGACCTCATTAAAAAGCAGACCCTCACCCCTTTCCTAAGTTACATGACATCCAAAGGGTGAATGCATCGTAAACTTTCTTCGGAATGTTCCTTCAAAGAACTCTTCATGTGTACAGAATGGTTATTAGAGACAGTGTTCCTGAACTGGTGAAGGCGCAATAATTCTGCAGTCAGATCTGACTTAATTAGTAGAACCACAATGGATAATACATTTATAGGTTTGTATCTCCTGTTCTTTATTGAATTGAATATATAATTTAGGCCAAAGCCCAAGCACTGGGACCTATGAGGTCATTCAGTACTGAAACGTTAACCGACAGTAAAAGGTTTGAAAGGTGTAACAGGAGGAAAACATCGCAGTTGCACTATGACTCAATTGTTAAGAGAGGGTAGAAAGTAAGAAGAAAGAAATTATGAAAGAAGGTACAGTAAAAGGAATGAAAGGGGATGCAGCTAAGGGCCTAAGGAAAGCTGCAAAGAACCTTAAGTAATGCATACAGTACACTGCACGAAGTGCACTGACGGCATTACCCCCTATGGGGCTCCTGTTCTTTATTGCCAGATCCAAATTAGTATCTGGAATTAAGAATACTGTTGGTAACCTATGACTTTACCTTGAATACAAAATTCATGATGCACTATTGTCAGGAAAGTGGTGGTCATGCTCAGGTATTGCTGGGGAAGGCCCAACATATTTAGGCAAGCTACCTTCGAACCACAAACAATAATACAAAGTATATTGGTTTGTGTGTTGTTTCCTGTTCTTTATTGCCAAACCCTATGGGTATCTGGAATAAAGAAAATGGTTATAATCTGTGACTATACCTCAACCAAAAATTAATCTGGGTTGTTGGGATTTATTAGAAGCTAAACCATTTTGTCAACTGTCAATTTCTTTGTCAATTTCTTTTGAAAGCTCCTTTGAGGATGAACAGCAGCTGCACCATCAAAAAACTGGTTTTGACATAGGAAAATGCAATTTTTGGTAGCAGCTGTGAGTCCTCAAACAACACCCTTTTCCTTGATTAAGAGGCATAGGCATGTAATGAAGATGGCTGACGACTTATGTTGTTACCACATCTGTGCGACTAAGACATGAAGCCCAGGTAATCATTGTAGGACAGGAGATAGAGCCCTCCTGTCCTGATATCTTAATATTCTATCTCTGTGCCAACAAGCACTATTCTGGTCAAGACCAACTATAAGAGAATTCTTTGTAACTGGTTGGTCTGTCTTATGGTGTAACTCCATTGAGGATGAACAGCAGCTACCAAAAATAGGTTTTTCCTACGTCAAAACCAGTTATATATGTGAGGTATTTTAATTTAGACTTGCTATGTTAGCTTTCAGCATAAAATAACATGGTAAACTCATGGTTGGTAACTTTTTAAAATGCTTTAATCTCTAACAAAAAACTACCATATCATCAAAATTCCAACATTCAAAACATAACTGGGGGCATTACTGTAATAATACAGTGATAACAGTGCATTACACTAAACCCTCACCTGTTAGCATCTGTAAGTTTATCTGAAATCAAATTTATGACTGGGACTATTTCATCATATGCAGGAGCTATGTATTCTGGATCCTCATAATCATTCTCTTCGTTATCATTACTGTTGTCTTCTTTACATTTGTTACCCTTTTCACCCAATAGCTTCTCCTGTTCTTGACTTTCTTCATCTGGAAATAATGTTTTATTAGCATTTTCTACTCTTATAATCTGGTAATTTAAAGCTTAGTTGTCTTGTAATGGTAGATATACAACTAATAACATTTACCATGATCCTTCAAGCAGTTGAGTAAATTCAAACAAGTGCACATATTTTGATATTTCAAAAACTAAATAGTAAAATGAAAATGCCTAAATTAAAGCTAATATACACTAACATTCTTATTTAGATATTGCAAAAACTTCAATAATAGGTGGCTAATGTCTACAGCTATGTAAGCCTGATTGCACCTAGTTTGGATATTATATAAGTGAAGATGCCTGATTCTAGACTGGTCAATCTTAACAAGTTAAAATTACATTTTTATGATAAAATAAAGTTTTATATGTATATACTTACCAAGTAATTACATTGCTTACAGTTTCCCTCGCCCGAAGCTTACAAATTTTGTAAGTATTGGTGTAGGTCCTGTCCACTTTCAGGGTAAGAGCAGAACAACCTTCAACAAGGTGTTCAATTGTTTTCCGCCCTTCCCTTCCCATATGAGGGCCATTGAGGGAGGGTTTTGATTCATAATTACTAGTTAAGTATAATACAGGCAGTCCCCGGTTATCGGCAGACTCTGTTATCGGTGATCTGGTTTTATGGCACTTGTCTAGCACCATAAAATCGGTGATTTATGTCACCATAGTGCCATAAGGAGCTTTTTCTGGGCTCAGCTCGTGTCGGCCTATGAAAGTAATCCTTAACATCATTCTTTCTAGGTAAATTAGCCTAAAATTACCAGAGAAAAACAAAATTAAGAAAATGTCAGTAAAACTGACTCGCTCACTCTTAAAAAGAAGTGTCGGTATGATATGGGGCGAGTGTGGAACACTACCACGAGACAAACACCAATTAGAACTTCCCTATCAGAATCCCCCCAAGAGAGAGCCGATACCAACGGGCGATGCAGCCTCTCTAACTACTATCTACGAGGAGGACGCCACGGACAGCAGCGCCCCTAGCGGACATCCTTAATTTTTAGCACCAGCGACAAGTCGCCATTTTCTTGTGCTCGTGTTTTTTCTTGGGATTATCCGCTTTGATATCATGGAACGCTCTGCTATCGCCACGGCTAAGTTAAGTAACTCATAAGTAACATTTTACTGTAATTTTATCTTCCGGGTACCAGTATTTTCCTTTTTATAGGTCAATACGGTTCCTCGGTTGTCTCGTGGCGGCCATGCCGCCTCGTAAGAATTCCCGGTCCTCCATACTGGGACTTCTTATACATATGGATTACTTTTTTCACATTCATTGTTTACATCGAGTTTTAGCTAGTTCAGCCCTCCTACCATTCTCTTAGCTTGGTATTTAGGGCTATTATTATTATTTTCGGCCCAGCATCCCGGCTCTTGCTCTACATCGGCTATCGCTGGCTCCGAGTAGGCTTCTGTTTCTCGGAACAGTCTGCCTCCTCCTGGGCTTCTTTCTCTTTTACTAAAAGTGTCTCTTCCCCCTTTTCGATGTATGATTTTATTTAGGGTGTTAGGCTAGCCTATGGTGCTTGTTCCACATGTTGGTACACCTTGGTTCACGTGGCCCTACCACGGTTGTGTTTGCTCGCGGCCTAGGCCACTTGCGGTCACGTGTACTATAGCACCTTACCCTGCCCCTCCCCTCCCTCTCTGATGTAGGGAGGAGCTGGGGACCCCTTGGTTGTCATAACAACCTCATCGCCTTCTCTCACACTCTCGGAGGTGACCGGGGGGTTCCGCCAGCAGGGGGTTTAGGGCGACCACTATGAGGTACCGGTCTCCTGATGCGGGTAGTTGGTGAGGTGGGGAGGAGTAGGCCGATCCCTCCACCCCCTTTCCTCGCTCTACCCGCCGTGTTTCGCCGGGACCTCCTTCCCCCCCTCCCCATTACTCAGCCACCTCCCTTACGATTCGAAAGGAGCCTTCCGGCGCAGCCGGGGCCCCTTTAGTTATAGGATATTGGCTCCGCTAGTGGGCAGGGTGGGTGCTATGGATGGTCGATTGCTTGCCTACTATATCCTTATATCTCTCCCCCGCTACCGGAAGGGAGCTTACCCTTACCTACGCACTCTTCTAGTAGACGGGTGGAGAGAAGTTGTTTTAATGTTGTTATTTTGCTACTTTAAGGATATATATACCCTATTATAAGATATTTTACAATGATTGTGTATTATTATATTCATTTTATCAACCATCCCCGCCATTATCCGTCGTGGTTTCCATTTCCACCACTCCTAGTTGGTTGATTCGTGTGTCTCCGCCATTGGCGGGACCATAGCCTATCTTCCAACCTGGTTACCACACGTATTTTAGCGGGGCTCTGGTTTTATCTAACTTTATCGCTCCGGCACCAGCGGAGCATATGTTAGGCTGTAAGTGTTTACTCTGTACTCATGTACGTTTTCACTTACAGGCTACCAACTATGCCAGGTCCTCGCCCTGTAATGCGACGCTGTATGACCCCTGTGGACATGACGAGTGCAGGTCTCACGCCCCGTGTGCCACTTCGTACAACGAGTCGATCGTCTGGCACCCCGAGGCCTGCGCTATATGCTACGACCTGGTCGCTCAGCTGGGGGATGGGGTAAGTCCATTATGAGGTTACTTATGAATTTACTAACAACTTCTAGTTCGTAAGTTTGTTAACCCTGTCTGTAATTGGTAGCTAATCCAGCCTTTCTTTCAGGCTAGCGGTGTGAGGGAAGTCGCCCTCGCCACCCTGAAAGCGTGGGTGGGCGGCTTTGGGAAAAACGCCGCCAAGGGCCAGCCCTACATATTGGATAGGAAGCTGGCCATCCAGATCTTCCCTGCGGGCAAGTCGACGGGCTACGTCGACCCCTTGTCCGCCGCCCCCGTGATAGCCGCCATCCAGCAAGAACTCCAGCATTCGTTCGGGGTCGTAGCCTCCCAGGAGTCAGTTCCGGACGTCGCCGCCCTGGACCTGAATCTCGAGCCGATGGCGGTAGTAAGTGAGGATTTGTTGGTTGAGGTAGGTTTGTCGGGCGCACAAGGTCTTTCCTTGGGCGCTCCTGGATCTTCTCCTGTCCCTTCTTCTTCCGCCTCTTTCCAAGGCTTTCCGGGATCCGAGATCCCTAGCCGCACTGCCGCTCTCTCTGTACCTCCTAAGGAGAAGGGAAAGAGAGAACCGAAGGCCTTGTCTAAGACGACTTCTAGGAAGTCGTCTTCGTCTTCTTCGGCCAGGAAGTCATCAACTTCATACGCCGACGCGGTAAAGGCTAAACCGAGCTCTTCCCAGTCGAGGAGCTCCAGAGGCAAGGCTTCGAAGGAGAAGGCTCGCGCTACCTCCGAGTCGCTGCTTTCCCGCCTCGTATTTTCTTTTTCCCCCTCTCCGGCTATGCCGGCAGGGGTGCCAAGCACCAGCTCCTGCGTTCCCTCTCCTGTCTCACCAGGAATGATGGAGCAGGTAGGAGTGATGGTAGGTTCCCAAATTTCAGCTTTGGGAACACGTTTTGAGCAGATGTTCGCACAATTGTCGAGCACTCTGTCTCAAACTGGACAGACGGTTCAGGAACTCTCTAATAGAATGACGAAGAGAATGAGAATCGGGTAGCCGGGCTATCCCAGGCTCCTCCCCCAGTCTCTCCTGCTTCTAGCACGGGGATTCTCCAACTTCCGCCTTACGACTCCTTGCCAGCTTTCTCTATGGAGAATCCATGGAGGGTAGCGGCCTACGCTCCTTTTAAGGACGGGATGATTTCGATCCCGGAGTTTGGCACTCGAAGGATTGAGGACTTCGAGTTCTATCCTCCGGGTCTGTCACAGCCTTTCATCGGGTATGCTAGGCTGACACCAACGGCTCTTACGAGAGAGGACAAGATCTCGAAGGAGTCAGTCCTCTACAGTAGAGATCACGCCCAACGGGAATGGGTTCACTGCCTTGAGGACTGGGAGTGTACTAACACTAAACTCCAGGCCTATAAGAGCCCCTTCACTATTTTCGCGACGGAAGAGGAGGTCTCTCTTCCGTTCGCCACGAAATTGGTGGAGAAGGCTCTTCAGGCAGTCCTCAAGGATGAGCCCGTTCCACAGTTGAGAGAGTCGGAGTCTACTTCTCCACTCTTCCCCGCCTTCGGAGAGTTATGGGAAAACCTGCCAGTTACTTTCACGCTGGGTAAACTCAAGCCGGACTGCGCTATGGACCAGTTCGGTGAGAAGTTACCTAGGCTGCCGGATTCCCTAATCCAGGCAGAGTTCGATGCGCGAACTAGGTTTGGCAGGTCCCTTAACTCTCTTATCGTAACGGAAATGGCTGCCCTTTCATACGCTAACGAACCACTGTTCAAGATCATGGCGAAATCGCAGTTTCACACGGTTCTGTTAGACGCTTTTGACTTCTTCCAAGCCAGGAGGAACTGTCGGAAGCATGTTCTTCAGGAGTGCACTATCAGGCACGAGCCTAATAGACTCTTGGCTGCGAGCATGTGGGGAGCGGATCTCTTCCCAGAGTCCGCAGTGAACGAAGTCCACCACGAAGCTGCTAGACTCAACCAGAGCCTTAGAGCTAGGTGGGGTATTTCCTCTAAGAGGAAACAGGAATCCGTTCCCACTGCTGGCAAGAAACCAAAGAAGGCTGGTAAGAGGTTCCAGCCATATAAAAAACTCCAGCATCAGCAGCAGTTTGTGCAGGCAGTCCCAGTTACCCAACAGGGACAACCTGCTACATCTAAGCAAACCCAGCCTTTCCTCCTGGTGCCCCAGCAATCGCAACCTTCGACTTCCTACGCTATCTCGCCTGCCTTTAACCCTGCTTACGAGGCTCAAGGCTACTCTCAACCGAGGGGTAGGGCGAGAGGTTACTTTCGTCACCGTGGCGCAGGAAGGGGCACAAGGAGTAAGCAGTTCAGAGGAGGGCGTGGTGGCCAACCCGCCCATCAGCAATGAGGCTCCCCAGGTAGGAGGGAGGCTGTTCCTATTCCGCCACAGGTGGGGGTTCAGCAGTTGGGCACAGAGTATAGTGTCCAAAGGATTAGGCTGGAGTTGGATCCAAGATCCTCCTCCAATCAAATCATTTCATCAGATACCGTCAAAGGAATTGATAGATTACGCGGAAGAACTCCTTCAGAAAGGAGCTATTGCGAGAGTCAAGCATCTAAAATTTCAAGGTCGCTTATTCAGCGTGCCAAAGAAAGGCTCAACAAAAAGAAGGGTAATCTTAGACTTGTCAAAGCTAAACTCTTTCATTCGCTGCGACAAGTTCAAGATGCTTACCCTTTCACAAGTAAGGACCTTACTTCCGCGTGGAGCCGTCACATGCTCCATCGATCTTACAGACGCATACTATCATATCCCTATAGCCAGGCACTTCCGCCCATTCCTAGGATTCAGGCTAGGAAATCAGACATTCTCATTCAAAGTGATGCCCTTCGGTCTGAATGTAGCCCCCAGGGTATTCACAAAGATAGCAGAAGTGGTTGTACAACAATTGAGAGCTCAGGGAATCATGGTAGCGGCATACCTCGACGATTGGTTGATCTGGGCACCAACAGTCGAGGAATGTCTCAAAGCTACCAAAAAGGTAGTTCACTTTCTGGAACATCTGGGGTTCCAGATAAACAAAACGAAATCCAGACTTATTCCGGAATCTCGTTTTCAGTGGCTAGGAATCCAATGGGATTTGTCCTCCCACAATCTATCAATTCCAGTGGTCAAACGGAAGGAAATAGCAAAATCTGTCAGGCAATTTCTCAAATGCAAACAAACGTCAAGAAGAAACCAGGAGAGAATCCTAGGGTCTCTTCAGTTTGCTTCGGTACAGATATCCTTCTGAAAGCAAGGCTGAAAGATATAAATCGAATTTGGCGGTCAAAAGCAAACTCCAAATATCGAGACAAGTTGTCAGTAATTCCACAGATCCTCCGCAACCAACTACGGCCTTGGTCAAAAGTAAAGAACTTAGCCAAGAAAGTACCCCTTCAATATCCCCTCCCAGTGTTAACCATTCACACAGATGCATCCCTGTCCGGGTGGGGGGGATACTCTCAGTTCAAACAGGTTCAGGGGACTTGGTCAGTTCAATTTCGCCAGCTCCACATAAACGTGTTGGAAGCAATGGCAGTATTTCTTACTCTGAAGAGACTGCTTCCCCCGAAGAAGTCTCATCTAAGGCTAGTTTTGGACAGTGCAGTGGTAGTTCATTGCATCAACAGAGGAGGGTCCAAATCCAAGCATGTGAACCATGTCATGATAGCCATCTTCGCATTAGCAAGCAAACACAAATGGCATCTGTCTGCCACTCACCTGGCAGGAGTAAGAAATGTGATAGCAGACGCTCTGTCCCGGTCAGTTCCTCTGGAATCAGAGTGGTCTCTGGACGTCGGGTCATTCCAGTGGGTAAGCCGAAGGGTCCCAGGTCTCCAAGTGGATCTCTTCGCCTCACAAGCGAACCACAAGCTCCCTTGCTATGTGGCCCCCAACCTGGACCCTCTGGCTTATGCCACGGACGCCCTGTCGTTGGATTGGAATCAGTGGAGGAGAATTTATGTTTTTCCTCCAGTGAATCTTCTCTTGAAAGTCCTAGACAAACTAAGGTCTTTCAAAGGGATAGTAGCTCTGATTGCACCGGACTGGCCCAAGAGCAACTGGTATCCTCTTCTTTTGGAGTTGGGTCTCCGACCTCAACGGATCCCCAATCCCAAACTATCACAATCAGTACAAATGAGGACTGTGTTCGCTTCCTCAGGAACTCTCCAGACCCTAACTTTATGGACTTCATGAAGTTTGCGGCTAATAAAGATGCTGACATTGATCCACAGAATATTCTCTTCCTAGAATCAGATAAGAGAGAGTCAACCATTAGACAATATGACTCAGCTGTTAAAAAATTAGCATCTTTCTTGAGAGAATCGAACACTACAACCATGACAGTTAATTTGGCTATATCCTTTTTCAGATCCTTATTTGAAAAAGGTTTAGCAGCTAGCACGATTACCACTCATAAGTCGGCTTTGAAGAAAATCTTTCAAGTAGGTTTTCAGATAGATTTGACTGAATCTTATTTCACATCTATCCCTAAAGCCTGTGCTAGACTTAGACCTTCTCAGAGGCCTACTACAGTTTCATGGTTCTTAAATGATGTCCTCAAACTAGCTTCAGATACTGACAACTCATCTTGTACATTCATAATGCTCCTGAGGAAGACATTATTCTTATTAAGCCTAGCCTCAGGAGCTAGAATTTCAGAACTGTCGGCTCTATCCAGGGATGCGGGTCATGTGGAATTCCTCCCATCAGGAGAAGTTCTACTTGCTCCGGATCGTAGCTTTTTAGCCAAAAATGAAGATCCTCTTGCAAGGTGGGCTCCTTGGAAGGTTATCCCACTTCCTCAGGATCCTTCTCTCTGCCCAGTATCAACTCTTAGAGCCTTTCTTTCTCGTACTTCTTCTAGATCCTCGGGTGCTCTCTTCATGAGAGAAAAAGGTGGTACTTTATCAGTTAAAGGCATTAGACAGCAAATCCTTTACTTCATTAAACAAGCCAACCCTGAGTCATTCCCAAAAGCACATGATATCAGGGGAGTAGCCACCTCAATTAATTATTTCCAACATATGAACTTTGAGGATCTTAGAAAGTATACTGGATGGAAATCCCCGACAGTCTTTAAACGGCATTATTTAAAGTCCTTGAATCTTTAAAGTTTCAGCAGTAGCAGCGGGAAACATAGTTTCCCCTGATACTGCTTTTAGTAGTTGTAATTTTGATCCAGGTCTCCTTTCTACCTACTTCAACCAACATGCCTCAACCTATCGTCAGGCTACTCAACATCATAGCCTTAGCCGTTGTGTCTTTTAGTGGTTTGTCCCTTATTTTTTTGCTAGGGACAACCACCCTTGTACTGAAATGTACTTCAGTGTTCCTACCCTTATTTTTATGCTAGGGTAGGCCACAATATGTTTGTATTAATTCTCCAATTGGGTTTGTGATAAGCTTCAGTCACAATGTGTTTGTATATATTTGAACTAATTGTATTAATTGTATTAATGATGGATTTGAGTGTACCTACCCTTATTTTTATGCTAGGGTAGGACACATGTATGTATATATTTGTAATTATATATTCTGATTAAGTAAATCCAAATTTCCTTATTTTACATGCATATTTATAATTTTATTATCTACCATTTAAGTACTTTAAGTTTACTAACATTCTGTTATTGATTATTGTAATAAGTTAGTTTAAGTGCTTAATTTGTATGCTGTATTTGATTTACTTATATTATATCCATCATTTTAATCTGTTTTTCATTATTTCCTTTTCCATCTTGTCTGTTTCTCTGGTACTCTTTCATAGGCCGACACGAGCTGAGCCCAGAAAAGGGATTTTGACGAAGGAAAAATCTATTTCTGGGTGATTGGCTCGTGTCGCCCTATGAAACCCATCCCTTGTTTATGGTTTGTTTTCCCCCCCTTGCAGGACAAGATGTATTTATGTTTTAATTAAGGATGACCGCTAGGGGCGCTGCTGTCCGTGGCGTCCTCTAGTAGTAGTAGTAGAGGCTGCATCGCCCGTTGGTATCGGCTCTCTCTTGGGGGGATTCTGATAGGGAAGTTCTAATTGGTGTTTGTCTCGTGGTAGTGTTCCACACTCGCCCTATATCATACCGACACTTCTTTTAAGAGTGAGCGAGTCAGTTTTACTGACATTTTCTTAATTTTGTTTTTCTCTGGTAATTTTAGGCTAATTTACCTAGAAAGAATGATGTTAAGGATTACTTTCATAGGGCGACACGAGCCAATCACCCAGAAATAGATTTTTCCTTCGTCAAAATCCCTTACATCAGCACCATAAATCCCTGAGTTTCAATTAATGGCGGTTTTTGCTTATCTGCAGACTCCTGGGAACGGAACCCCTGCCGATAACCAAGGACTGCCTGTATATATAAAACTTTATCATAAAAAATGTAATTTTCATATATTTGTAATGTACCAAGTAATTACAATGCTGAATCTTAAATTGACATGGAAGTGGGATATGTCGATATTTCTTCTCAAAACATTATTTATGATAATGAGCTAGAGAATAAAGTTAATAATAAGTATTGGTACAATGCTTGTTGTTCCTTACCTGGTAAGATAGCTGCTACAGTTACTGACTCTGGTCAGCGCTCATCTTAACCATGTAAGGTGTGGCTAATTGGCCAGACACTCCTCTAAAACAGTGGGCTTTGCAGCAAAGGGATGGACCTGGTGACTAACAAAGCATACAAGTATAGTCAGTTGCCCTGGGCATAGAACTGACAAACTAAACGAACATCAGCTATGTACACCATAAAATTAAAAAACCACCCAACCATTAAAACTAAGACTGAAGGGCACTCCAGGCACAGAGTATCCCCTTTCAACTCAACATCTGAGTTAAAGGCGAAGAGAATAGATACAAAGAAAGGCTTCCTATGCTTCCTTCCCCAATACCCTGCCAGCCACAGACAACGGCCCGAAAGCAATACAATTACTATTGGACAAATGGGTCACAAAGACCAACCTACACTTCCAATAAATAGCTTGAATAATTGATGATAGGTATAGGATGTGTCTGAAGGCCAACAATGTGGCAATCACTCTGATCTTGTGAGCCTTGGCTCTGAGGAACGTTCAGACCCTTCAGGAAAAATGCTAAGTAATTTTTTGACATGGTACAGGGAGGGGTCCTAACTGAGCATCATAAATGATTTGTAGGGCCTCAAATTTTCTCCATTCTGTGTATGTAAATAGTACCTCAGTACTCTCACTGGGCACAGAATTCTCTCCTCCTCATCTGGGTATAGTATTTCCATCAAACTCTTGATAGTAAATGAACAAGGCCAGAGTTTGGTTGGGTCTTCATTTTTAGCTAAAAAGCCCAGGATGAATGACCATATACAGCATCACCCTGTGAAAATCCAACTCTCGTCAGGTTCATGCAATTCACTGACCATTTTGGCTGTCACCAAAGCTACCAGATAAAGGTCTTCCTGGTAAGGTCCTGCAATGAAACAGAACAAAGGGGTTTGAACCGGGTTCCCGAGAGCCATTTCAGAACTACATCCAAATTCCAAGAGACTGTATTCAACCACTTGGATTTGGAGGTATCAAGACACTGAACTCAACATTGCCCCCTATCCTTTAATCATAGAGGAGGAAAGGCCCCTAGATGTTCTTAAATACAGAAGTCCACCACAATGTCTTCTACAGAAATCTTAGATGAGATGTCGTGTCTTCTACTTCTAAATCTGTTCTCAAAAACCCTTTCTCTCTGAGGAGTTTTATGAGAGTCTGAATATTGTCAGGGTCAGTGGACAATCATTGAGGGAACCAGCTCAAGTGGGGCTGTCTGAGCAGACTTGTTCTCTGAGGTACAACCTTGGGAAGTCTGTCAGCAACGAGAGATCTGGAAACCATTCCTGTTGTGCCCAGAATGAGGCCACTAGTCATTGTGACATTCGTGTGATTTTGCAACTTGTTGAGCACCTTCCATATCAGCAGGATGATGAGAAGGCATAGAGATCTTTGTTTAACCAGTACTGCAACATGGCATCCATCGCCCATGCAAGAGGGTCTGGGACTGGCGAACAAAAAATAAAAATTGGGAGGTGATAATCCTTTGATGTCACAAACAGATCTGTAAGCTGTCTCCCCCACAGTTTCCATAGACCCTTGCACACCTGCGGATGAAGAGTCCATTCTGTGGGGAGTACCTGCCTGCGACGGCTCAACCAGTCCACTAGGATGTTGAGTCTGCCCTGGATAAAATGAGTTACCAACTTGGTTTGGTTGTAGTCCATCCATAAAAGTAGAGTTCTCGCCCCTTCGTGAAGGGAAAACAAATGCGTCCCCCTTGTTTCTTTACATGTGTCAAGGCCGATGTGTTGTTGGAATGTATGGTAACAACTTGACTGTGGACTAATAACGCAAAATGTTGTAGGCTCAGTTGAATAACTGTCATCTCTTTGAGGTTGATGTGGCAATACCTCTGTTCCTTGGACCACATATTGCAGACACTTCTTGGTCTAAGAGTGCTCCCCAACCTACATCTGATGTGTCTGCATAAAAGTCTAGCTTGGGGTTCAATGGTGAAAAGACTTCCCTTCTGAAAGCATGTCTTCTAAATTCCATCATAGGATATCCATTATTTTTTGCGATATTGGAAAGGCAAATGTGTCCAGATGAGTTTTCCTGTCCCAGCTGACTTGTAAGTAAAACTGAAGATTTCTCATATGGAGCCTTCATAGGTGAACAAACTGCTCCATCGAGGCTAAAGTTCCAAGCGGGTTTGACGGGCGAGAAACTTTTTCAGGCATGACTAATTCTCTTGTGGGATGGAGAAACCTGAAAACTCTGAGAGTTTATTGACATCCCCAAATATTGAATTGTCTGAGATGGAACCCACTAGGACTTCTGGAAGTTGGCCAGCATGCCTAGCTCCTGTGCTAGTTGAAGCATCTTCACAATGTCCTCCATACATCTCTTCTCTGATGATGAATTAAAGAGCCAATTATCTAAAACGAGGGAGACATTTATTCCCACCAGATGTAGCCACTTAGTGAGCAGAGTAAGGAATTACGTAAAAACTTGCGGAGCGGTTGAAAGCATAATGCTCGAAACTGGTACATTTTGTCATGAAACACAAATCTCTATCCCCTGATACTTTGGGAGCTACAAACAGACAGTTGTAAAAACTGTCAAACTTGATATCTTGGACTTAATGATGGCTTTCTCCTCAAGGAGGGATGCTACCTTGTTCGACAGTGGCAAAAACCTCTTGGAGCCTACTGAGTAACCGGTCAGCAAAAAGGGCTTGTTGACCAATGGGGGCCTTCTCTCTGAATGGAATGGAGTAACTTTGCCTCAGCACTAACACAATCCATATCTCCACTCTCCTTTCACTCCATTTCTTCCAGTAATGCAGGATCCTGGCCCCTACAGGCCCATGAAGGACATGATCCTCACTTCCGAATTGAAGGATTGGACGAGGATTTCTTAAAAGATCGTGCTGAGAATCGCAGGTTCGTCCTAGGTCTGGACTGGGATCTGGTTCTGCTACCTCAAAAAGGCAATGGCTGAAAGGGAGAAACAGTCCCAGTCCCTGGGTTGTCTAGATGATCGCGCTAGAGGGTCTTGTGAGCTTTTCTTCTGAGGCTCTGATGAAATGTCACTAACTGTAGACTTAGGGAAGAGGTGCTGATGATCGAGAGGAGAATATAAAAGGGCAGACTTCTGTGAAGCCGTGATGATATTTGTAGTAAAAGAGCACCAGAGCTTTCTCTTCTTTAACACTCCTAAGGTGTAGAGAGAGGCTAACTCTTCAGCACCATCCCCGATGCCCTTGTTCGTGCATGAAAGGACATTCAGCCAATCTGTTGCAACGTCCTCAGGTAGCAAAGAATAATTCTTGATTTTCCGGGCTAAAGCACCAACCAACCAATCCAAGAAGATTATTACTTTAAAAATCCTGAAAAGGCTCTTAAGAAGGTGGTTGATCTCTGTAGGGGAGAACATTACCTTGGCAACACTAAATGCTGATCTTCGAATCTTCGAGATGAGTCTATCAGATCTGAGAAGTCCCCCAGGGGGGAAGCAGCCACTCCCAGAGAGGGACCTTCCCTAGTGTCATATACATACTGAATACCTCCATCGCACAAGGTGTGAGGGATGATAACTAAAAGACTTCACAAATGAACTTCAGTTGAGATCCGGCAAAAAACAATTGAACACCTCGCTGAAGTTGTTTCTCTCTTACAATAAAAGTGGGTGGGGTGTAGTTAGCCTACACCAACACTAGCGCCACTGCGATTTTCACAATTTTTAAGCTGCTGGCGAGTGAGACTGTAAGCAATGTAATTAGTACATACTTGGTAAGTTACATATAGTATAAAATTTTTAATTTTCTCGTTGTATTATCAGTAACAGTGTACTGTAGTATGCCAAAATTAGCTTAATAAAAATCAAACACTGTAATTAACAGTGTACTATATATTTAAAACAATACTGAAATACAGATGCTTGTAATAATAAAACACTTAAAAGAAGACCAAAATGGGAAAACTAAATTTTGTTAAAAATCTTTTAATAAAATTGTGGCAATTGTATCTGCAAGGAACAAACTATAATTCAAAAGTTACTTTTTATAATCCTACAATAACATAACAAAGAGACTGATGAGAATCCATTTCAAAAGATGTCTTTTGATCAACAAACTATACAACCCTTTTAACCTTAGCTCGTGTACATGTTGGTTTGTCTATTACCACTGAATTTCCAGTGATATCAACCAATATTACTACCAGCATCTATATCAGTGGTACTCCACAGCCAACTTATACAAATTTACTGAAAACATAACCAAACACGTTTTCACATCAAGATAGGTGGCAGAGATATGTTATTGAGCATGTGCCTATCATTTTTAATTTAAACATCAAAATAAAATATACGTTACTTAGCTGTTTAACAAAATGTGCAATAGCCTGAGAAGCAGCTGACTGTGCTGCTGTTCGTAGAGCAGTTCCACCCCTACCATATGCTAAACCACAAACACCAACCACTTGTGTCACAATCTGACCTGATAGTGTCATACCAGTGATGCAACTCATGGTTAACAAGACCTGGAAAATCACTGCCAGTCAATATAGAGTCATATTATCAAGCTCTCATCTTGTCTGTCTTAATAAAGCATGGAGTGATTTTTATGAATCAACACCAGATATGCAATGGAAACTACATGATGTTTTGCTTCCATCTGTTGATAGAAGTAGAGTATTCTTATGTCCCCACACAACAAAATATGGCTTAATATATACATCTGGGGGATCAAGGATCAATTCAGCAAGGCGCAACAAGTGTAGCAAAAAATTCATTCTTATGATTCCAAAAAGTTCCCTATCACAGAGGCAAACTCAACATGGATACCAAAATTTCCAGAGCCTTGACATACAGGTATTTGATTTTGCTGTGGCTCAAACTCTAATTTGCATTTAGTCACTTCATTTCTTTTTATTTTATTTTAAAGCAAACACCTTTAGGAAAATCATTGAGAATATATTTTTTTATAATAAAATGAGATTTTATGTATGTACTTACCAAGTAATTACAGTAGTACCTCAGACTTCGAACTTAATCTGTTCCAGTAGGCTGTTCGAAATACGATTTGTTCGAAATATGAAACAAATATCTCCAGTAGAAGTAAATGGAATCAGGATCATTTGTTCCAGCCAACCCAAAAAGCCCCCTTTTCACATTTTTCTATTATTAATGTGATTGTGAGGTCTTTACATGTTCAAAATATAAATTAAGAATGTAAAGTAATAAAACTACATTATATGAAGTAAAATTTTTGAAAAAATCTTGTTTCTGTGTACAATTTACGAACTGTTTGGTGAAAATGGTGCTGGGGGATGGAGGGATTAGATACTGGAAACCTTTGAGGAAACTGAAATGGTCGCAGTAGGCAAAGGTTGATAACAAAATCAGTTTTATTCACATTTTAAAGGATAATCAAAGGACTTGATAGTGTGTGTGTCCGACTGTCTGAGAGAGAGAGAGAGAGAGAGAGAGAGAGAAGAGATTGCGAGAGAGAGAGGAGAAAGAAGAGAGGAGAGAGAGAGAGAGAGAGTAATCAGCATGTATGATTGTTGACATGTTTACACTTGAATCTGAAGTGCATAAAAGAGATTAATTATGCCAAAATACATCAACTTACTGTTGGCGAATGGCAGAATTTAAAATAAACATGAGGGTTTTGCAAAAAAATAATAAGTAGATGATGCAAGAAAAGGAAAGAGTGATTGAATAGATTTTCACAAGGAAGCCATTTAAACAAACAATTGAAAGCATGCAGAAGCCGAACACAGTGCCATATGCAACTGAGTTAGTTACTTTTATAGTGATCGTAAAAAGCAATTGTCACTAGATAGGTATTTTACCATAACAAAAAGTGATCTGGGCAAGTCGAGTGTAAGTGGAAAAAACGAGTTAATAATCATCCCAGTTCAGCTGGTAAGTCAGTAGAAGCAGACGCCAGTCTTCCATCTCCTCTCCTCTCTATATTGTCTCACTCAGCGTACCGAACTGCGTGTGTGTGTGTGTGTGTGAAATGACATTTTTTTTTTATGTGAATTGGTACTGCTTTTATATTGAAATGTTTTATTTCTTTATTTATTTTGTCAAAAATGGTTATCATTAAACTATATACTACTGTAATGTAAATGAAAAAAAAACATATTACTACAAGTATAAACAAGATAACAGGTCAGTTCAAAGTGCGAGCATTTTTTCGACAAACGATATAAAATTTTCTCGAAAATTTCCTTCAAAAAATGGAAAGTTCGACATAAGAAATGTTTGATAAACAAGGTACCACTAGTGATAATTCTTTTGTCAAATGTTTCTCATGTCGAACATTACGTTTTTAGAATGAAATTTTTTGTATCGCTTGTCTTACAAATGCTTGTATGTACTTTGAACTGACTGATTATCTTGTTTATACTTGTATTTGACATCCTACTGCATCCTACAAGAAAAACTGTATTAACATGTTTTTTCATTTACAATATATAGTTTAATGATAACCATATTCAACAAAATAAATAAGAGAATAAAGCATTTCTATATGTATAAAATTTAGCATAAAAGATGTACAAAATCACGTCACTGTGGTGATGTCAAGCATACCTGACTCCAAACTGAATGAGGGAACGTTGATATGTTTTGGAGGAGAAAAAAAATTTAAAATATTACTGTATGTATGTAAAAGCAATAGCAATTCACATAAAAAAGGGAATTTCACAATAAAATTAACATAATAAAATATGAAAACAATCAAATGCAATAAACAAACAATTTAAAAGTTTTAATTGAGCCAGTGTTCAGTGTGATGAGTGAGACAGTATAGTTAAACCATATTCAGCAAAATGGTAAATGAAAGAACAAAGCGTTTTACTCTAAGATTTATCATAAACAATGAGCACAATCGTACGTCATTGAGGTGACGCACAGCTAACTTGAGATAGGAGGGAGTTTTTATATTTTTTAGAAATAATGAATGAAGGATTTTAAGCTATCATGCGTTGTCATATTGTTGAGGAGAGAAGAAGAGACAGAAAAGTCTTTACTACAATATGCATGTAAAAGCAGTACTAATTCACATAAAAAAATAAAATGTTATTTCACTATAAATTTAACATAACAATAAAACATGAAAATAAGCAAATGCAATACTACAGTAATAAAACATTAAAAAAAATCTTACTTGAGCCAGAGTTCAGTGTGTTGAGTGAGACTATAGAGAGAGGGAAGGGAAGACGGGGGTCTGCTTCCTACTGACTAACCAGCTGGGCTGGGATGATCATTCACCCGTTTCTTTCACTTACGCTTGATTTGCCCAAATCACTTCTTATTGTTACGGTAAAATACCTATCTAGTGACAATTGCATTTTAAGATTTTTTATCACTGTAAAAGTAACTTGGCTCTATAATAAACACACTGGCGTTGGGTTTAGCTTCTGCATGTCTTTGATTCCAGGCAGTCCCCGGTTATCAGTGGTGATTCCGTTCTCGGAGGGTGCTGATAAGCGAAAACTGCCATTATCCGAAACTCGTTGATTTATGGGGCCATAATGGCGCTTATGGTGCTGATAACCGGTTATCGTCACCATAAGCACCATTGTGGCACCTCTGTGAGGTATGTTATGGTGCCATAACTCATTATTGGCGCCAATAACTGGAACTCGGCCCATTATGGCACCATAAATCGCCAATTTTATGGCGCTAGACAAGTGCCATAAAACCGGATCGCCGATAACTGAGTCCGCCGATAACCCAGGACTGTCTGTATGTTTAAATGACTTCCTTGTGAAAAGTTATTTAATCTCTCTTTCCTTTACTTGCATTCTTTACTTACTACTTATTTGTTTGCAAAATCCTCATGTTTATTTTAAATTCTGCCGTTTGCCAACAGTAAGTTGATGTATTGTGGCATAATTAATCTCTTCAGGCACTTAAGATCTAAGTGTAAACATGTCAATAATCATACACGCTGATTACACTTCTCTCCTCTCTCTCTCTCTCTCTCTCTCTCTCTCTCTCTCTCTCTCTCTCTCAGACACAATCGGACATACACACTATTGATTCTTTTGATTATCCTATTAAAATATGAATAAAATTTATTTTTTTTATCACCCTTTGCCTACGGCACCATATCGGTTCCCTCAAAGGGTCCCGATCTCTCCTCCCTCCATCCCCCCACCGACCATGCGCTATTTTCACCAAATAGTTTGTAATCGTACATAAAATAAAATTTTACTTCTTATATCGTATTGTTTTACTACTTTCGACTCTTAATTTAACTTTTGAACACATTAATAATAGAAAAAAATGTGAAAAGGGGGACTCTTTGGGTTGGCTGGAACGAATTACCCTGATTCCCTTTATTTCTTATGGGGATATTTGTTTCATATTTCGAACAAATCGTATTTCAAACAGCCTTCTGGAACGGATTAA
The DNA here is from genome assembly GCF_015104395.2 of Macrobrachium nipponense. Lineage (NCBI taxonomy): Eukaryota > Metazoa > Arthropoda > Malacostraca > Decapoda > Palaemonidae > Macrobrachium > Macrobrachium nipponense. The sequence goes on along the minus strand of NC_087207.1, from coordinate 39,976,154 downwards.
GCTCGAAGTCTGAGGCACTACTGTATATAATTTATTTTATAACTAGTAGTATGATTTGATTGCGCCTGTTTTAGTGGCACAAGGAAATGAACAGAACTGTATTTCCAAACAGTAACTACATATATAGAAATTTATATAAAAAAATTTACAGGTACTATGTACAGTGTACTTGTAAAAAATGGAATGGACAGTTCAAAGTGCCAAGACTACACCTTTGCCTAAAAAAAAAACTTTTGGCAACTTTATATTAATAAAAGTAATTCATAAATCATTCTGTGCTTCCTTAATGACACCTCAAAAACTAAAACTTCCTTTCCTTTTCATAAATCTAAAATATTAACATCATACCTTTAGGAGCTCCACCTGCACATCTTCTGGATGAAGGGGCAGACTCTGGATAGAAGCAAGAAGCTGACATGGCAACCAGGTTGTTTCATCATCTTCCTCATACCCACTATGAAACTGAGTATCTCGAAGTAACTGAAAAGTTAAAAGCAAATGTTTATAAAAGCCACTATGGCCTATCTTCCTTCATATTTCTTAAAAATCAACAGCTCTAAATCCGTTGTTTTTTTTATAAAATATCTCCTAAATCTGCAATTAAAAATTTGTTTTAAAAATACAATTCTATTCTAAGATAGGTTTTTTAAAAATAACATTCTATTTTTACTGGGGATAAATGTAAACTATAGTATCACATTTCTATGAAAAATTTGTAAATTTTGAAAAGATTCAGGGTCAGATTGCAGTGGGAAGGTCATATTATAAATGAAGAAGTGGAAAGATGGGATGGTTTGGACAAGAGATAAGAAGAAATTATGTTATAAGAGTGGGTTTTGAGACAAGGGTATGTAAAGCTTTACTGTTTATACATGGAGTGATGCAAGAAGTTAGAAAAAGAAATCACACATACAATATGCAAAGCTGTGATAAGATTTTGAAATAGCATAGAATAATTGATGTTTGCCGATAGTAATACAGTACCAAATACGTATACGTATTTTTGTAGGTATTTTTGGCAGACATAAAACTGGATAAAGGTAGGTAGAGAGATAAAGTGAGTCACAGATTAAATGAAGCAAGGAAGTTTGAAAGATTAGAAAGTTATCTGGAATGTCTATGATAGCCATAGTGAGAATGTAATAAAGAGACTGTTATTCCATCTCTTTTACGAAAGAAAAGTGGATGGTGATGCAAATGAAAACTAAAAGATTGAAGCTGCTGAAGTGAACTATTTGCATATTGCATGGCAAAAAAAGAAAGGAATAGGTGAGACAAGGAGATATATCAAGTGGTGAAAAGCTTAGCATATGTGAAATAGCAGATTACTGGAGAGAAAACAGGATGATAGGTTATTGGAAAGTATCCATAATTTGCAAGTATCAGTAAAGAGGAAGACAACCTAGGACGCTCTCAATACATGACATAAAATAGGCATATTGGAAAGGAAGTGAAGTACCAAATTGAATACAGAATACTCATACAAGTGAATGGTGTGTGTGTGTGTGTGTGTGTGTGTGTGTGTGTGTGTGTGTGTGTGTGTGTGTGTGTGTGTGTGCGCTCAAGAATCCAATATGATGCTGATGGTTCCTATGTAGGCATATTAAGTGGGTGATGATATGGAATTTTTTGCACAAGAGCTTCAACTATAATTAGGAATTTGAAGAATGAATAGGGAAGTATATTGTTTTTCTAAAAGGTCATCCCATTATGGGAAATGGTTTCATGTTGAAAAAATGGTACGAAAAATGTTCATGCCTAATGGCATTCCATATGAAAATTAACACAGTTTTCTCCCTTAAGATAACCTGAGTTATCCTATTGCTTGTATAAAAATGTATAACCTAACATTAAAAATATATCGATTGCTTACCTTTGAAAAACCAGAAACTGCTAGGCTTACAAGTTTTGACTGTCGAGATTCCAAAGATAACTGCATTGCCTTCAAGCATATTGCACGCAGTTCATGAGGTGGAGAGCGCAATAATGCAGCCTGAGATTCAAGCAGATCTAAAAAGAATAAATTTAAAAGTATAGAAAAATCAATGCAATTACGTGCATATTTGTTTTGTATGCAGCTTTTGTCATTTAAAAAATATAAGAAAGAGATTAACCAAAACAAAAAACAAAGTGTGCAGTGATAAATCATAAACTGCAAAATTCATGTTTTCATAATGAAATTGAGTTTTATAAATATTACTAAGTAGTAATTACATAGCTATACATAGTTTCTAACTTGCACAGCAGCCCTTTTAAAAAATTGCAGCACTTGCATTTTGTGTAGGTGACTAGTTCTGCCCACTATGTATTGGGGAACAATAGGAACAACCAAGCAGAAGACCTCAATTTATTTCTGTCGACTGATTCCTAATAGACATGCTCAAAGATGATATCTATGGTTTCGTCGATAGGCATGTTTGTACTAGGTACAGCCTGCAGTCTTCGGCAGAATTCCTAAAAGCCATCAAGGATGCTCCTGGCACCGAGATTATTGCCTCAATGGACGTGGAGTCCCTATTTACGAACGTGCCTGTCGACGAAACCATAGATATCATCTTTAAATATCAACAGCGCCCCTCAACATACCCGAAGCCTCGCTCCGTACGCTGCTGGAGATCTGCACGAAGAAGGCCCCTTTCTCCACCCACCGTGGCCAGATGTTCCGCCAGAAGGACGGCGTGGCGATGGGCTCCCCACTGGGGGTCCTCTTCGCTAACTTCTATATGGGCACCGTGGAGGAACGGGTCTTCGCCAAGATGCAGCAACCCCGTAGATATGGACGTTATATTGACGACATCTTTGTGCAAATCGATGCCAAGGATGAGGTAGAAGCCCTCCGTCAAGCATTTCAACAGTGCAGTGTGCTGAATTACACAGTTGAATACAGCTCCGACAATCGGCTCCCCTTCCTCAACATCCGTGTAAGCAAGACAGAAGACGGTCTTCGTACTTCTGTCTACACAAAGACGACTAATCTCGGATTTTGCCTCAATGGTGACAGCGAGTGCCCCGCCAGATTCAAAAGCACCACCATCAGGGCCTTCATCAGGAGAGCCCTCTCCCACTGCTCGACCTGGCAGGACACTCACCAGGAACTCGACCGAGCCTCCCAAGTACTTGTGAATAATGGATATTCAAATAAATTTATCAGTAAGAAAGTCCGCACAACCCTAGAGAAATGGTACAGTAGTGAGAACCTGCAGCCCAGGATAATACCAAGCTATATTATAAAGCCTTCATGAGTTCTCATTACCGTGAAGAAGAGGACTCCAATAAGAAAATTATTTCCGAAAATGTATCCCCGACCGACGACACCAAGAATATCAACTTAATCATATACGTACTACCAGAATCGGAGGACGCTCGACCCTATCATGAAAAATAACCCCTCTCCACAGGTACGAGTCCCCCGGAAGCAGATGCATGTGGTGTACCAGTATACATGCCCAGGCCGCAAATTCAGTGGCGCCTACGTAGGTATGACTACGATGCGCCTGTCTAAGAGAGACTCATGCCATGCCCAAGAGGGGGCTATCAAGAGTCACGTCCACACCAAACATCTAGAGGCCATCTCCCGGGATGTCATTATCCAGAACACGAAGATCATCAGGAAGGCCCCTGATGCCCGTCAGTTACGCCTGCTGGAGGCGCTTCTCATCCAGCAAATAAAACCTACACTGAACAGGACACAGGAAGAATTTCTCCTCCCTACAAGTATGAGAAGACCTGCCACCAACAACAACACCACTGATCACAACAACTCTATGGAAGACAACACCCCCGAACGAAATACTCCTGCAGTCAATGAAAATCAAATTAGCCGTGACGTCCTGCAGCGTAACGCAACGTCCATCAATGTTACTGCACCGCTTAGGAGGTCTAGATGGCTGCAGAACCTGCAGCAACGCAACTATCGACTCGGAGAAAGTGGCTTGAGACCTGGCTAAAGTCACCAATGAAATAGAAGACTCACCGCCACCAGCCAATAGGAGATCAGCATGGGGCGACCCCCTGCTGTTGACCCCAAATATAAGGAGGACGGACACCACACCAAGAGCAGTCCACCCTCAGCTTTCCTAGGCCCGAGGATGTTCTGGCAGCTCCAGACGAAAGAGAGAGAGAGAGAGAAGAGAGAGAGCGAGAGAGATAGAGAGAGATCAGAGAGAGGAGAGAATCGTTAATGAGTTTGATGACTATGGTATCATAGTTTATCTGTAAAATTCAAGTATATGCCCCTATTTTGACATTGTATTTGATCAAGAACTCTATAGGCGCTCTACTAGCCTGCTTAAGTAGCACGGAAAAAGCCGCTATTCGGAAAATAAAGAAGAATCTCTACAAGTGTAACGCTGCTGAAGTCGCCATTACTTTTAATAATGTATGCTTAAGAGAGGGTATGCTTCCTAAGTACAATAATAATAATAATAATAATAATAATAATAATAATAATAATAATAATAATAATAATAATTTATTTATCCAATTACCCTGGTGAGTGGATGACAGGACTGACTGACTCATCAACATCTTGAAATCTGTCTTATGTACAAAGCCATTTAGGACACCGACATCGACGACTGGTCTCCATTCCCCCAATGACTTGGGGACTACAAACAGACGATGGAAGAAACCTTGTGTGCTCCTGTCCTCGACTTCCTCTATGGCTCAATTTAGGAGGAGGGAAGAGACCTCCTCTGAAAGGGCTAAATGCTTCTCTAAGCCTTTTGAGTAGGCCGTCAATACGATAGGAGAGGTGACTAAAGTGGGCTCTCCATGAACGGGATGGAGTAGCCCTAATTCAGAACCCTGATGATCCACTGTTCTGCACCTCTTATACTTTATATCACACAAAAATGGAAAAGTCTGGCTCCCACTGGTGCTAGAAGAACCGATTCTTCATTCCTTGGGCTTGATAGAGGTCCTCTTGATCGCTCTGGCTGAGAAACGGACATGAGCCTGGGCTGAGACTTGGTCTTACTCCCACGAAAGGGCAGCTGCTGAAGAGGAGAAATTGTCCTGGAAGATAATGAATATGAATCCTTTGGGTGCTTGGCGATGACAGTGCTGATACCTGGTTATTGTTGCTGCAGTTATGTCGGGACTGGCGCATATTGGCGCTGAAAATCCAATCATCGTCATTGCTAGACAAACACCACATAACCGGATCTTCAAAAACCGAGGCTGTAGATAACCAGGGACTGCCTATAGTTGTAAAGGAGAACCATAATTCTCTTTACTTCAGGAACCCTAAAGAGAAAAGAGCCACAAGTTCCAATGAGGCATCCCTGATGGCCTTATCATTGCAAGACAAGACCCCTACCCAGTCTCATGAAAAGTCTGCTGACAGGTCTGAACAGTCCTTAATTTTCTTAGGGAAAGCTGCAACAGCCCAATCTAAGAAGCTGAAGACCTAAAACACCTTGGAAAGGTTCTTGACAAGGGGGTCAAGTTCTGTCTACGAAACATTATTTTCGCTGACAAGAAGGCCAAGTGACGGGACAAGTTAATGAGACTGAAGTCCCCTTGGGAGGCAGCGATTCCCAATGGAGGAGCTTCCCCGGTGGTGTACGAAAGGTATCTCCTACAGATTAACTGCAAGGCACCAAAGGTGAAGGAGCCTTACCTTGTTCTTTCTTTGCAAAAAGCCAATCTTCAACTTCCTTGGGAAATTTCCTCGATGACGAGGAGAGTACCATCTTAGGAAGCTGTAAGCTATCATCTGGGTGGCTCCTCATCATGAAGGTCGAGGCAGGAGAGGCTGGGGCAGCTGGTGTAAAGAAGGCAAGAAAGCTCACCAGTAAATATCGCAGAAGAGTTGCATACACTGAAGGAGCGGCAGGCTCTTGATCTAACTCCTCTTTGTCAGAGGAGAATGGAGACAGGGACAAATCAAGGTCGGTCTTGGCAGAAGGCACTTTCTTGAACAAGCCCATAATCTCAGCTAGCTGCCATTTGATGGGCACCAAGGGTAGATCGACTTGATCTACAGAGGGCACTTGATGCCCGTGAGCTGCAAACTGAAGCTGTAAAGCTGGCAACGGGTGCTCGGAAGCAGATACTGGGTGCTTGGTAACTGAAGCCGAGTGCTTGGGAGCTGGCTAAGCTCACTGATTCTAGGCAGCTCATGATTTAGTTGTGTACTTGACTTCAAGAGGGTTTCTAACTGCCCCCCCCCCCCCCCCCGCCCCCCCCCCCCCCCCCTCTCTCTCTCTCTCTCTCTCTCTCTCTAACTCTCGCTCTCTCTCCTCTCTCTCTCTCTCTCCCTCTCTCTCTCTCTCTCTCTCTCTCTCTCTCTCTCTCTCTCTCTCTCATGAATTTTTTTTTATATATTTGTTCATATATACCCAGGGTTGCTGTTGGTTTTAGTTCTTATCTTTTATAATAGCATGTCACTTATAATTGCAATTTTGCAAAGAAAAGTGCAAAGGTATATTAGAAATTTACTTAAATATTTTGCCATCATAAATTTATGGGCTATTGAAGTAATGGAACCTCTTTCCTGCCCGATTTCTCCAAATCGATGGCATGTAATAGTGTTGATACTCACCAGGAGGATATCCGTCCACCACTCAAAACCTGTTATTGTTACTCATATGAGGGTATCCATCCTTTCAGGGTTAAGGCATATATTTGATGTTCGAAATATCAAAATGAGCAGTTATAAATATTTTTAGAAGTTCTAGTTTTTGAACTACTTAAATAGCCAGTTATAAACATTTTTTAGAGGGGGATGTAAAGTATTCATGAATTTTAACTTGCGAGTGTTTGTGATCCCTATCCCTCGAGACTACTGGGGGTTGACTGTACTTCACAGAATTTCAGGAAAGAACAACTAAACATTCGATGAAAAAGCTACTGCATACAACCAATGTTTAGTCAAGAGCCGGCAGAAACAAATGAGCTCTTCTGCTTGGTTGTTCCTATTGTTCCTTGATAGTGGGCGGTGCTAGTCACCTACACAAAAATAATAGCAGCACTCCAGCTATTTTTAAAAAGGGCTGCTGTGTAACTTAGCAAAACTATAGCTAAGTAATTACTTGGTAAGTTACTTATATGAAGCTTTAACTTTACAAAATGACAATTTGTCGAAAATTGCATTTTTCCTAACTATACAAACCTGAGGTCCTTTAACAATAGGAAGGTAACTAGCGGCAGCTGGGACGGTCGTAAGCTTCGAACAAGGGGAGAACGGTAGTTAACTGCTTGTCCGATCGTGCGCGCACTTTTGCTTTAGGCCCATGCAAAAAGTTGCAGAGTGAGGGGTGGGTATGAGGTGGGACTATATGTAAAGGACCTCAGGTTTGTATAGTTAGGAAAAATGCAATTTTCGACAAATTGTCATTTGTTCCAATACGTAATACAAACCCTCGGTCCTTTAACAATAGGAAGACTCACTTCTTGGTGGGTGGAATCTGAGTCTTTTTGGTGAACAGACTGGTGTTTTGTCCAACCTTGGAATGCCTCCCTGGTCGTAAGAGCAAGGGAGGGATCCAAACCTCTGTCCGATTGATCGGGTGTGCACCGCAGGATCAATGGTCAGACCTCTGAGCCAAGTACTAAGAGAGAGGCAAGCGTATCTCGTTGTACCAGCAAGTAAGAACTTGCTCCTTTACAAGAGCCAACATAAAGTATGGGTTTGTCTCAAGTAGGCATCCACTCCTTCCCCCTTGTTGGAGGGAGTGGAGGATATTTGCTTCTATCCCTAACTAAAGGGATAGATTGGGGCTCGGTCGAGTAGCTTACCTGCATCGGAATTCCTTCCCAGTATGGTGACGACCGTGACCCTCTGCCCACAGTAGAGAGAGAGAAAGATGGAGAAGAGAAGCCAGTCGCACTCTCATTCAACCATTATTCATTCCTACAGTCACACCAGGAATCGATGCTGTTCTGCCTGCTCGGGTGCTGGGTAAGCTTACACAACGTGTTGAGCAGCCACCACAGGTCCAAGGAAAAAAGTATCCAAGGACTTGTGGGCAATATCCCGAAGGTAGAGGACTGAAGGTAGTCTGGTTGGCCCAGACACTGCCTTCAGGACCTGCGCCACGGAGAAGTTCTTACGGCAACGCCAAAAGAGGGTCCAATACCTCTGACTTCGTGGGATCTCGGTCGAGCGTACGGATGTCGTCACTACCATCAGCCTCGTACGCCACCCTCCCTGATCACCTCCTCACGCAGCCAGAAAGAAAGTGTGTTCTTGGATACTTTCTTTCTTGGTAACCCCAGTGCTAACGAAGAGGCGTCGACACTCAGGGTCCTGAGGTGTCGAGTTTTCTTCAGATAGCGCCGTAGCGCCCTCACAGGACAAAGCAGCATCTCATCCGTATCGTTGTCGGTGAAATCCATTAGGGAGGGGATCGTGAAAGACTCGAACCTGTCGTCAGGGATCGACGGATTCTGAGTCTTAGCTACCGAAATTCGGGACGAAATCGAGCGTCACAGATCCCCAGCCCACCCTGGTATGTTTAACATTGAAGGACAGACCATGAAGTTCCCCTACTCTCTTCGCCGATGCCAGGGCCAGCAAGAAGAGGGTCTTGAGGGTCAGATCCCTGTCTGACGACTCTCGGAGTGGCTCGAATGGTCTTCGAGTCAAACTCCTAAGGACGAGAGTCACATCCCACTCAGGGGGCCTGAGTTCCCTGGGTGGGCAAGACCTTTCGAAGCTCCTCATGAGCAAGGAGATCTCGAACGAGTTCGAGATGTCCAGTCCCCTCAGTTTTAGGACAAGGGCCAGGGCGGCTCTATATCCTTTAACTGTGGGTACTGAGAGGAGCTTCTCTCGGCGAAGAAACACGAGGAAATCCGCTACCTGCTGAAGAGTGGCTCTGAGAGGAGATAGACCGTCTCGACACCACCACAGAAACCGGCCCCCCCTCGGCCCCACTTCCCCTGGTACACAGCTGCAGAGGACTGTCGGACGTGTTCCAGCCATCTCTGTTGCTGCGCTGCGAGAAAAGCCTCTCGTTCGCAAGAGATGGTGGATAACACCAGCCGTGAAGTTTGTAGGGACTGGACTGCCCGGTGGTACCGCTCTACGTGTGGCTGGGCTAGAAGGTTGTGCCAGTGGGGCATCTCTCTCGGTTTCTTCCGCAAGAAGAGCCAGCAGGTCCGGATACCCCAAACGGCTTGAGGGTCGTTTGGGAGCCACCAGGATCATCCTGTAGGAGGGAGTGACCAGCGCTCGGCTGATCACTTTTCCGAATCAGACAAAAGGGAGGAAAAAGGCGTAGACGAAGAGGTTGTCCCAGGGGTGTTGAAGAGCGTCCTCTGCAGCTGCCCATGGGTCCGGCACGGCCGAACAAAAACTTGAAGTTTTTGTTGTGCCGGGTGGCGAACAGGTCTATGACCGGACGCCCCCACAGGTTGAAGAGCCTTTCCGCCACTTCTGGGTGTAGGGACCACTCGGTCCCTATCACCTGATCCCGACGGCTGAGCTTGTCTGCTACTACATTGCCTCTTGCCTGGAATGTAGCGTGCTGACAGCTCTATTGAGTGAGCCGTGGCCCACTCGTGCACCTGCACGGTCAACTGGTGTAGCGGCAGAGACACTAGGCCCCCCTGCTTGTTGACGTATGCCACTACTGTGGTGTTGTCGCACATCAACACCACCGAGTGTCCCACCAAGCGTCCTGGAACTCTTGGAGAGCGTAAAACGCCGCCTTGAGTTCCAGGACATTGATGTGAAGGTGCTTGTCGTGATTGGTCCCACACACCTGCAGCCAGCAACAACTCCTCCAGGTGTGTGCGCCCCATCCCTCGTCGATGCGTCTGAAAACAGCAGCATCTCCGGGGGGGGAGTGCGTAGAGGCACTCCTCTTAAGAGGTTCCTGTCGTCGAGCCACCAGGCAGAAGCACCCCCCGTCACACCGGAGTGAGACGGGCCCTTCGAAGGTCCCGAAGGAGCCTTCTTAGGGGGGGAGGAGGCAGCCTTCTTCTTCTTCGGCTTGGAAGCCTTAGAAGTCGAAGGGGGAGAGGCGGCAACAGACGACGAAGAAGACGACGACGACACCTTCCTCTTCTTCTTCCTCTTCTTCGTCAGCTCCCTCAGGACGGACGTCAGGTCTTCCATCCACGGAAAAGTCGGGCCAATTGCCGAAGCAACACGCCCCGACTGATCCTGTCCGGAAAGACCTGAGTCCGGGGCAGCACCTCCATGACGAGACGCGACGTGGGCAGGGGCAGGCACGGCAGGAGCGGCAGGAACATCAACAGCAGGACCAGCACCATCAGGACCAGCACCAGCAGGACCAGCACCAGCAGGACCAGCACCAGCAGCAACATCAACAGGAGCGTCACGCACCGCGCGCCTCGTAGGAGCGGCGCGAGCGGCTGGGCCAGCAACACTAGCTGCAGGTACGGCAGGTACGGCAGCATAGTCCGGCGTCACAGGCATCTCCAACTCAGCCAGTTTCATCATCGGGACGGGCGGCAGGTCCAGGGGAGAACTTTTCGGACAGCGAAAGTCGGGGGTCGGCAGCACATAGAATCCAGGTGGAGGTGCACGCCCCTCTTAGGTACGGCAGCAATCGGCTTTTGGATTGATGCAGTGGGGTCACAGATGCAATATTGCTGTGTGTAAACCACATGAGGAGGGGCGGCGTACGCTGGGGTAGACACTGTATTAGTAGTTGTTGTGACTACACCATGAGTTTACTACTGCCGATCCCGCCAGTCGCTGAATTAAGCCCTGGATACTGGGAGCGCCCTGCAGTCCCACGACGCCCACACTGTCCAAGGTCGTCACTCACAGAAGGCACACCTGAGGGAGGAACAGTCGGGTCAGTTAGAGGGGCACCCTCACGCCTGGGAGAGGACGAACCCCACCCAGAGCGGACGGAAGACCCCGAATACAATTGGACATCCGGGTATCGAGCGCCCTCCTCCACACTCGACGGATCGAGTGAGGAGAAGGACTCCGAAACCCCCCCCGCAGGGGAAGGCGCAAACCGTGGGGGCTGAGCTGGAGGCAGGAAGGATGACGAGGTATCCGTCACCAAAGGAGTCGCTGGAGAGCTTTCCGACGACTCCTTGGTCGATCTACGCCTCTTCCGACCCTCGTACAGCACCCACTGCGCCTCTGACCAATTCATACATACATTACATGGTTCGGTTCTGGGAACATTCGCGCCCCGCCACACCGATAACACAATTCATGTGGATCTATATCAGGATAAGAGCGAAATCCGCCGCATTTACGCCCCTCCAGCCACCCGGACACACTCTACGGGCAGCAGTGTGGGCGCGGCGAAAAGCTCTTCGAGACCCATAATTCAGTCACTTTACAATATATGAAAATGAAAAAAAGAGTACTTACAATTTCATTCACAACCCACAAAAACAAACAGTCAGAAGAAATTGTAAACACATCCAAAGCACACGACGAATAGCAGGCAGAGCGATGACGAGCACGTCCTGTCACACCACGGCCGAAAGCAAAAGTGATTCTTCACCGCGCGGCGCGCGCACGATCGGACAAGCAGTTAACTACCGTTCTCCCCTTGTTCGAAGCTTACGACCGTCCCAGCTGCCGCTAGTTACCTTCCTATTGTTAAAGGACCGAGGGTTTGTATTACGTATCGGAACAAATGCACTGTTATAATGAGATGATGTAATGGTTAAAACAAAACTTAGGCCTAATAAACAATTTTTAGACTTTATAGGAAAAATATTAAATAGAGCAGGTTTTAATAATAAATATATGAATTTGCTATAAGGAACCGTGTATCATATAACCCCTTAACCATGAAAATATGTAATGGTGTATAGTTTTGAGATTTACATAACTCTTCACTCTACCTCTGGCTTCAATGCAGGCCTGACGTATCTGCCCATACTTGTTGGAAGAAGTTTCTCGAATAAGCTGTTCAAGAACCTCCTCCATGATCGATGAAGCTCTGAATGCAGTTTGCTCTGTTATGTAAGGAGGTTATTTAACCATTCTTCAACTGAGGCACAGTGACTCAGAGGAATCTGGAAAAAATAGTTGTGTTACCAAAGTTTTAGGGTATGAGCAATGCAGCTGCTATTGAAAAGTAGTAGCAATTGTGTTCACATTGAAGATATAGTAACGTATATGAAGAACGTTGCAATGCAAGTTGGCTAATTTATATTATCGAATGACAGTCAGACAGCTTCACAATTTGGTCTTAGCCACTGACTTGGTACTGTATAATCTTTATTTTGTTACTGCCACTATATCTTTGATCTTGGCTTTGTTAATGGAGAAATGATAATTGGAGAAAATTGTGCATTATGTATGCAAAGTACAATATGCTGAAACGATTAGTGTGAATAAAAATGCCTAGCAAGATTCACTAAGACTACTGTGGCTGTAAAATAAATAGCTAGAAAAACCTTGGATGGCATGGAATAAATCATGTACACTGACACACGCTATGTACCAGCTCCCTCATTTCTGCTTTGTAATAGTATTTCAAAAGATTTTAATTGTTCAAGTACAAAACTTAAATCCAGAAGGATGACCTTAATATGCCAAACAATACTACTGTATATTTAGCTATAGAATAACACAAATGATAAATCCAAAATGTTAAAATCCTAAATATTGTAAGGATACTAAAGAGAAACTATGCGTTAAGAAATGCCAAGCTTACACATACAAAGCGTAATTTAAATGTCAAGTTTCTAATGCTGTCAGCAATCGACTTCCACCAAAAAAGACCATCCAACATTGGCCTTGTTATAGCAAGCATTCTCTGCTGACTGACCCTTTTATTAAACCAAAACAAGACAATGCTACATAACTCCCAGATTTTAACAAAAACTTATGAAAATATTTAATGTTCATGGGATTCAATTTCTAAGCAAAGGTCGGACAAGGTGTGCAAGTATACGTCAGCATCTTATTAGAGAGAATATGAAAAATATGTATGAAAAATATGTAAGTTTTTCAGTGTCATTCAACTAACACTTTAAGGTATTCATGCCTGCATAATTTTTAAAAAATCATTTAAGATGTTGAAAAAATCTATAAAGATTTGTGTCATAATGCATCAATGAAGAACACAGATAGAAGTTGCGCCATCACTAACAAAACAAAAGCTATGAACTGATATCAAACTACCTTATTGCTTTGAGCAAGCATCTCATTATGCAGCCATGCATTTCTTACAATTCTCCTCACCTGAATTCCAGTTACAGCAAGCATTCCCTGCTACTCTGGACATACCTAAACTTTACATAATACCTATCGTGTCCTTCCACTTCAGTATAATCAACCCTGGTCAATTTTTCATCCACCAATACAGTCCTCACTTCTTTTTTAATGAACTTAGTCGTCGTAATACCATTCAGAACTCCATTCTGAACCTCTCCTCTCTAACTCAAACTATCTTCTATTTCCCCTCTCACTTCAACTGTGCTGTGATTAGTTTCTTATACTTCCAGCCACTTTTCTGCCCATTACATCCATCCTCTTACTGCCATTCTAAGGAAATTTCTCTCTGCCATAGAATGATGCACATGTCTCCTTATCTATAGAATGCATACGCACTGCACCACACCTTTGTTGTGCAGGCACCATCCATCTCCCTCCCTGGCTATTGATGCCCTTCCATCCCAGTACCTCTCACACAGCATCTTGCAACGCCTACAATGTAATCCTGTGGACGATTTTTCTACATTATTCCATTCTTACCTCTTTAACCATCAATTCCACACGAACACGCACTCTTATACTTAAGTTATCTTTTGCATCATTTAATTTTTTTCTTATCCTCCACATTCAACGACTCCTCAAAATACTGTTCCCTAGATGCAAGACTGCATTTCCATCAGACAGCATCTATCCATTTACATCCTTTACTCTTAATTCCATAGACCTTTACTCTTTCTCCCTGCACTTGCTCCCTGTAGCAGCTCCACCAACCACCTCCCCGAAGTATCTGGTCAACTTTAAGGCTAAATTTTCGATGTACCCAAACTCTTTCCTTCCCTTCACTCATTTGTCCTGGCCTGCCTTATTTATCCTCTTGTATACCGCTGCCCCATATCTTGTCCTGTATTGTCGCTATTAAGTTCCTAGAGAGACCTTACCTTACCTTACAGACCTTACATCTTGTTCGGGTTGCCCCAGGTCCCTCAGTGTGAGGCACCTCTAATGTCTACCAGAGAGTTTGCTAGTACATCTTCCGGTATATTTTGCATCTTCCAATCTTGGATGGTCTGGGATGCAGTTTAGATATTTGTCGAGCTTATTCTTAAACACATCTACGCTCACAATCCTGATATATTCCTCAGATGAGCTGGCAACGCATTGAATAGACGCTGCATTATCGATGCTGGTGCGTAGTGGATTAATGTCCTGTGTGCTTTCTTATTTTTTCCTGGTATAGTTTTGGGCACTATTATCTACCTCTGCTTGCTCTTTCTGATATTTTTAGTTCCATGATATTTTCTGCTATTCCTTCTATCTGTTTCCATGCCTGAATTATCATGTAGCGTTCTCTTCTCCTTTCTAGACTATATAATTTTAAGAATTGTAGTCTTCCCAGTAGTCTAGGTCCTTAACTTCTTCTATTCTAGCTGTAAAGGACCTTTGTACACTCTCTATTTGTGCAATATCCTTTTGATAGTGTGGGTACCATATCATAATTGCAATATTCAAGTGGACTACGAACATATGTTTTATAAAGCATAATCATGTGTTCAGCTTTTCTTGTTTTGAAGTGCCGTAACAACATTCCCATTTTTGCTTTACATTTTGCCAACAGAGTTGCTATTTGATCATTGCATAACATGTTCCTATTCATCATCACACCAAGGTCTTTAACTGCTTCCTTATTTGTGATGGTCTCATTATAGGTCCCTTATATGCATATAGCTTTCTTTCTCTGGCTCCATAATTTATTGATTCAAATTTATCAGAGTTAAATACCATCCTATTTACCTCTGCCCATTCATATACTTTGTTAAGGTCTCTTTGTAGAGCGTTCCTATCTTCATCACAAGTAATCTACTTATTCTTGTGTCATCTGCGAAACTACTCACTACCGAATCCTTAACATTATGTCTATGTCTTCAATCATAATAACAAACAGTATGCAGCTAACACCGTACCTTGCGCACACCGGATATTACCTTGGCTCATCCGATTTCTCGTCGTTTGCAATAACTATCTGTTTTCGTTGTGTAAAAATTCTTTTAACCATCTTCCTACTTATCCACGATATTGTGTTTCTAATTTTCTTCGCTAATATATTATGGTCTACTTTATCAAAAGCTTTTGCAAAGTCTAAATAAACCACATCTGTTTCATTTCCGCTTTTCTTTTCATGATTTTTGAATATGTTTTCACGGTGGACTAACAGTGGGTTTGTGTACTTTTTCCGGGTACGAAACCATGTTGTCCTTTATTAAACAAATTATTGTTTTTTATTAAATGTTTCATAATATTTTTTCTTCATTACCCTTTCATACACTTTCATAATATGTGATGTTAGACTCACAGGCCTATAATTACTTGCCTCTAGTCTTGATCCACTTTTGAAAGTAGGGGTAATATATGCTAATTTGTGCTCATCATATATCTTGCCTGTATCTACACTTTGTCTTAATAATATTGCAAGTGGCTTTGCGATAGAATGAACTACTTTCTTTAACAAAATAGCAGGAATTCCATCAGGCCTTGCAGCAGCTCCATTTTTAATTTCATTAATAGCCTGCACAATATCAGCTTCATTAATATCTATGTCAGCTAAATATTCACTATTTTCATCCCTTACTTCTATATCATTATCTTCATTATCTATTCTAGGGGTGAATTCTCTCTTATATCGTTCTGCCAGTATGTTGCAAACTTTCCTTTTTTTCATTCGTTAATCTCCCTTCAATTCTCAGAGGGCCTATTTCTATTCTTCTTTATTTCATCTTCTTCGCATATGAGTATAATAGTTTGGGGTTTGCTTGATATTTAATAGGGTTTTTTTCTTCCAAGTCCCGTTTTTCATTTTCTTTTGATTGTATAATCTTTTGTTCTGCATTTTCTATCTTACTTTTTAGTTCTATAACTTTCCATGCATTTTTTTTCTTTTTGCAAGACCTTTTTTCCACTTTCTGATTTTCTGGAACAAGATCCTTCTGTCTCTTGGTATGCATGATGATGTTTACTTTTCTTCTTCGGTATATATTTTTCCACTATTATCTCCAATATTTATATAATATCTCCGTATTTACCTTATGTCATCACTTACGAAACTGTTATCCCAATCTTGTTTAATTCTTCATTAATTTCTGACCATTTTATATTTTTACTGTAGAAGTTGTATTTTCCATATCCTTCCCACTTTTTCATTTCTTGCTTATCTCTATTTTCACTTGCTTTGGAATGAACTGTTAATTCTATGACATTATGGTCTGAAATACTCGCCTTATAAACTATTATTTCTTAACATAATTCATCTCGTTCACAATACTAGGTCTAAAGTATTTTCCTTTCTTGTTGCAGGTGAGAGAGAGAGAGAGAGAGAGAGAGAGAGAGAGAGAGAGAGATCCAGCAATTTCACTATTGAGTTCCTAGAGAGAGAGAGAGAGAGAGAGAGAGAGAGAGAGAGAGAGAGAGAGAGAGAGAGAGAGAGAGAGAAACTGAATTTGCTCTAATAATTTCTTAGGATCAGAAAAGAAAGTGAGGAAGAGAGGCAAAGTGAGAGCCTATTTCTAACTTAACCATACAGTCTATCATTCATATTTTCCAAATGTCTTACAGAGTTAATACGACTTAATTCATTTACAAAATTCATGAAGTAACACAATTGTCAAAAATACCGATGTTAGTCAACGTGGCATTCATAATGCTATTTATTACCAAAGATCCCATCAGTTCGGATTCGTTTTCCATGTTGATCTCATGCACAAATGCGCCGTTTGTTTACTAATCCAGCACTTTTGGCCTAAAGTTTGCTGAATATACTTCATATGGATCAAGAACCATTTATGTAACACATTTTTTTCATTACCTATTAATTTGATAGTTGTTTAAGCGTACACGAGTAGGCAAACCAAAGACACTCATATGGACTTTGGAAGTAGCGGCAACAACAACAATAATCTTTAGCTCATTTCTAAATAAAATACCATATACGATAAACACAGAGTTCAACGAAATGAAGCCACAAAACACCCACACCCCAACATCGTCCCCTCTTCCATTTCTCGTATTCCTTCACCCAATGACAAGGGACCGCCTCCACTGACCGGATAAGGTCAAAGATATAAGCCTCGGTTAGCTTACTAAAATATCAAGTGTTCATCTTTCTATAAAAAAAAATTGCTTGCGTTTCATTGATCTACCATATAACATCGGATTTCACTGTTATCATTTGTTTCATGAAAGCAATCATCTGATGTCACTATTGTTCAAACTACCATATAATGTCGAAAAGCCCTTCTGTAACTGTGGTTTTCTTTATTTGATATTCGTTAGCTGTCGTCTTTAATAAGGGACAAGGTTTGTATAAAATGAATTTTGGTTTCTTCACTTTTCAAATTTCCCCTCAATCAACCCAATGATAAATAGTCTTCTCAAAATGCAAAGGTTTAACCGTCTTTCAAGTTGCAAGTTCACCTCTACCTTACCAACTCTGACAAGTAATCATCTTTTTAAATAACAAAAAGGGTCTAGTATTCATATCTATTTTCAATAATATACACGTCATTAGTTCCTCCTCCCTCATCTGGCAGTCATCCCACGTCGTTAATACTCCATTTCGAGAAGCTCCTTCGTCCTAAACCTGCTCAAGAAGGTCCTTTAAATAGTATATTTCAAGGAACTTGAACCTAATTGGACCGTTCGCGCATAATGGTCGGGTGACTGTCGGAATCAAATGTCCCAAAAGTCAGTTTCTTCTAATAACTTTTATCAGTTCTCTTTTCGAAACGTATTCTGTTGAACAAAAAATGAATTCCCCTCCCTCATCTATCACCTGTGATACTGAAATATGAAAGGTCACGATTCAAAAGCGCAAATCTAAAATTTACGACCGTCTTCTTTTTCACCCGTTAGGTACTCTGTCTCCAACGATGGAACGCTCTCGACACTCCAGTTTACTACGTTTTCTTTAAATATCCAACCTTTCATTAATAATGTTTACATTTTATATTTCTACTCAACATTTATGACGGCAGTCATGTCAGCAATCTTTTTCTCAGCTACAACTGCTCTTTATAACAGGCGAGTCACATCGGATAGTTATAATTACTCCATGAGATTATCATCATCACTTGCCTACCAAAATTACTTCCAAAACTGTCATCTCTGGTACTGCGATAGTCAGTTCTCTTTCATCTGCACAGCGTTAAGTTATTTCTCCCCTTAGGGAATCTAGTACGATTATGGTAGCACTTCAAAGCGGCGAGATCCTGATTACAAAATCTCTCTCATTTTCAGGCTTCAAGTAATCTCTCTTTACTTCGATTTTGTTCTGTGAAAACTGTCTAACGTTATGGTACGTATAATTAATGCCCTTATGATGCTGGCACCGACGCCTTCCTAAATACAACACTTATAACATTTCTTATATCTTGGCTTAATTTAGACACGACAGAAAAAATATGGTGGCTGTATTCAGCTCTCTTCCATTTGTCGTATAAAAGGAGAAGAAAGAAAAAAAGGTCCACATACAAAAACCACTTCCATTTCTTCCCTCCTTTCTTTTCCCTCTGAGACCCTCAGTGGGTTTATCCTTGGCTGAAATAATTTCGACTCCGCTCTCATCAACCCCGGGGGAATAGCCTTTCCGCATGAAGATTGAGCCGTAACTCAGGATGCTTCCCTCCAGAGAATGACCTCCAGACTATCACTTCCTTGACCTTACAGGCCCTCATGTTTTCAGCTGATAACAGTGGCATCCATCACTACATTTTGCACGATACTAAGGATACCGTGATACTGCTCTAACGCGAATGAGAGCTAAACTAAACTGAAGCTGCTGAAATGCTACTTCGAAACCTCCCCAGTGAAAATACAAAATAAATAACTAAAAAAAAATTATATATATAATAAAACTAGCTTTTGTTTTCAACGCTGACCTAGCTCCAAAATGGATTTTAAATATCTTTCTTTCAAAATACAAATGCTGTTTAGATTAAAATTAAACATTTTTTTCAAACTAGCATGAAGAACTCCCCTCTCTGAACAACAAATACTCCATCAGCAATAAATATCACGCGAACTTTTACCTTTGACTCTCTCTTTTGTATATTTTTCTCTTCCCTTTCTCTTTCACACATACAAGGTATATGCAAGTATGCTTTTCTCTCTCACACTATATATATATATATATATATATATATATATATATATATATATATATATATATATATATATATATATATATATATATATATATATATATATATATATATATATATATATACATCTACATACATCATACTACATACATAACATACATACATCATACATACATACATATATATATATATATATATATATATATATATATATATATATATAGATATATATATTATATATAGATATACATATATATAACTGAATCACGAAGATTTGGAATGTGAAGATAAGTATATAAATAATAAAAGCAAAAGCTACGAAGGAAAGTGAAAAGAAGTAGAACTTCCTCTGTGGCTTTGCCTTTATATATATATATATATATATATATATATATATATATATATATATATATATATATACATATATATATACATATATATATATTATATATATATATATATATATATATATATAAGAATATTCAACGTAGCATGAAAGTCCACTTGCTCGAGAATATCATAAAACCCACGTAAGAATGCAAGTGAAAACCCGGGACTTGGAACGAGTACTTTATTCTACATTTTCAAGTTCACAGAGTAAAAACATAGTTTACAGAGCTTTATATACATAGGTGAGTAGTGGTGAGTGGAGTTGCAGTTGTTTTATTAGGGCAGCATTTTCTCCAAACAGAAAGGACATGGAAAGAGGAACAAGAGCTAATCCAGGCCGGAGGTTACAATTCCTGGAGCTGGTGGCTTCAACAATACAGTTCCAGAATATTTCTTATCTGATAGTCGTTGACATTGCAGATTATAGATGAACTTATCTTGGCCAGTTAATCTTACTTTGTGAAAAAAATTCTTACGGGGACTTTTGGAGGGGACAAAAAGAACATTGAACTTTTAGAGAAATTTAAAGTAATTAATCCTAAACTACCCTACTTTTATGGCCTCCCCAAAACTCACAAAGACAATCTTCCATTCAGACCCATCGTTACATGTGCCGGAGCTTTCAATTACAATATTTCTAATTGGTTAGCTGGCCTCCTTTCCCCTTTTTTAGGCACTTTTTCTCCCAGTCTCATTAAACATTCGGAAAATTTTTGTCAAAAATTCAGAGAAGCACACATACCACTTCACAACATAAGACTTTTAAGCCTTGACGTATATTCCCTGTTGACAAAAGTACCAGTAGAGGAAGTTCTTCAGTTTTTGAGGGAAAAATTATCCCCTTATTCAGATCATTTCCCATTGGCGCTAGACAAAATAATAAAGTTACTTGAATTATGTGTATCTAATAACGTATTTTCATTCGGGGAATCATTCTATGAGCAAAAATTCGGGTATAGTATGGGTAGTCCTATAAGTACTGTTTTAGCCAATCTGTACATGGAATACTTTGAAACTACAGTAATAAATGCAATAAAACCCAAAAACATGCTGTGGATGAGATATGTAGATGATATTCTAACATTTTGGAATAATAAATGGGACAATTTTAATGAATTCTTTTCAAAATTAAACGCATTAGTGCCCAGCATCAAATTTAAAGTTGAATGGGAAACAGACAACAAAATTCGTTTTCTTGATGTTTTAATAATTAGACACGACAGAACACAAATTTACCATTTACAGAAAACCAACGTTCTCACTTTCCTACATTCACTACTTCAGCTATCATGACATTCCTATCAAGATGGGCATAGCCAGCAACCTATTCTTATGAGCCTTACGAATTTGTTCTCCAGATTTCCTGGAAAAAGAATTTGAACTAATTCGTAAGCAACTTTTGTCTTCAAGGTATCCTGACCATATAATTGAGAAAGCAATTCACAAAGCAAACGTAATTTTCTACCAGCCCCCTCAAGACAAGACCAGAGACACACCCAACAATAAAATAAAAATTCCACACCTGGACAGGATTAAGACGGTGACCCAGACATTCGGGAAATCTAACCCTTTTGCATTTACTTAACCAAATACTTAACCAAATCCCTGATTAACGTCCAAGAAAAGACATCCCCCAAGGACACAGGCGTTTACGAAATCCCATGCCTGGACTGTGACCAATCTTACATTGGATTTACAGGAAAATCACTTCCCCAGAGATTAATACAGCACATACGGTCAGTTAGGTATGGACAACAGAACTCAGCTATTTTCAACCATATAAATGAGCATAACCATAGTATAAACTGGAATTTGTCACGTATAATTTATAGCAGTGTCACATTTAATATTATAATTAGTGTATATGTTCCAATTATATTGCTGAATACATTTCAAGTTTGTAACTAGCGTGTCGGTGGTTACTGGGCTCGTTAAGTGTTTATTAGGCAGCCAGGTTCTTGAGACGTCTTCAACACTTGAACTGAGTGGTCGGGGTCATTCTATATTGGAATGGCTGCTTTTACTAAAAAGAAGAGGGAAAGAAATAAAGTTTCTGTTGGGTTCCTTCCCATGTTGGGTGGTGGGAATGAGAAAAGCTGACCAACTTGCAAAGTCTGCGGTCAGCTTCCCAGAACCCACAAGATGCCTACCATATCGGGATTTGTATCCTCTAGTAGGTCAGAGAATTAAAATATGTTGGCAGTGCCAGTGGGAGGATATTTTAAATAATCAAAAAATGCGTAGTATTACGTCATCAGTCTCCCCTTGGTCATATCCGCATATGCCAAGGAGACAAGAAACAATGTTGTGCAGATTGAGGATTGGACATACAAGACTCACCCATGGGTTCTTGATGTCTTGTGAAAATCCTCCGTTTTGCTGAACTGTCCTGTGTTCCCTTGACTGTGAGACTTTGCTGGTTAAATGTCCCAGACTTGGGAATTGAGACTAGTTTCCTTCCGTCTTGGGGTCGTGACAGAGTAGGTAATTTTATCCTAGCTACAATTCTTGGAAAGGATTGTAAAATAGAGCAGTATATTTTTATGAGGGAGGCGGGCCTCCTTAACCATTTAAATTATACATAGATTTTCTATGTAAGAACTTATATATATGGACAAAATTTTTATATAATACATTTATAGATATTTTTTATAGGAAATTTATCAAAATTTAATTTTTTCTATTTATTTTATTTCGGTGTCAATTACCCAGATGTTGTGACGCCAGATATAATACACAATCAATCAATCAATCTATGTCCAACGCTACATGATCTTGGGTGCTCCCATGCTTCGTGAACTTGGGAAAACTCCGTTACCTGTGTGGTTGTTACCTTTGTGGTTCTAATGTTGTTACTTGTGTGGTATTTTCTTGATATGTCTCTCAACGTAAGAGGACCCGACACCACGAATGGACTGATTATGCGAGTGCTTTATTTTGTTCCAGTAAGTGTTACTTGTAGTTATACTTCAGACTATTTGTTAGTGGTAATATATTTTATTACATGCGAAGATTGTTTTATGTTATTTGGTTAATAAACATTGCATTTGGAGGTTGTATTTGCTCTAGTTACTGAACTACCATTACAGTTCACGATTCAAATGGTGTTAGGACAACTGTAATACAGTTTGGTTGGTAAACGTAACTTGGCTTTGTAAATGTAACGTAAATGTAACTTGGATGAATAGTAAAATTCAACAGTTAATATGAAATGTACAATTTATAGGTGACCAGTTTGGGTGCAGTATACACAGTTCGAGCTTCTGGGTGCAAGTTGTCTACGATTCCTGTGGGCCTCCGTGGCATCACTTTGCAACCTACAGTGGATCACAGCTCACAGCTCTAGTGGATGGGTGGGCAAGATGGGCTCGTCATTCAGCACCTATGTGCCAGTTTTGCTTAGATGTAGCATGAAAACTGTTAGTCATTGCATACCCTCTTTTGTGTTGAATTGATCCTAATTACCATAGTGTTAAATAAATTGTTATGATTTT